>NC_092867.1:14531162-14618662 GCF_032062135.1 Pyxicephalus adspersus | reverse complement strand
GTTTATAATTAATAAATGCCCAAAAGAAATATTGGTTGAAGGGTTGCATCTTGCATCTTTTCCAGAAATAACAGCTTGACAATTAGAGGTAAACAAAAGCAGAAGCTGTGAAAAAAAAAAAAGTTATTCCCAAACTGATGCCTTTTCCTTGCCGCAGAGGCAAACTCCGCAGCGTGTCGGGTGCCAGAGTCTAGAGGCGCGAGGAAGTTTGGGGCCTGTGGCCTGTTTCTTGTTTTTTGACATGATGAGCATATACAAATTAAATATTTTTTTTTATTCTTTTGTATTTTTATTATTTTTTTAAACATTTTTTTTTTATTTTAATACAGTCGATGCTGTGACAAAAAAAGTTGTGGTAACAGAAACGAAACCCCATCAGACCCAGTTATCATTGACAGGTAAGCACCTTTTTTTTTTACTCCCTTTATCCATAAAGCATTCCTAGGCCTTGCCATGATTTCCAGGGCAGGGATGGGTTTGCTCTGTATATTGCATTTCTTGTTGTCCTCCTCTGTTACCGCATACAGGTGGGTTGACTTGGAAACCCGTTGCCTTACTCTGTAGGGATTCGATAATTGCTTGTGAGTTGTCTGGGGAAGCGGTTTCATCTGCCTTGCCTCTCGCTGCGATCGGCTCCTCTGCCTAGAGAGTTTTTGGCTTTTAACGTAGAAGGGATGTCGGAGAATACGTTTTGCTAATTTGTTAACAAGTGTTTAATTTTTTTTTTTCTATGGCACTGCCCCCAACCGAGGGCCTGGGTGGCATGGTAGTGTATTTGTTGTCCAATTTTAAAATTAATTTAATCTGCCATCAATTAAGTTTTGAATGCCTTCTAATTTCCCCCCTCAATTGTAGCTGTCATTTTGCCTTTGCAGAGCCAATAGGTAACTAACAAACCAAACTTGGTTTAATTGAAACTGATTGCACACGCCGGTTGCATTTCCTGAAGTATGTTTACACAAACGCAACAGGCCTATGTAGTCTGTAGTTTTATTTTATTAATTTCTTTTTTTTTTCACTGTTCTAAAAGACAAACACAAATATTGCAGTCGATATAGAGCTGCTTGTGATATAGTCAGATGAGGCGATAGGGTTACCCCCTCCATCGTTGAACCAGTCATATGGTTTTGAGTTGATTGGCAGTGGTGCCCATAAAGAGACATTTGAATAGACCAAATTTTCTTTTGGCTTATAGGGTTTTGTGATTTGTTGGCTTTTATTGCATAGGTGTATATATTTTTTTCATTGAGAATTTTGCTGTTTAGCATATCTGGAGAAGTCCCAGGAAGCCTTTAGAAATATGTAACTACTAGTGGAGAGTAATGCTAATGTTTAACTAGACGGCATATCTGTTTGCTTAGTGGGGAATGTTCGGTATCTGACAGAAGGGGACAACTCTCTTATTAGTAATCAAATAGGCTCGGCCAGTTGTTGCTGCCACTCCGGGTTTGTGGCCGACAACTAGGAACAAGTTCAACACTTGATATAATCCTAACTTAAATAAAACTATTGCAATTCATTTGTTATTTTTGGGATGTTTTAGTTGTTACGATGGTGTAAAATTGGGCAAAGATTTTTGCTAGTAGTAGTTTTTTTTAGTAATGCAGCAACAAAATATGATATTTGCAGAATAAAATTTATATAAATTTATAATATACATTTTTAGAGCTTCAAATCCAACTTTTGTATCTTTAATCTCTAAAGACTTAAAAAAATTAAATTCTTATTATTTCTAATTCTTATTATTCTAATAAATTCTTATTAAATTCTTCTTATTTCTATTCCTTGACTTATTTTGCATTCGGTTTCATCTCCTCTTAAAAAACAAGGCCATCATTTTTCTGATACACTTATGTTAAAGTGCTATAACGCCAGATAGCATATATAGATGGAATTACAGGACTGATTATCATTGTATTGAGGTATGTCAAGTGCAGATTGAAAATGTATTTGTACCTTTAGACAAGTGTCTTATAATTTGATATTCTGGAAGCATCAGGGAGAAAAAAAGAAAAAAAATCAAAGAAACATTTAGTTAATGGCTTCACCATGTTTATTTGAATAAGGGAGATTGAAGCTCCATTTGCGCCTCTCATAAATGCTTTGGAGATCTTAATTATTGATGGAAAATCTGCTTTGCTTCTAAATTTAAAGATATGACAATTTTATAGGTATTTCAGTCATTTGCTTCACATTGGATGTGAACATGAAGTGTGTATTTCAATGGAAACTGAATTAGCTTGACCTTGCTAAAAGTGCTGTCACTTAAAAGTGACAAAATATTATTTCTCCAAATTTCTGCCGTGCGTGGTTCGCATGGAAGTCACAGACCACCCAAGATATCAGAAGGCCGAATTTTAAATGTAAAAGAAAACTACATTTGCAAAAGGAAATGCAGTTATAAAATAGGATATTAGGAGCCTTTTTTATTTCTTGATAATGAAGTGTAATGCACATTGGCCCACACGCCTTCCAAACTTGTCAATTTTTTAATCAGCCCGCTAGTTATAGCACTTACAGTTATTTTGATCAATTTATAGTTTCCATAAGTAGTTGCACCACATGGCCGGTTGGCGTTTTTAATGTGAAATATGGACAATTATCTCATTAGATAGTTCCAGCTTTTTGGATATTTTTCAACTGGATCCTTGAATTGCTTGTTCCAGTGCTTTGACACTAAATAAAATATCATGCAAGCTTTTTTATTCCACATCACTTTTTTTTTTTAATTTTTGATTTTGTGATTTTGCCCGCCGTCATTCAGCGTCGACTGCCCGGTTGAGCCTTGCCAACAAATGAATGAAGTTGTCGTTTTGCATTTTCAAAATGCACCTTCCACCCCCCCACCCCTTCCGTAGGCAAATGTAGAACAGGAAATGATTTGACAAAAAGGAAGAAAAAGCTGTGGGAATTTTTATGTATCAAAAAATGTCAGAAATAAAAAAAAAAAAAGGGGAGCGGGTCATATTTTCTTTGTGGTATTTGTGAAAAGGATGAGAGTATCATATTCGTAGCGGAATAATGTTTTCATGGAAAACACAAAAGCAGATGTTCCTCATTTTGGAACACCCATTGTCTACCTATCACAGCTATGAACAGATAAATCTCTCCAGTTTCACCGATACATTCCTATGGCTGTGAATGATTACCGGATTCTGCTGTGACTCTTAAACCAAAACCACACTACGAGATGAAATAATTCTTCTTCTGGCCATGGCATAGCATGTTTTACTGCAGCCTATAGAAATTCCTGGTAAGCTCCTTTCCCTTTTCCAGCTACTTTCTCTCTCTCTCTTCCCTTGTTTGACTTCTTTGTACACAAGGACCTAGTTTCTGACTGTTGGGAACTGAAAAGACTGATTGTGGAGGAAGAAAGTGGGAGGCAGGGATTACATTACTATGAAAACATGAAACAGCAAACTGGAGAAGCAATGGCAGCTCGACACTGGCCACTGTGTTTACTGTGTTTCCTAATAGCATGCTTTGCAACACTTTTCCAGATGGTGCCATCACAGTCCTACTGCTGGTTGGCATCTCTCTGGGTAGTAAATGCCCCCCCCCCCCCTTCTCCAAATAAATTTGGCATTATTCTATAGAGTTTAGGTGACTTATCATTCCAAGTGTGTCCTACTTTCCTGTATGTAAGCCAGACATCTGTTTAAACCATTTTCTTTCATACACAGTTGGAAAAGCTTGAGATTTGGGGGGGTGACAGAAAGAAAGAGAGAGAAGGAAGAAAAAATAACTTTTGTCATATTTAACAGCTGCTGCTAAATTTCAACCTGGTAGGGTTGTAAGGCTATGTGGTCTAAAATGCATAGTTGGCAATTTTTTTGTATAAAGGAATGTAGATTTTTTTTTTTTTATTTCTTTTTTTTTTTATTTTTAGATCTGAATCGTAGAAATTCTCAGCAGTATTGATTATTATTTTACAGATTTTTGTAATTGTAGAACAGTAGCCAAGGAGTGATTGGAGTTTTTGTAGCCAACAGTGTTTCCTTTCACTTCCTGTCTCAAAGGTCGTAGAAAGCTGACCTTTGCTGGCAGCCCCCGCCACTGAATTATTCATGTGATTGACTTTTTGTCAGTGCACACAGTTGTGCTCTGGGACCTTTTATTCATTTACCTCATTTAAAGCGCCTTTCTGCACCTGTTCTAGTATTAATATCATGTAATTTGGGCCTAATGCCGATTTTGCTGAGCACTCATTATATTTTTTATTAGCTATATTTCCAAATGATTATGTATGATTATCACTGAGCCTCACAAACAGCGATGGGCTATTCCCCAGACCTTTTACACCGTTCATGTTAGGTTGTTTTCGGAAGCAAGTAGGGTAAACATTTGACCGGTCCTATGTTTTTTATACATTTTTTTCCTCTCTCTCGAATTCCTACTCCATACCCAACCGGAGAACTTACTGTGTTCTCCCTGATGGGTTTGTGAAAGCATGATTAAATTCAACACTGCGGAAGCTGTACAAATGCCAGCATTTATAAGGTCAATGCTTTTGTTAAAAATGCTATGTAAATGAGGATCTGCAAAAAGGGACATTAAATAAAATTAAATTCATTGTCTTCTTTAATGTCATTTACATTTTGGCTAAGCTTTAGCCTGTCAAGAAGGATTTTTTAAAAAAAATAATTTTAATTACACATCACTCAGAGATCCAAGGCTCTCTATTCAAATTTGGATAACCTGCAGGAGGAAATTATTGTTTTGTTTAAGTTTTTTTTTTTTCATTTTTTTAATGAGAAAGTAGCAAGTGGCATAGCACCTGGACAAAGGCCATAAAACAATCAGAGCTGTATATTCGATTTTTGTGCCTTATGTCTTAGAAATCTAAACCAGGTTTTTTGTAGATGAAGTCTTTTCTCCGTCTTTCCTGTATGCTTCAAAGGGTTCAGTAATTATTTTTTTTCTTCAATTAAATTTGGGAATTTCTAATCATTGGGTATGTTTATCATAAAATTATAAACCATGGAGGTAATTTGGGGTAAGACCAGAGTCTAGAAAAGTTTACCATTTAGGTGGTCACCCATCAGTTGGAGATTCCCAGCATGCTTTATTATTGTTGAGGTTTCGGTCCTGTTCTTTGTGCACTTCTATTTAAATGTTGCTTGAAATTATTCTCGGAATACATTTTTGAAATTGATAGAAATACGACACGGTGAACGTATTGGATGACGCCAACATCATTTACGTTGCTGATGTTTCCTTACGTGCTGTCTTTACACGTATAGGGTCAGATAAAACAATCAAGACCAGTTTTTCTATTTCAGGCCAACAACTGCTTCTGGATAATGTGTTTTCCGTGACCTGTGTTCCTTCTGGAAAACTTGCCACCCACACGTTTTTGATTCCACATCAAAATTCCAAGCAGTGCCACAGCAGACCCCGCTAATTTTAAAACACTGCACAAGTATCCACTTGTAAGCTCTCGCGTAATAGCAGACATGATGGGAAACACTCTCCACTGTGTTATTAGTTTGAGATCAAGAGGGGTGACGAGGCGTGATTCTGAATTGAAACGCTTACGTCTTCAGATTATGATCAGCAAACGGCGAAAAAACAAGGTCAACGACTTAGCTATTTTTCATAATTTTCTCCCCTCCCTGCACATAATTCGATAGAGCCACAGCCTTCGAAGGATGCAGAAGCCCTGGCATCTTGTAGAGCTTTGCAGAGGCATATGAAAGCAGCATGTGTTTGTGCGGAAGTGGGTGGGTTTTCTGCCAGCCTGTCAAAAACTATAGTCCGAGGTTTGCCCTGATGCTAACCACACGGCGCTTCTGTTGTGGCCTTATCAGGTGAAAATGATAGATAATGCCTGGCCCTGTAGTTTTCTAAGGATGCCTTTGATGAATTGCATGAGGTGATGGAAAAATCTGCTAACTTCAAGCATTGGCAGCCTAGTAAGAAGAAGTAATCAGATTGTAAATATGCTGTTTTTTCCAACCGATTTTCGTTTTCTTTATTAGAATTAGAAATTAGTGTGTTGAGGATAACTTAGCAGGTTTTGTATATATAAACTGAATAAGTGAAGATCTTGGTACTTGTTGCATGAAAAAACTTATAAGAAATGGAACATCGCCTTTTAATTATGAACATATCCACAGGGTTCATTAGCATGGTAATATCTGATGTCAGAGTGCAATACAACACAGCAGATCATTAGTGTGCGAGCAGTCTGCAAGATTTACGTTTACAGATTGTTCATAGAGATCTTAGCAGGAAGAAAAAAAAATATTGTAAAGGACATCTTAATGAATGTAGACCTTATCTAAGACCACATTCATAGAGCTGTCACATATCAAACTCTTTTAAAAAGTTTTATTGGTCTAAAACGGAACTATTCCAAACCTGTCCTTGGGTGTCTCCATGACTGGCGTAGTCAGACCATTTTGGAAAGGAAAGGGAAATTTGTCAATGATTATTCCATGGTAAGTGTGGTCATCACAACATATAACCTGGTAGAGACCTTTTCTATAAATCCTTTTTTTCCAACCTTGGTTCCTTCTACAGATCTTGTCCTTCATCCAATAAGTTTGGAGCAAAGACGAGTTAATTAAAGAAGAAACTTGTTTTGAAAATGGAGAAAGGATGAGAAACTTTTTTGAGTTTTTATTGCTATCACTGTCTCTTCTTTCTTGGTCCTTGTTGTGACTATTGCAATTATAACAGAGTGAAAATCTTTCAAATGGAGACTTAGCTGTAAAACCCAACTGGAATTTTTATCCACTGAAAAAAGGATAAACATTTTAGGTTATGAAAACTATTTTATATTAGTTTGTTTTTTTCTTGTTTTAATTCATCATTTTGTTTCAATACCGGTGATGTCATGGAAATCCGTTTTCTGGGTAGACATGTGAAGAACTGGCTTCTTTAATGTCACAATGTTATGTGACAAGCGTCATCACCAAGAAGACAGAATCACTGGTCCTTGTTATGGGTTAAAGACCCTGAAAAATTGTTAACTCGTGTTGCCTGTTAACTGACAGTTGTTGTTGGCTCTAGTTTGGGGGAATTTACCTGTGCCCCAGCTTGGTGAACCTAGTGGTGTTCTGGTATCCTCAGCCTTAAATTGTGCACGTGGGGATTATTGTATAATATAAATTCATCCCATGAATGCAAATGGCTGATACATGCCAGGAAGTGAATTTGTATCAAGTTATTGTTGTCAAGATTCCATCTGCCTTTAGACTTCAAATAGTGTGTAAGCCAGGGTAACCTTGAGCTGTTGAATAGTGATATCTGTAAGCTTCTTGTATGTTGACCTTCAAAGTCTGGTCATTCTGCAGTGAACATAATTGTATGCATTCATTTAATTAGCTTTCAGTAGCTTGACACAGTGATTATGGTGTCAAGCTGCCCTAAAATAGTTATGGCCAAAGGAATTTGTGGCTACTGGTATCCTAATGATGCCATGTCAAAGGGTGGTAGTTAGCCAACACACTTCTAAGATGCCAACAGGGTTTAAAAGGACCATGCGAAAACAAGATGATGGAACACTTTGGGCCTTCAGAACCTTTACTGCATGTACATGCCTATGGATATGTGTTCACATGCTGTGAATTGTACAGATATATATGAAAGTACATACAACATTAAATCCTGTAAATTTACTAGGGCTTTTTTTTTCTTATCACCCTTTATACGTAATAATAAGTTACTTTGTATGCATCTTATTTATGGTAGCTTACAATATAATGTTCCAGGCACAGTGATGCATGAGGACACGCTTACCCAACAATTTTGGGTAGAAGGCAGTCAGCATGCCAGTACGTTTTGTAGATAACTGGAGCAAACTGAATACCTGGAGGAAAATTACAAAGATACACAGAGATTAAATAAACTCCATGTACGTGAGTTCCCCTTGGAATTCATATGTATATGTAGATCATATTGCCCAACACTATACGACTCTGCATTTAGCCATCACCAATGTTTAAATATAAGCTCATTTTGATTTGACATAAATAGTATGCTTATTGTAATATATTGTATCTTCTTTTAATTATTATATGCTTTTGTGTCATTTGCTATCAGTGTGGTTAAGTGGTTGGCACTTTGGGGTTTTAAGTTTGTATTCCTTTGCGGATCCTATCCATATGGAGTCTGTATGTTCTTTTCTACATTTGAGTGGGTTTCTTTCAGGCTCTTCGGTTACCTACTGTGATCCAAAAACATAGTGGTAGGTTTATTGGCTTCCTCCCAAATCAGCCATAGAGCATGTAGAAGAATGGACATTCGAATGTAAGACCCTTTAAAGAATTGATGTCCCTCTTCTCTAAAAGATTATTAGGTGCCATTGCCGAAATACGGTAGTTCTAAAAAATGCAGCTTGCCTGGTGTTCAGCATAATTACCTTCTGGATCACTGACCCAAAATGAATATGCAGCTCAGGTGTTAAGCTATCTGCATGCTTGTTTCAGGTGTGACTGCAACTGCTAAACCCAAATTATAAGATTTACAGGCAATTAGTTTTCTTTGCAATGAGTTCAGCAATGGCAGCTTCCATCATCTCTCAGTGACGGGTCCGCTTTATAATGCCGTGAAGCCATATAAATACCAGGAACAAATACTTCATGCAATATTAAGACGGGTGCACCGGTTGGGAATTATGTGATCAAACCTCTGTGTATACATATGTTTATCCCTCCTGGCTGAGCTCTTCTCATTTACCAGTCAGATGAAAACACTGAGAATCAGCAATCCCATACATGTGTTGAAAATTAGATTGCCCATGCTGTTTTCTCTCTGGCTGCTTCCAGGGGGGCTAATGATATACTTATATCTCGGTGATTGTTGTGGCAGGGTAGAAGACCCGGTGGAGTGCTAGATTAAATCTCCAATGATAGAAACTGATGCTGCAAATGCCAGGAAGTGATTGACAAGGAAGGCTACAGGAAGTGAAAAGTTTTGGGAGCTTAACCTGTACTTGGCAGAGCTTGCGAAACTTGCACTCCAAGAAAATGAAAACCATTCAACTCCAGCAAGCTGCCAGAACACAAGCTCCTCTTGTTAGTTTATCTTAATAGGGAATCTTTCAAAAATGTTTGCGGTCAAAACTATACAGGCTACGAAACTGACATGGCATTACTTTGGGGGCTTTTCACATAAAGCATTGGTATCAGCGCAGATATCGTTCGCTGGGGCTGGATTAATCAGAACAGTTTTTGCGGATGAGAAAGAAGAGAAATATTAGCTTTACCGCTATTTGTTTTTGTGGACCAACGTTGATCGGTGGTTATATTATTGTTAGGGTTAGCATAGCCTAAAGTTTGTAATTATATTGAAGAAAAACAGAGCCGACTGTTATAGTTTGCATAGCTGTAACCCGAATTACTGTGCGAATTCCAAAGCCTACTTCAAGAAGGGAAAGGAACAAGGGGGGTAATGGTTTTAAAGTTACACAGCTATCAGAAAACAGTTTTCTCACTATAGGAATCAAATCATCTCCTAATGTTGGGTTATGGGTGACTACATCGTACAGTGCGGTTTGGAATCCACAGCAGAGACAGTATTGTGTTTTCTCAATAATTCACTAGGAAATGAGTTTAACATGTGTGGAAAGGAAAAGACATATATTTGTGTCGTTGTAAGACATGTAGCATGGCCCTCGCTAACGGAAAGAGACGGCTCCAGCTTGTCTCTAGTGAAAGTCGAAACACTCTTGCACATCTGGTGAGAAAAACCAGCTCCCATCACCGGGTGCACTTCCTCACTGCCATCCACAAGCCAGCTCACAAAGGCTTCTCCTATGGCACAGTAGCCAAACAATTGTATTTTATTTTTACTCCTTTTTTTTTAGTGCCAACATTATCCGTAGCACATCAAAGCGGCACACCCATTGTTCACATCAGTCCTTGCCAAAATAAAAAAATCCAATGTGTTTACTGCAGCCAAAAGATGTTCACATTCTTTGGTTGGTTTGAGTGCTAAACCTAGCTTACACGTTTTGGGGTCATGGGCGATCAGGTAGGGGAACCTACCTAACCTAACTAAACTTCATGCTTATGGTGAACCTAGCAAGAATTGAACCTTGTTCTGCAGGACTGAAGTTTTTTTTTAGCAAAGGCCTTATAAATAAATTGAATTTATAATAATTGAATGATGACGCATTCTTAATATTTCTAAGGGTAGCGCTTTAATAAACTTTTTGTTAATGCAATGCAAGAAGTGGTGAATAAGTACCCCCCATACCTCTATAGGATAATATCTGATACCTCTTGGTGATAACACTAAAATCACTGCACTTTGCTTTGTCTTATTGAACAAGCAGGACATAGCTCAGAACTTGCATTAGGAACTTCCAAAAAGTTTTCAAATGTCCCATTTTTCCCCAATTTATTTTAAAAAATTATCAGACTTTGAATTTTTCCAAAGAATTCCAACATGGTAACCAGATTACCTGCTGATGCCAAGAAAAAAAATCACACCATTTGGCAGATCATTTAAATTTTGCAAATGTGCTCTTCTGTAATAAATATTAGCACATCTAGAAAAAACGTGACCATAAGTGTTTAAAAAAATAAAAGCCAGCAGGCAGAGGTTGTGAGGGGTAAAGAAAATAACCAGTTAGAGGGGCCAGTAGTGTCATGTAACAGTGACATATGTGCAGTGAAAGGACTTGCTTGATTGTGACTAACATAAAGGACTCGTCTTGTTCCTAAAACGTGCTAGATTGCTCTTCAAGTTAACTCTTTCATCGGTGTCGATGAGGCTGCAAAGGCACAGAAGGCTCAATTAAGTCTGGTGGCAAAAAAGAAAAAAAAACCCCTTAGCAGTTGGAAAGGGTTATTATGTAGAATGCAGGAACGCAAGTGGTTTTTGTTGTTGAACAGCAGTCAGTAAAACGGAGTCGGTGCAGGCTATTGTGTGCATTGTCAGGGATGCCTTTTGTTTATTTATTTATTTTTTACCAGTCCAAATTAGATTTTGAATTTTCAACCTTCTGTCATTAACCACTCAAGAAAGCTGAGGCCACCGCTACAGAAGCACGACTTCTCCTGTTATGTTCCACCACTAATTACACAATGAGTTGGAACTGACCCGAACGCATTAGCTCTAAATTGTTCATGTACAATACTTAATATGGCTGTTTAATAACCCTAAAACAATAACAATACAATAAAGTCATTTCATGGTCTCAGTTATTACTTATTGCTCTCTACCTTGCACTTGGTTGCATTTGTTAACTACTTTTTTACAAAAGTATAATAAAACAATGCACTCATGATGTTGTAACTGCTCGTGATGTCACATATAGTTAAATAATATATATATACCCTATGATATCATTATTACTAAAATCTATAGATGTAAACCCAATCTTTAAAATCTCATATCGCCTTTAACAAGGGAAACTAAAGATACACTTTAAAAAATTTCGCATCAGGCTGGTCCTTATAGTAGAGAGGGACAGGCGATGCGTTTTCTGCAATAAGTATTTAGAAATGCCTGATGGGCCATCTGTCTACTGACAATGCTCTGTCCTTGCCTCCCAGTTGTGCTCCTGTGTATTGTCACTTACCAATGGAGACTACAAATGGCTTGGCATGAGTTTTCATTTATGCTGTTATCCCTAAAAAACCCCATACCATGCCGTCATTTCTGGAGTGCATGTGGACCGCAAGTGGCTGCAGAAGGGGCATCAGGAGTTGCTGAGATGTAATAAAGTATAGAAATAAAGTTAAAAAATAAAGTTTATATATATCCATATATATATATATATATATATATATATATATATGGGATTGTATTATTAAATTAGGGTTGTACAATAATTCTTTGTATATTTGGGCTCACTTAGCACACTGCTTCATACTGCACACAGCCTGGGTTAATAACTAAGAAATAACAAATCACATTTTATTTAAGGCCGATCCATGAAATTTGGTTTCTGATTGGCTGCTATGGGCCAACGCACTTTGCTCTTATAGAACAATAGAAAAAATACACACAAGTATTCAATAGTAAGGAGTGACCCATGTTAATCCATCAGATATAAATTGTACGTATATTTCTGACGTGTGCATGTCACCCCATGCCTCCCCTGTGTTCTATACGCCTGGACATGAACATTGCACAGTTCAGCAAGGACCTGGACCTGTATACATTATTGGCTCCCCATGTTGCAGGTCGCAAAAAATGGACTGTCCATCCTTAGTAAGACAGAACCATATATAAACCCCAGAAGAGACCTCCACTAAGAGATATGAGTGGCATTTATTGAGAGAAACAAATGTTCAGTATGAATTCACACCCATATTGTTTCCTTCACATTAAGTAATGTAAATCAAATCCATATACTGAGCCTCTGTCACCCGCCCCCGCCATCTTTCATTTTGGATCGGCGGTGTCATTTATTTCTCCATACACCCGCTCCTGGAAAACGTCATCATACTGAACTCCCACATCTATTTCTATTTTCTGAGTGTACTGTAGCAATTTGTCCTTTGACACAATAAGATTGGGTTAGGAAACAAGTGGGGGATTGAATTGGACATGGTGTTAGTCCCAACAATTGGAGGTCATCGGGCACTGATATGGACAAAGCAGTGAAGTCATCTGTAACTTGTGAGATATGTGCACTGGGCCTTGGCTGAAGTCAGGCCCTAGGGAGGCATGTTGGATTGGGTAAAAAAAAATGCTTTTCGGGGGAAAAAAAGGCAAGGATGAGATTCATTTATTACCTATGACACATTTGTTCTAAATATAACCGTAACTTTCTCTAAGATCATTAATTTCATCCTATAAATGACTTATGCAAGTTAATAAACAGTTCCTTTACCCACCGCGTGATCACTGCATTCTCATAAACATTTTTATATATTGGTGGCCGCTTTTTGTATCTTTTGGCCCTTTTTTTGCGCCGTCCCTCGCTCACTGTTCGTTCCCATTTCCCCAGCATGCCTCTGACTTTCATCAGGTTGCGCTCTTAATGGGAGGGGAAATTTAGAAGAAGCATGTGCTGAGCTGAATGCATTCTTTGGTTAATGTAATTTCTTTAGGCTATTTGTCTTTACAAGTGAATCAATGTTCATGTTTCCTCAGCCCCTCGCTATAATTACTCCCAGCAATTATTGCATCCAGAACCCTTCTACAGTCCAAAACACATTTGTTCCCATTTATTAGACTGTAAGCAGTAACTAATTTACATTGTTTTAGGGGCTTGGTGCTGCGGTAATTTATTGCATGTGCTGCAGTTGAAACAGAGTTGACCGATATGGTTGAAAAAAAAAAATAAACCGGAGAGGGAAAAAAAAAAGTAGCAACACTTTCTCTTTTTTCCATCATCAAGTTTAAAAAGCATATAAAACCCTCGACAGGTTGGAAAGATATTATATTTGTGCATTTTGTTTATTCAATGTTGGGAGCCA
Source organism: Pyxicephalus adspersus (assembly GCF_032062135.1). Classification (NCBI taxonomy): domain Eukaryota; kingdom Metazoa; phylum Chordata; class Amphibia; order Anura; family Pyxicephalidae; genus Pyxicephalus; species Pyxicephalus adspersus. Next base: position 14,605,277 of record NC_092867.1, on the reverse strand, counting down.
TTCGAGGCTTTTAAGGGCTTATAGACTATAAAGAATAACAGTGCAAACTTTTCGATCTTCTGTTCCTCCTTAAATAAATGGTATTGGTTCTTCAAAGGTTCTCTTTTATACATTTATTATTTTGTTTTGTTTTTTAATGTTGGCCCCTTTTTAAGCCATTTTAAGTTTTGCGTTCTGTAACAAGTATTTATTTTTTCTCTCTGTCCTAGCACATTGACCCTTATTTGAGAGACAGTGGTCCTAATTTCTGCTCCATGCTGGAAACTACTGTTAATGCCCTGAATAATATATTTGTCAGCACTGTGCTCTGGATCTGAAAGCACTCCGCTGAGAAAACAATGGCTTTACTGTTCACCCCCCCCTTTCCCTCCTCATCCTAGCAGATTTCGTTATCAAGTTGGGGGGGCAAAAAAAGGGCTTGTTTAGGCGAAAATAATGATCATAAATTGAGTTGTGGAGTGCAGCACTAAGAAAGCGGTGACAGTACTGGCTATCAGGACCTGCAGTTTCGAGGAAATATGAGTGTTCTGATCCAAGGAAGCTGTAATTATCTTTTTTTGTGAAGAATGTACAATGGTGCTGGGATGATGAATTGATCACAGATTGGAACCGTGGTATAACTGTCATGTTACAGAGATAAGAGGGTGCATAGGGATTGCTCATTCTTTCTGCTAGTTCACAGCCAGCTAGTTTATTAGCACAAATCCCAAATGTTTAGTAAACTCATTAGGTTCCATCTAATGCTAATTTATCACCATAGATGGAAACATAGCAGTTGAAGCCAAAGGACTATACAGTATTCTCAGGATTTTGCAGGGTTCTTTGATCAATCACCTTCTTACTACTGAGTGTCTTTTTTTTTTCTTTCTTTTATTCTTCTTAAGTGCTCTTAACAGGCTATTGTGATACAAGTCACCAAGCTATTAGAAGCTGCAAGTTATCTCCCGGGCAGCTAAAAGTTAACAATTTATTTCTTTTTTTAAATATATATAAATTTTGCAAATATGTTTTTAAACTTTTTTTTGCAATTTTTGTTTTGTAAATGAAAATCTGTTGAAAAAAAAAATCCCAGCACGAGAATGTCATGTCTGATTTATTTTAAATTTCTGATTTTTTTTTTTATTTTTTTTTATTTTTAACTCGACTTTTAATGCCCAGTCTCCTGACATTTTCGTACATATTCTATAGTGTTTTTCGAAGAGGATAATAACCTTTGCTTGATCTTAGGCAACAGCTGCAAAGATAATGAAATTCTTATGATATTTCACCAGGTAAAATGTGAATTGCAGAAGAAAAGCTATTGAATTTTTATGGTTCTTAATCGCATAAAATGAGATTCATGGGCCATAGGTATAACTATACTCGGTGGAGTTGGGAAAAGCTGTAGTTGCAACATTTAGACGCTGCGCGGTGTCGAGAGTTCTGTTGTGTGTGTTTCTATCTCTTCATTTTTTATTTATTAATTTCACCATCCTTCTGCAAAATTATTCTCTGAAAACAATGGACTGCACAATCCCAGGTAATGAAATATGACTATATATTTGTGTTTGTCCTGGTTTGGTGACATAAAAAATCTTTTATGGCCCCCATTAATTTGCCTGACTTATGTTCCAAGTCTTGACGTTACCCGATGATTGCGAACCTCCTTTTGCAGGTTTGCTCACCAACTGAAATCAGATCTCATCTGCAGGCCCGGCGGTATTGATCCGTATTTAACATCAAGGCTCACAATTGATTGCCATTGATTAACAATAAAAAACTTCCCTAGGTGCGCAGCAGCAAGACCAATATTCCAAGAGAATTGCTGTGTTAGTTCATTGACTATTCTTCAAGACATAAAACCTTCTGTGTAAAATATAAATTAGTTCTTTCACACGTTGCCGAGGAGAAGATTTGGGTTTTTTGTTATCATAATGAAAGCAAAAGATGTTTTTAGTTCTCTCCTCCCCCGTACAGGGTCCGTTCAAAGTGAGATGAAACATTCTTTAGAGTTATAAAAAAGTAAAATGTGTTTATATAGGAATGGTCCTAAAGATTTAATGCAGTATGCTGTGTTTTATTATTGCAAAGTGAGATAATGGGTAGTAACCCAATTTAACTTTATTGTAGGTGGAGCATTCAAAAAATTGCTTTGGGTTATTTCACAGAAAAAAATGGCACCCCTGCTCTGAAGCCCAATCATATTTATTGATGTCATCCAGAATTTACCTTTATTGTTGGTGACACAAATGGGCAAAGTCTATCATGTAGACTATGCGCACTGACGCGCAATATTATTATATGCAGGAAGTATTACATCAACCCTATTTTATGCCCTGAATGCATCTTTAAAGCCCCCAATTAATTTTAAATATCATTTCGGGATATATTTGACCAAGGGTATTTTTTTAATTCATTTTTGACATAAGAATTTTTAGATTAGATTTTGCTACTTTGGTGTATTGATCTCACTTTGTGATTGACTATATCTAGAATGAGATGATCAAGAACGGATGGAGTTTATTTGGCAATAGACATTTTAAAAAGTGTTTTGAATATTTTTAGAGCAATGATCATATGTGACAGATTGACTATACATTCTATGCCTTTAACCCATATTCAGAGCACTGGGGGATCTCTGCAAATTATCTTTAAAAAAATTGTGTGAATATACACTTCAATTATCCAATCTCATAACAGCATCTGGGCATTCAAAGGAACCAGAAGTGAATATTCACAGATTGGATTGGTGATTTTCATCTTTTAGCAAATCGGCTTCATTGCATATGGTATGGTAATGAATAGTGCAATAGGAGGGGATTCCACAAACTCAGTTGGCGGTGCGGATTTTGAACAAAACACATTTCAATCATCTATTTTTTTTTTTTTTTGGTATTTGTGTATTTTCCCTTATTTCTTGTTACCATAACCCAACGTGGCAGGAAATAATAAAAACGTAAGGGGTGTTTGGAACTTTTGATAAATTAAAGAAAGTGTTTTATTTCTATTAGATTAGATTTTCTCTTATTTCCTGTCTCCGGAACAGGAAGTGTGAGATTTCTCTAACCAGAATATAGCAGTAAAACGAGGTGGAGGTTCCAACAAAATGAGAAAATTTTAGAAGACTTCCACCCTGGCATTTAGCATATTTTTCTGAAATTTGCCCCCCAAAACTCTGTAAAATATAAATGTTATATTAACATGGATGGCGAGGAGTTAAACGAAGAAAGTTTCATGTGAACATGATTGAATTTTGCCTTCTCGCTAACCCTGGATTGGTTACTCCTGGTTACCAAGCGGCTCCACAAACATATTGTCAAGTTTTCTGAAACACTGGAACATCTGAAAGAAATTATCCAATCTTTAACATCCAGAAGTTTACAGTTATATAATGATGGAGAAAACCGCAAAGCCCGGGGGAATGGCGCATTTTAGAGATACTTTTAAAATGAAATTATCCAGCCAAACCTACTAGACATCCCACTTGCATTTAAACACAATACGTTCAATCTGGAATTAATTTCTTGGTGATAGGGAAAATCCAATTTGCCTTCCTAAAAAAAAAAAAAAAAAAAAAAAAAAAAAGTTGATTGTGGAATCATTTTCTACAAGTTGTATCCTGTAAGGAAATTCTGTTTACTTGTCTGTGGGAACCAGAGAGAAAACCACTTTAGGCTCTTGGTGTTTGGACTATATTAGACAGCAGCATAGGAAAGTTTTCTTTTTTTGCCTTCGTCAAACTTGTCTGATTGTTTGTTAGGAAGCAAATTTGCTGTTGCTTCACTGGAAGCTGAGCCCGTCGAATCGCTACCCATGACTCTTTTGGCATGATTTCAGAAGAGTGGAACTAAAGAGCTCTTTTAAACTCGCACAAATCACTCGCAAAACATCTATGGCTAGCAGATATATGCTGAGCAAGTGTAGAGTGTAAACCGAAAAACGGTTCTTATCTGGAATACTGCAACGGCTTTTAACAACAAAAAATTTTCTTCAATTTCAGTTTCCAGTTGTGATTATTAGCAGATGTATCGTAAATCGGGATATTTCTAGGTCTGACAAATTTAATATGATTGTAATACGGTCTAAAAATGTAAAATGATAAGCTAGGGATGGATTAAGGGAAAGTAGGGGTCCTAGACCAGGTTACAGCTCTGGGCCCCATTGCTTCCATTGATACTAGTAAGGATTACAAAAGCCAGAAAAGTCACCGGGGTATTATCATGGCTTGTCCAATTGGACGCCAGTTGTGTAAAAAAAAATCTTGTGATGGGACAGGCAGGTGCACAGTCGATTACAATATACCTCTGGTTTGCTGCAGAAGCATTAAGGATATAGCTAGGCCCCTGTGGACCTCACCAGACCCTAGATATCCGCCTAGGATTGACAAATAGATAAACCATCTTTGAGATTACCTTGAATTTTTCTCACATAAACCAACAGCTAAGAAGGACCCGTGGTTTGCAAAGTGCTACCTACCATAGCACTCTATAAAGTCTACCAATTTACATAAATTCGGCACAATACGGTAAGGATATATGGGAATGGGACCAACGGTTGCATATGCTTTAGTGTGTACTACAATGGTAAGTTTGTCTTGACTTGACCACAGGATGTTACTTTGTATTTTCCACGTCCAGTTGGTTTTAATGGAGTCAAGTATTTTTTCAATTGTCTTTAATGCAGGATTTGGTGATCTGGGGAACCTTATGCACATTACCTACCATTACGGATCTAATGTTTGGTAGTTTCTATCTCCTGGGCTTGTAGTTCCATACCAGCTAAAAGAGCACAGGTCAATTAAGCCTAATATAGAACACATCCTCATAATAAATAGAACATTCTTTTCTAATTTAGTCTTGCCTTTGCTTCTCATAGACTTATTGTGATACTATTGCATCCTGCAGGCACCAATTACAAAATAGTAGTTCAGTGCTGGTAGCCGTTTAATGTTACCTGATTGGAAGCTGCTGTGATTCCCAACAAAATGGCCCTTTTTATTTATTCCTAGATCACAGCATAGGCAGAGTCCTGCTCATTGCTTGTTTATGTGTTGTGTTATGTTACCCTGGATGTGTGATTTCCACCATTAGCGCCTAAAACAGAGTGCTGAAGGTGATTTAGACCAGCTGTGTTAAACACAACATTCACTCTTCCCATCCTTCCTGCCCAGATTAGACCACTGCTGTGTGCTTATTGGGCAGATTAAACACTAATGTAAACACAATTATCTGCCCTGCACTTATCCAGCTCCTCTGTCCAAATGTTGCTTGTGGTCATTACTTGGAATAATGTCTTACACTAGCCGATTAGGATGATGGATCAAAGGCTGCCGGTGTAGTTTGACCATGGAACAAAGAGAAAAGCAATGATTATTTACTGCATATATTGTTTACAATGATGTCAGAGGTGCTGTTTTTGTCGCAGTTTTGCCACCAGATTGGAACTACTTTCATTTATATTTGTAGCCCTCAACTAAATTGTCCCATGTTTTCACGAGACGCTAGAAAAGCATTGTTTATGGGGGACAAATGTTTTAGTGACCCCTAATTGGATTCTAGATGGTTGTGGTGATGTTACATGTATTTTGTTCACTTATCAAAGCTCCAAGAAGTGCTCCAAGTTGTGGAAGCAAGAGACAAGCCCACCATATAGGCTACTCATAGGCAGGTGGTGAGATAGCTGCTCATCATTGATGGTATGGATGAACAACCAGAACCAGTGGAAGAGTTCACTCTGCATCTTGGCCAATAGTTAATGGTGTTATTATTGAAGTGACAGCTCAACTGTTTCATTCCTTTTTCAAGAAAAGACTGGTATTCAGTTATTAAGAAATTGGAAACTTTTAGTGTACTTTTATCTATTAACGCACCGGGTTCCCGGTGTCGCTTGATTTTTGGTTTGTTGATGCAAGCTGTGCTCTAATCAGAGTTCATTGCTTGCATAGATTGGGCTATGGAAGACCATCCTTAGTGCAAAGCAGTACATTAATCTTTAAAGAAGGAACTATCGTTTTACATTTTTCTAGATTTTTTAGGTTTAGGCACTAACTACATGTTTTGATGGCCCATATCTTTTACATGAATGGATAAGTCTGTACTAGATTATACAACGACATGTCCTGTTTATTTCTAATACCCCTATGTAACATTGTTTTATATGTTTTATATTTTTGGAGTCTTTATTCCAATTTACCGTGTGGTATTACCAATAATACAACGATGACCTGTTGTGTTTGGACCATACAGCACTGTGTAAATTGTGCTGACACAGAGTAGTCATTGTGCAAGGAATATATACAGTACACTTCCTTTCTCCTCTAATTCAAAGCACGCATTAACACTGAAGACCTTTGCAGCCTATAATGTTGTTTATCCCCATTAGCCCACACTTGCCATGTAATAATATCACCTCTGTGTTTGTAATGAGTCAAGAGCTTGCAGAGACTTGAAAGCATAAAGTGAGAATAATTTGCCTTATCAGATGCAGACACTGCAGGGAATTGAGCCTTATCTCTTCCTAGTGTTAAGACTGCCTGGTCACTTCCTAAACTCTACAGCTTCATTCTCTGTCAGCCTGACAAAATCCAGATGAGGCCAAACTGGGATCTTTCTTTTTTTTATTGGTTATGGCCCCAGCATTCTCTCCTCTCCCATCCTTCAACAGGTTCCCTTTATGAGGCATAACTACACTGAATAATATCTTGCCTTGCTCTCTCTCCCCATTGATTCCACAGCCTTTAATTGCTTGAAACACAAGCCAGGCTCCCTCCATCTAGGCCAGTCACCATCACCTTTGACTGCTGTTATTCATTCCTATTAGACAACATCTAACTAAGATATTGGCTTGCACTTTGACACTGACACTGCTACTGTTCTCTGATTGCGTTGTCAATCTAAAGGGAGTTTAAAAGTGGTAAAAAAAAAAACCGCTGTCCCTGGTAAAATGCCCAGTAATGCAACACCTTCTCCAGCCAGCACCACGATCGTGCTGTTCGTGTAAAATGGCCCGAGGCTTGATTTTAGAATATCAGATTGGTTGAACCTGTGATAAAAATGTACTGTATTCAATAGCATCTTCCAAGGGGGCAGTTCAAGTGGAACTGTAATTTCTTTTAATGTTGTTGAGTAATATATTTGAAAAGGAGCAACACAATTTCCAACTCTATTTTAATTATAAACTCAACCTGATTTTTTTTGTTGCTAATTTTGGATTGGCTTTGGAAAAGTCAACACTTCTCTCAAATTTTGTATTGTTTTTTTGAAGTCATATTGCCCATTTGGGAAAGTTTCCATTACTTGTTGTTGGATTGAGAGCGAGAAGAATTTTTACTATTGGGTCCATTGATAAATAGATATTATGTTTCTACTTTCACTCTGTCCAAACCTGAAAAAACGATTTTTTCTTTTTTTGTAATAGTATAATAATAATATATATAATATAGTATAATAATAATAGTATATAATAATATTTTGTTTTGGATTGGTTTTAGTGGCTTTGGAATGTTTGTTTTTATAGTTTTAGTTGGTCATCAATAGGCATCGCTTTGACAACACTTTTTTTACATGTGTATGGATTTGTTTTTTGTATTTTTTTTTAATCTATGTTTAGTTTGTGATTCTGTAGTTTTTAGTGGGAATCAATATTTTCTAATAACAAAGCAAGCAAGTAAAATACCAAAGTCACATAAAGATTTAGTGGTAGAATAAACCTTCAGATATGTGATGGGTGTACCATAGTTTCACGTTATCATAACAATGTAACGGGATGGAGTTTACCGTCAGCAAATATCCAGAGGAATGAAGTGAATGGTTTAATTTCCACGGTTTGATTTTCAGACCTATCGCCCCTGTTGGATGACTGATAGGAGTTTGGATGGTTCGCGTCATAAGCAAATTAGCTCCATGCTCTCTGTATCATCTTGTTTCTCAGGCATTATTTTACAAGGCCTCATACTAAGGAGGTCATTTCCCCTGCATGATGGCTTGTTGTTCATGAATCTGCTTTGTGCCAATTTGTGTGTGCATGTGCAATCAGAAGTGACTCGGAGTTAGCAAGATTATAATCATCTACTAGATGCTCGTCTGAACCCCCCCCCCACCCATTCGACCACCATGAATCGGGATGATTCCAAGTGAATGGGATTTTAATCACCTGTCACTGCCTCCAGCACTTTCTCTATATTTATGATAATTTTTTTTTGTCTTTTTATTGAAATCAGTGTTGACTGAATCAAGTAATCCTGATTAGCAATCTCACTGTATCCAGTCAAGGGTAAAATGCATTAGAGCGTTATTGGTACACTGAACATAGTGAAATAGGCAAGGAACAGGGAAGGAGAAAAAAAAAGTCAAGCTTATGTTTGACTTGGTGATAGAGGAGTGGGAGAAGGGACGTATGTGCCAAGAATCTAATTATTCCGGGGGAATGGAAAAAATATGTTGGATCGATTTAATGGAGCTCTTTATCATGTAAATCATGGTGGTGTAATGATGACAAAATGCAGATTTTTCTGTTTATTCAAAGTATTGATGAAGGAGGAGTTCATGAATATTCATGCCTCAAGTGTCTACAAAGGTAAAGGGGACACCATCGGCACTAAAATTTCTTGGCAAAAAGATACACCCATGCCATACCAAAAAAAGAATCCTCATACAAAGTGCATGCTTTCTGGAGAAACTTGTAGGGTTTAGCATCTTCATAAAATGGAACATTTTCAGTAAATTGAACTGTGAATACATCATCCATTATGGTGGATCATCCATTTGGTTTGATGGACCTTCAAAATCCCTGGGATACCCCCTGCTTCTGCTTGGTTTAAAGACCTAATTGAAAGAGTGGGATGCCCCTTATAATGGTTGTAACAGGTATCCAAACCCAGGACCTCTTGAGTAGAGATTACCCCACCACATTCACCAGGGTCTATGATAAACAGTGTGATGATTTAACTCCCTAGCACAGCCTTTCCCAATCTTTTGGGTCTTCAGGGAAACCCTTCTATAATATATATATATATTAGTGTGGTGGTCAATGGAAATAATGCCTTCTTTGCCAAAAATGATCATTGGTGCCACTTAAACTGCCCTGAGAGGCACACATTGCTCATTGCTGAAAGAACCTCTGTTGAGAAAGGCTGCTCTGGCATCTACCAAAAGCTAAAAGATCAATTTTGGGTGGTCTAACCCTTTAAGAACATACATGTATCAATGTATACATCCTGAAAAAATAATGATTTGAATCCCCCTTCCATTTATAATCCTGTCAAGTGATCAATAGTCATTGCTATTACCACCCACCAACCAGCAGCAGGGTGGAAATCATTATAAGGAAGACAATAGCTTCTGTTTTATAGCTTCCTGTTTAAACTATTAGAATAACAACACTTGTGTGAGAGAACTTTGATAAGCGAATCCTCCCAAAACCCCAAAAGTATCTTCCATGTTTTTGTAGTTATTACACCATTGCATCCGTAACCACTGAGCCATGTCATCAGTAGAACCGCACACTTCAAAATGATAAACCTTGTTATGTTTTTTCCCCTTATTATTAAAGCCAAGTCCTGTGAACATGACGTGAATGGCATGGGTAACACTTTTTTGTTTGTTTATTTTCTCTGGTATAGAACAGTCTGTGATTGACATATGTAACACTCATGGATACTAACGACCAGTGTTCTGTAATCTTTACGCTGCTTTCTTTGCATGCTTGTTAAAAAGTGGAGTCAGTGTGTCTGAGACAAAACCCTAACAAGTTCTTCCTAATCAACCTCGGAATGTTTCTGTCAAGCACAAGAAAAATGCTCAGCAGCGAACAAAGCTGTATTTTTCCCCCAAGAAACACATTTGTTTAAAAATTGGCCTGTCAATTTGTGAATCAACATTTTGGCTTTTTTTCTCTCCTTCTTTCCCTTGCCTTAGACATGGTGTGTTTGGTCCCCCCCCTCTCCCTTAGCTCAAGTAGGGGAAATAATATAAAGCTGCTGTTTGTTGTTTGAAGGAAGTAAACTTCATCAGTCTGACTGTGATGTGTGCTTCAAATGTCACTCACTACAGCTTTCTTGTAATGAAACACTCTTGCAGATTACTCCCTTTAGGCTCCAGGGGATTAGACCCTGTAAACGGGAGGAAAAAAAAAATTAAAATAAAAAAATATTCTCCTTACTGTTGGTGCATCAGAGTGAGAAGTTTAAAATCCACAATTTATTCAAATATTGATATTTCCGCTTGTCAGAGAAAGAAGCGTCTTGATCGTTTCTACTGAGCGCGCGTTGTCAAAAGCGCAGCGAGAAACGTGTCAGATAATTCATAAACGGAGATTGCAACTGTGAAGTCTGTTGGGAACCACCGAAAAAAAAAATACTGTATATGTTCTTGTCGATTTCTGGGGGAAGACCAAGAAAAACGTAACTCGTCTGTCCATCATGGTGAAGAAAGATGGGATCTGGAAGGGTAGGAATCTAGAAGTAGCTTCCCATGGATGGAGGCTGCACTGTACCCATGGTATATGTAGAATGAATATAGCATGAGCTACATGGCAGAAGAGAGCTACAGCTAAGGGTGGTGCCATTGGCTTGGTTTAGGCATCAAGAGGTTCAACCAACTGTCTAGTCTTGGGACTTTTCTGCCAGTTACCCAAACCAGCCAAGAATTTTTAATCTTTCTTGCAATTTATTACCTAGGTGTGCACTGAAAGGATTCCATTCTTCTGAAATGCATTGCCATATCGATGGACAACCTCAGCCACCGATTTAAACATAAACTCAAATTCTTCATGCATTTGACCAGTTTTAGTCCATCATCTCTGTGACCTAGTGGAGGCCTAGTGTTCATTTCTTACCCAATCCATTGTATAAATGTTCTCTGGGTGCTTCAGAAAAAACTTGGCTGTTACTCAAATTTGCCAATGAGCCTATATATGTTACTATATGACCAAAGGGTGCAATAAACTGTATGTTCCTTCAAGCAGGGACTGATTTAAATGACTTTGCATTCCTTGTAAATCACTTTTTAATCAGCAGAAATAAATTATTTTATATGTAGCATGTAACATTGGCCAATTTTTGTTTGTGTATGGAACCGAGAGAATGATTTTTGTGGCTACATGCTTATTTTAGTCCTTGGAAAGCTAAAATGTATATTATTTTGAGGTCTAGCTGATACACAGGAAAATACTTTTCGTTATTCTCTCACCCCCGCCCCAACCTTTTCGGCACCGATTTCCCATCCTACAATAGCCAATCAGAAAACAGCTGTTTACAGGGCTATGTAAGCATTCTTGGTTCTGCATATGGTTTGCATTAAAGCCCCAGAAAGCTGTGAAGGATGAGGCTAATGATGTAAAACACTAGTGTAAATTCCAGACTGTTGATAGCAGTGACTGAAGCTTCAACAATTTTCTTCCTATCTCCAAAATGCCACCATATGTTGGAGTCATTTATGACTTTTTTTTTTTTTTTTTTTTAAGATTTGGGGGAGCAAATGTGGAATGTATAGCCGCCTCCACCAGCGTGTCACAATTACACATAATGCACTTAACATTCTGTCAGTTGTTTTCAGTTTAAACAAGAGTTCTATTTTAAATTACATTGTGTCAGAGGACCCGCCAGTGCCGGGCAGCGATTGTATCCAGAATTCTGTCTGGAGCGGATCAGTGCGGATAGGAATGTGAGAATAGCAGAAGGTGACTTTTTTTTCTCCCTACACCATGGCATTGACAGGAATGTATGCAGATGATTGCTTGAGTACATGCGGTAGGGAGAGTAAGGCCGCCCTTTAAACCGGGGGCTCTTCCATGGCCCTTTGTGTGATCATATGGTTCACAGCTAGACCCCACAGGGCATCCTGTAACAGTGAGCAGCCCATCTGGGAGTTGGTAAAACTGAGCATGGGAAATATTTCAAGTCATTGCATGCCAGAAGTTCCCTTTGTGTGTACATCGCACATGAAGTCCTGATATTCTAAAAGAAGAGCTTATTTGATAACCCTTCAAAAAATAGTATGTGCGGTAATTCATTGCAGCCAATAAGCTCATTTACTAGCTTGCTCCTTTTGATTAACTGGGCATATGGCAGTAAAATTTTGATTAGTCGTAATATTTTTGGATTCTGTCCAATTTATTCTGACTGGCCCACAGATTCTATAGTCACTGATAAGCCAGTATACTGTGTAAATCCCAAATTGAATGTTCGATTTATATCAGCAGGATGCATTTCAAGATGTGCAAAGTTTTTGTTTTCTTTAGAATGCAAGCACAGCCTGAAAGAAAAGTCTGTCCCCATGCCAGCAGCTGCAGAAGAACTTTTTGGTGTAAGCAGCAGACCCTCTACAGAAGTCCATAAGCCTCATGCTGAGTCAGACTTAGCAGGGGGCATGTTGGACCTGTTGCATATGAATATTACAGAATATAACAGCCCCACTCTGCAGCTGCGGACACAGAAAAGGCCTTTCCTCCCAAGTTGTGGCTTCTTTAGAGAACAAATCGTAAAGCCTCAAACACCTAGTGTTTCAATGCCATCTGAATGTATTTAGCAGATTTATATTGAATGAACAATTTGGCTTTACCATTCCCTTTTTTGTGTTTTTGCTCTACATTTACCTGTTTGGAGGGCAGGTGCACTTAACGATGTATAGATTCATGTTTTGGGTTTTTCTGGTTTTTCCGAAGCGGACGCCATAACGAACTGACATCAGCTTGTTAGAACATACTCCAGCTGACTGAGAAGCTGACATTTCCCTGCACGCATGCTTGCAGTCAGCCTCTCGTTTACAGCCAGTGCTTACTGTCTGCCTGGTGTCTACAAAAATCTGTCATATGTGCCAAGCTCACAGGCTGCTGCACCACTGACAGTAAGGAGGTAAACGCTCGCTGCTTCAATCCCCCATTAACTTTGTGAGGCCTATCGATTTCTTGTAAAAATAATGATATTGACAGGCTCGCCAGAAGTAATTGTTTCCAGAGTACAAAGGTCACCTCTGAGACTGAAGGGTTTTTTGGAACTCGGTAGACAGTGGAAAGTGCTCGGGGATGAATAAAAACCCAACTGTAACACTTCCGAGACTCGAAGGCTTAAAATTTTAGTACATGGACAAAGCACATTCTAGGAGAATTGGCAAGGTTACCATCATCTGAAACGGCAAACGATTCATCTTTTGGGCTTTTTATAGATCTAGTATCACACGTTCAAAGGGGCTCTCGTTTGTAATGCTTTCTCTTCTCGAAGCTGTTGGGATTCTGTTGCTCTTTTGTCACAGCTTTTTAGCAAGTGCCCATTGAACGTTGGAGGATATCGGTTGCCGTTTACACATTGGCAATGTAATTGCTTTTCATTTTGCAAAATCTTGCCTAGTTTTTTTTCCTGTCTTGATCTGAGACGATGCTGGATTGCAGTGTAAAAAAAAAAAAGTATATCAATATAGGGAAAGGGAAAAAGACACAGAAAGTGTGGCAAAACGGAAATTTCCGAATTTGTTCTCTCCCGTTTTTAATTACTTTTTATCTGTATAAAGTAGTCGCCAAACTTCGGTCACATAACTGTACATAGGCCCAACTGGTGCAAGCTGGGAGAAGGTCATCCATCTGCTGGACACATTCTGCCCTCCTCTAGAGAACACATACTGAGCATTGTCAACTTTTTGATTAGAGACAGCAGAGGCCCAAGCTATGTAAAGCAAGCACAACATTTAAAATCTTGTGTCTTCCATATACAAGCATCTTGGTGCATGAACAAAACAATAGTAGATGCTCAATTCACAAACATTGATCAGGTTCTTTATTTTTGTCATTTTAAACCTCATTGGAGCAAACATTTTTGTGGTTTTGTATTAAAATAGGGATCCTGGTTTGTTACCTTTGTGAGTGGACCATTAGGCCTCTACTTCAAGGATTGATGGGTTTTGGGTGACCTACGTTTGTCAATGTTTTTTTTTTTGTTTAAAAGTCTTTATAAACCCAAAACTTTGCTATTTTTATAGTAGAGATGGACAGTTGATATTGGATTGTTCTAGATGGTTCTTCAGGATTTTGTAGTTTCTTATTTTTTTTCCATTTTGTAAGCAAGAAGAAACTCTATTGTGCAGAATTGGCTGTGATGGAGATAATCTGTTTGCTGTATATCATCTTTGTCTTGTAACGGTGTCGATGGCTACCTCAGGAGTGAGGGCACAGGGGATCTGGTGGTGAGTGCTAGTACTCTGAAGACATCAAGAGTTCCCCGTTGTTCGTGCTTTGTCACGTAGGCGAGCATGTAACTCAGTGAGAGCTGTTGAGCAAACAAGCATTAGACAGTCAATAGTGTATCTGCAAACTAATTGCTTCGGAGAAATGAACTTCTCGTGTAAATTGCTTGTAGTTTTGACATAAAAAAATCCTTGAAACTGGGTAGCCATCTGTTGCCTGTCAATCTTCTTATTGCCCCCCCCCCCCCACCACCACCTATATGTATCTGGGAATATTCAGACGTTTGCTCTAATGTATAGACTTTGCACAATAGGCAAAATACAGAAAATTAATTAAAGCATGTTTGTTAACATTCTGGATGTTGTGATATAAATATCATTTCCAATTTGTATTTGGTGGCCATTTGCAGGCATTTTTTTTATACAATTTTCTTATTACTATTATTTTTTTACAATTTTAGGATTTTTGACAACTTATGAAAGAAGGTCATCTACACCACCTGAGTTCATAATGTAATATGCAGAAAGACTTGCCCCCAGAAAAAGTAGAAATTAAAACAAAGAGGATCCCCATGCAGACTGATTCCTAAATGGAATACAGGACCATGGCATTGGAAACTAGCAAGTGTACACAAATATTTACTGCAAAAACTTGTTCAACTATTCTTTCATGGCACATACCGGTAAGGTGGTTAGCCACTGATGTAGAACTGTGACCAGATATTTTAATACTTTCAACAAACCATAAATACGCTTAAAATAGGCCCTCACTGACCTCCTTAGCTGCAGCCACCGCAGAGCAAAGTATCCTCAAATTACAAGACACTTTCATTATGGAGTTGTATGTTTTCCATTCGTTAATGTGTAACTTTTTGCATTTGAAATCATTTTGGTTTCATTCCACAATTCCAAAAAATATGTGGAGAATAAACCAAAGTTGGTCTTGGTATAAGATTGTGTGGCTGCAATACAAATCGTAATAAGAACTGATGTGAACATTTCTGTTCTCTGAATGCTGTGGAAGCAAAGCTGATGTTTTCCCTATATAAATTATATATGTATGTTCACACTAGCTCCATTTAGTTTAAATTGCCTTGGACCACATCAACTATCCATTGGAATCCAACCAAAGTGACACCTTTCCCTTTTTATCCTGAGATCCATGTTTTAGTAATGTATCTGTAAAGTGGTAACGCCAATTAAATAAGGTCCTAGTGCTATCCATTACTCGTATTGACCACTATACAGGTGCTAAAGTAAGCAATATTGCCAAATATGAGCTTTCTTGTACTAATAAAACCATTCTAGCTGATATGTTGTCCTAATAGATTGAGATTTCGAGGGTATATATTGTGCAGCCATGTTATTCTAGAGATCCAGGCCTACAAAGGCTCAGCTCCTTGCTTTATACTGATGCTAATCAGTGAAATTGTTTACCAGATCCATTAATACAGCTGAAAACGTCTCCAACAAACTTCTCCTTCAGTCCTTTGTGTAACAAGACTTGCGTTAACTGTAATCCAATAAACATGGTTAGTGAAAACGGAGAAGAAAAAAAACAAGACAAGTAAGGTAACCCTATTGGGAAATAGTGTCCGGACTCATTGCACCATCTAATAGGTATTTAGGTGCAAACTAGCAGTGAAGTGTTAAATATTTACACTCGGAATGCCAATAGTAATTGTCCACTTTATCTGAGCTAGCCTAGGGAAATGTCTTACTCCTCTCCTTGTTACTTCAATAAACAGAAGGTCGGAAAATCCCCTCACTATTTCTTAGGGGCTTAGAATTAATAAAGCTTGGCAGTGTAAAATATGAGCACAAGCTGTTTTGAATGATCACTTCTGCACCAGGCTATATAATACGGCTTTAACTCCATGTGGCCTGTCTATTAAGCAAGACAAGGATGAGCCTTGGAAATAATAAAAAATATTTATGTTTTTCTTAGCGATACTAACAAGGTAACATATCAGAGGAGGGATGTCAGGCAAAGAATAAGGTTAGCGTTTCTTATGAATGCACGGCACAGTTGGGTCCCTTTCTGCTCCCATAAACGCCCTAGGATCCTGTTTTCAGTGCAGCCATTATGCCACAAATTGTATTTTTTCCCTTTTTGTTTGTGAAATCTTAAGTGTCATAAACGCCTCCATCTCATATATATTTGATACTTAATATTAGTCTCAGCCCAGGAAAGTGCACTTTCCATGTGGCAACATACGATTACCTGAGAGTGTTATTGCAAAGGAAAAAATCAATATCAATTTATAATTCACGATTGCAGCCTATCAGTTTTTTCCCTATGTCTCTCTATCCAGGCTTGTTAATTTTTTATGATGATTGACTGAAACTGAAAGATTTTTAACATGTTTCGCTGTTATTTATTCAACCTTAATAATTAAATAAACCTTAATTGGCTGTATTTTTTGAAGCATCTCAAAAGCCAGGGCCAGAATGAGTTTTGGTAACCATAAATTATTAATCTCCAGTATCCTAGATGCCTTTACAAGCGAAGCAAGCAGACGAAAATTATCCGTTAGTATCCTAACAAGAAGAAATAAAACGTTGGCCTTGAGAGATTCTCGTAATTAAAAGGAAGGGGAAAATAAAGTGCGTAAAAAAGATAAATGGAAAAGTACAATACCCCTCAGGTAGATAAAAGTATGGCAGAGAATTAAACAAAGATACAAACTTCTAGGTAGGATCAGGCGTTTCTGCAGACAGTTGTTGGATTTCACGGTAAAGGAGGGCAAATGAGGATGACCTCAGCAAGGATATACTTGATTGGTGGTTAACGTGCATCTTTAAAAGGTGATTGACAGATGGAAAATTGCACTTTCAAATTTCATCCGTATTCATTTCAGTGGCTCTTTCACATGTCAGTTTCCTGCCATTCTCAGACAGGCCAAGGCTATATGCATTAGCTGTTACCACACAGAGGAAAGAAAAAAAAGAGCGAGAGAGAGAAGGAAGACAATCCTGTACTTGAGGACTCTGAAGGAAAATCAATCATGTCATAAGTGAGAAGTATGGATAAGTTTGAAGTGGGGAGAGGTTCAGCATTTCATTTATGGTCACTCCATTGTGTTTGTGAGAGGCAACGTTCTGAGCTCAATTGCCAACCAAGAAAGCCCTCAATTAAAGCTGTGTTAAAACTCAAGCTCTGGGGACTGATTTTTTTATTCCCCGTCACTTGTTCTTCTGTCAGGCGTTTTTTTTATCCTTCTCTGCAAGATCCAAATTTTTCAAGAAATTGACTTGTGCATGTTAGGAATACTAGCTCTTATGGTTGTCCAAACAATGGAGTCACCGATGGGGCTCCTGTGGAGGGCCAATTTTGTGCCCCATCTACAAAAAAATGCCTTTTTACTGTGTTTTGCTTGACGGGTAGATAGAATTGTGCAGTTTTTAAGTCTATGTGGGAGCAGGAAGTGGTCCCAGCACCCATCTGGCCAGTATCTACTACAAATGGACCCCTAAATCCCAGCAGCCTTTTGTGCAGCTGCATAGTCTACACATATTGTATGTGAACCAACCTAATTAATTTGATGCCTATTATTATGTTATTGTTGTTGTTGCTGTTATCTCTAGTTTTTAGACTTTAGATTGTAAGTTGCTAAATCCCATTGGGACTCCTTAATTAAAAAACAAAAAACAAAACATGAAACAAATGGGTTTAGTCTATAGAGTCCCATCAAATATTTAGCTACTATGGCTACTAACAACATCTCAGTTTTTATCTGCTTCAATTATAAAATTACAATAGTTTTTCAGAACTTTGTACAATAAGGCTATTTCTTGTAAGGTCCATGTTCATCTTCGACCCATAATAAAGTGTCTTCAATAAACCTTGATGACTTCATTAGACACATGGACCACCTAACATATCAATAGACCAGAGTGCACATATAAACTGTAGTATACAAGGTATATCAATGACATTCCCACATTGACCACTGAAACATGAAAGTTTACACTGGTCATGTCTACACAATCTTGTCTGTGTTGTCTTGTTGTGCACCAACCACTACTGCATCCTCTACTGCCATGTTTTAGGGATATTTATTCTCCGTGTAGCTCCATCCTCAGCTCTGTTGTCTCTGTTTAAATAAATTCTAAAGTCTTTGTCTTCAAAGTGCCTACTTAAAGGGTGGATACTCGTGTAATGCCCTTGGTGTTTTAGAGGGCCTTCTTATATAAAAATTTCAGATCTGAGCTGTCCATAGCTATGGAGGTCTCCTTTTTTTATTGTGCAACCTGCTGTGAAAGTGGTTGGCCCAAGTAACTTGAATATTGTTGAAGTTTTGAAGAAAGATGTGATTTAATGATGTCCTGCATGTTCTGCCCCTTTGCTGCTGTACTTCCTCCAATGCCAATTGAGTTTTGCAAGTTACCTGATTCAGTGACAGTTTAATTTCCTTAATTCGAAGCTTTGATTTAGAAGATCATTGAAAGATAAGCAGTCCTAGGAAAACTGCAGGAGACAGATGCTATAATGTTACTATCTCGCTTCTTTCTGTCGTGTGAGGAAAGCCAATCCTGCCTGTAATAAATTTAACACAAAAATCAAATACAAAACAAATTTATTCCTCCAGAGTTGATACCCTGGTCATTTTCTTCCTTGTCTTGTATTAAGCTTTAAAATCAACTGTCACTCCCTATCGATTGCTGCTGAATTGTTATCTATATTTCTCAAAAGTACTCTTGACAGTTAATACAGCGTAAATTATAATCTGGGGAAATGCTGCTTGTATTTGGGGGTGAATTGCGTTCTATTCTGACTAAGACTGCTTTACATTCTCATATGTCCTATGGCTGCCCATTGAGGAATGGAGCATCTTTCATCTCAAATTACTCTGACATTCAGAGATGCCAGGGAATAGTGAATAGCATTGTTGCCTCTTTTCTTTACTGTAAAAATTAAAAAGAAGTAATATATATATATATATATATCACAAGATGCATCTTAATGCAGATTCACCATCAAGTGATGGAAAATTAGACTTTTAAGTCTTTTTAGTGCTGTGTTGGAGACTATCCCACAAACCATATAAACACCTCAAGCTTTTGTCTCTATGTCAAATTCAATTTGATAGAGTTATCATCCATTTGTCCATTTTGATAAATTGTTTTTATACATTCCTGTGCCTATAGTATATGAAATACAGCCCTCTGGAATGAACATCCGGCAGGAGCCATGCTTGGCATACGTGTGGTCTGACCACCCTCTAGGTTAGCCCCCTGTGGTCAGGTCATGTGGAGTCAAAAGTAGCAGCGGTCTACGGGCTTAGCAATTGCATCAGCTTGTGGCCAATGTGGATAAGAAAGGCATGCTTACAAGTAAACTGCATGATGCTACCCTGCTGTTCAGCCAAATTTGTGTTCTACATATGGTGGCTAATCATCACTTTATTGTAGAATGGAAAATGTAGCCAACCTTGTGGCTTTACCACTATTCTGTGATTTTACAAACTTTGGTTCAACACTCTGGAAAAGTGGAATTCCGCTCTAATATAGTATTTTAGCACTTATTTTACATCACTAAATATATCAAAGGTGATGAAGTTTTTTTTTTCTTTTCTGCCTCCAAGGACCCCATGGTTTTTTCTTTCTATAAATAAGGAAACCTATTCTCCCAAACTAATCAAAGCCCAATATCCCCCGCTTGTAAATGAAATATTGAGGCAGCAATTAGGTAAAATATAAATCAATGAATTTGGGTTTAACACAACCAGGCCTAGGAATATTTTCTCAGCAAACATTGTCGCAAGGTATTTTAGATTATTGACTTTCGCAAAGCCATATCGGCTAGGCGGCAAAACATTTTAAGTGCTACCTTAGATATATGCCAACAATTTGTAAATAAATTAGGGCCTCCCCTATAAATCTATGTACAGTAACTTTGAAACTGTCCAGTACGAGGCCTAAATTACCTTGCTGTTGTTCTACTTTGGCATTTATGGTAATTTGTCAAGCCCATGTGCAGTAATGGATTGACTCATATAACCAAGGCTATAATTGCAGCTGTTAGGAAGGCTTTCTTTATCTTGCCCTGTCTAAAGCTCTCATTCCTGCTTGATTTCTTGCCTTGCAGAAGCCATGTGTGTCTTGTTTTGTTTTAATACATTACTGACCCCAGGTCTCGGGTTACTTGGGTTCCTGTCACACATAACGTTCCACCCTCATAAAGCATTACACACACATACACAAAAAAAAAATGCAGTAACAAGGTAACAATCATTGCTCAATATATGAAGTATAAATGTCACTGTGTAAAAGTTGTCTGTGGTCAACAGAAAGAAAAGGTAATTGTTGAAAATAGGATATGTTAAGCCCAAACAATAAAAGGGCTCGCAGCTGTGCTCTGTTGCGACTAGGGTCTGCTGGTTTGTTATTACAAGCTCATTATGGCTTACGCTTAAGGAACCATTCCGTGTTGTAGGGCGAATTCCAGAATCCTGAAGTGAACATTTGGACGGCAGAGCACACGGGGCATTGTTTTACAGTTATGTCTGCCCTCGGCGCCATAAAATAATCATGCCATACACTGTAGATTACGATTGGTCATTAGGAATCCATCCAACCATTTAATATACCCATTCGCACATATTCTTTGAGTGGAGCATAACTTGGGTGTAGGAAAAAAGGCTAAAAATGGAAAGCCGGGTAAGGTTCCGATTATTTTTAATTTTTTTGGATTCTTTGAAAGTCTTTGGTGTTGTGCAGAATCATTTATTTACATGATATTAACTACTACTTCTGTATTCTGTATTGGTGACCTGAGGTTGTCCATAATGGAAATTCCCACCTGGTGAACCCATTAATTTATGAGTTGCCAATGCCATTTACATTCTAATTAGGCAAATGCAGAAGATTAGCAGCCATGTGATGTAACAATGAAAAAGGGAACATAAGTTTTTTAAATATTTCAAGGGATAACTTGTCCCTTAAAAAATGGAACTCAATGACAAAGTAGGAAAGGTGCACTAATTAGCAAGCTTAGGCTAAACCGTTGCATATGGAACTATTGGTGGACACTGGTACCCAACATCTTTTTTATTTTTTACTCCCCATCGGATACATGAGCCATGCACAATGGTATTCTGTTTCTCTTGTAATTTTTGTTAATTCTTTCTTTTACAACTTGCCAACATTAACGAGTGTGTTGCCTCAGGGCCAACCCGAGTAACATTTTGCATGTATTGTGGCAAGGAATTTTACAGATATGAGGTGAAGAGACAGTTTGGGAATTTTGCTTAGCAGAAAAAAAAATGCATATTAAACATGAATTGTGATTTTTCCATCTGGTCCTACTGGTTAGGAAGCTGCAGTTGGGCACGATCTCAGCTGTCAATCAGTGGTCCCCAACTGTGAGACGCAAGCCTTGCAATGAAGCCCACCCCGACTCATTAAACTAAAGCAAACTGTATGAAGTGTGCTGCTGTGTGATTTTAATATTTGGTGCATGTGACAGGATCATTTTAGCGATTTGCGGGATTTATCTCCTCTTAAAAGTACTGCCTAAGGCTACTCTAATTGGTAGGAAAGCAAATTCCCTCTTCTCCTCCTGTCAGTCTTTGTTTTATTTACTGAGAACTGCCGAAACCTATTTACACAATAATGAGGATAAATCACCGTGTTGCTTTCAACACAAAGAAATGTTGCTGGAGTCAAAAGCCGGGCAATTAGAACTAAATTCAGAGTATTTTTTACATAGCACAGCCTTGTAAACCGTGGCGTACAGTGCTGTAAAAACTGGGAGAACCACAGGCAGACCTGGTCCACCAATTTATTGAATTATTAGCGGGTGCAATGGGCAATAAATTGCTTTATCCAGTCTAAGAGATAGCAGGGGAAATGATGTTAACTATATAAAATCGTAGCTGAACACCTCTTTTGCTTTTCGGTAATCTAAAACAGACTGAGGAAACTTTTTGTATGTTGGTTTAGTAGTGAGTAATTAGTGCAAAACATCTTTTTGTGTTGTGATTATGGTGCTACATCATACGTTCTTGTAGCTTTGCGATCTACAAGCACTGGCTTGGATCTCTGATGCTTTTTGACAAAGTTTATTCTTTGGTTGCAGTCACATGGCATCTAAAAGAATATGCATTGATTGGTATGTGTTGTACCTTGAAGGCCATTCCATCCTTCAAGGTAATAAATGGAAAAAAGACTATTGGTTGCTGCATTTTGGGTAAAGCAAAGTTCTACACACTATGCTGTTAAAATGATGGCATGGGGTTCTACAGATAGTTTTTTTTCTTTTATTTATTGTAAGTTTATGTATCATGAAAAAAAAATGATGTCCAATGATATTTCACAATCATGTCAATCAAATGTGTTTTCAAGCATCGGGAGCTGTTGATGGTGGGGTTTAAGTCACAATATAAAGGGAGCAGGACACATTCACACACCAGTGAATGCTTGAAGTAGAAATTGACACATTATAAAGTACTTTTAATATACCTACCCAATTAGTAGCCAATGGTGGTGTAGGAAGTTGTTTTTTTTTACCATCAGTGTTGTACTATGAGCTTATTAATGGTGTGAACAACTTTTCCCATATCTGTTATGACTAGCTTAGCTGCCTTCCTCCTTCATGAGTAGTTTTGGTCTACACAGAATTTTGGTAATTAGAAACCTGTCCTGACCTCCTAAAAGAAAAAAAACACAGGCTTTGCGGTCACGAAGAAGCCCACTTTAAATTAGGTTGCTAGTAACACAATTTTAGCAGCTTAAATGTTTGATTTGGAACCTAAATTTAGAAATACCTAACCTCAACCATGCTTTAATATCTGCCAGAAATACAGACTGCGTTTGCTTCAGACTAAAACGAGAAAAAAGCCAAACCCCATTAAATCCAGAAATCTATAAATTACAACATTACTATATTATTGCCGCCTATATTTCATAGTGAGATGCAGAAGATGGTAATGCCCATGTTGTACCAGGAATTCAGGGTTTGAAATTCAGTGCTGAATTGACAAAATTGAAAATGTATAATCTCACGTTTTGTAAAAGGTGTTCATTATAGACTGAATTGTTTATAGGAGCTTTGAAAATATTGATTCATATATGAATAGTTGCTGTCAAAAGAGCTCTGCATACACAGGGGTAGAAATACTCAACTTGGGTTTCCAAATGGCACTTTGGCATTGAGATGTGTATGAATGAACCTATGAATCTTCTCCGAGCACCTCTTTACAAGGGCAGCCAAGGGCCCAAGGGCCTACTTGGTTGAGCTCCCCCCTTGGCAAGCCCTTATTACCTATATTTACCTATGTGTGAATGGTGCAAAACCTTCCACTGCATTGTCATATTGGTCTTCTTGTTACTTCTTTTCTTATGCTTTTATTTATTGATCATTTCCTATTGGAAACAATGGGCTTCCAGTGCTTGTAGATATGTCACAAGTGAGGGTTTGTAATATACTGCAGATGGCTGACTGTTTTGCTGTCCTGACATTAAATATCACATGCCACAAGTGTAGAGTTTGACCTTAAATATAAATATATTCTGCCTAATTATCAGATCTGGCCTCGTCCAATAGAAGCAATTCACATAAGCAGAGAGGGTTTTTTTTATGACTCTTACCAAGTCTTTTAACTTTGTGTGACATTGTTTGGATGGAAGATGTAAGGAGTATATTTTTTATATCCCCAAGGAATGACTTTATGATGACTCTTTAGAGGTGAATATTGGCATTTATTTAGCCTGAGTGAAAATAAAAAGAACTGATAAAAGCAGCGGCCCAGAAACTGCGGAATCAGCAAACAGCGCCTTTTTTATTTGTTAACTTTCACTTGCCATCCCTCAAACAGAGTAAAAATCTAAGTTAATTTAAAGTTTCTCCAGAGAAATTTGTATCAAATTAAAGTGTTTTTCTACTGTGATGACAGGAGAAGAGAACACGCTGGAGTTTCTTCTAAATTATGGTCTATTTTTATGGTCTCCTAAGATTTGTCTTTGTGGACCCTATTCTGCTGTCTTTTGAAGGCAAATTAATTTAACTAATGACAGCTCACAGAGAAACATCAATCAGAAGGAAGGAAAGTTAAAAAAAAAAAAATGGCAACTGTTGAACGGGAGGGCTTAGGCTACATTTCTAAAGGATTGATAATCGCAGGCACTGATTACATAATGATTTCCTTCCCAAATAAACAGATTGTTGATGTGTCTAGGTGTACTTGTTTCCAAGAGGAATGGCTGCTGCATTGCCAGAGATAGGACTCAACAGTCTGCCTGCCCATATGTACTCCGAAACAGGGTCCACTTATTTATTTCATGCTGAGATTGGAATTGTTCAACTAGGATCAACAACAAAGGAAAAAAACGAAGGGGTTGTACCATTTAGGTTAAAAAGTACACCCCCCGCTTTGGACTCATCTTGCTGCATAGTTTCTTTAGCAGGGTGCGGGGTTAGAGTTCCAATTAAAGTGGAACACCATTTTCCTATATTACCTACAAATTGTGCTTATAGTATTATTAGAACTGAAATGGAACAATAGCCATATTATGCTTTCTTTCTCATGCAACATGCAAAGATCTGTTGCGTTGGTATCTTGTAAACCAACATTAGAAAACGGTTTGCCAACCAACTTCTCTTGCCCCAATTATCTAAATATAATGGTAACCTGAATAAATCTATAGGTAATAATAAACCTGAACAATCCAGCTGAACTGTTCCTGGATACCATGTTTTCCAAATACCTTTGGTCTACCACTTGGCATTCCTTCTCCCCAATACATGAAAGTGGCAAGCCAAGCAGAGTCATCTAATTAGTTAACT
The DNA here is from genome assembly GCF_032062135.1 of Pyxicephalus adspersus. NCBI lineage: Eukaryota > Metazoa > Chordata > Amphibia > Anura > Pyxicephalidae > Pyxicephalus > Pyxicephalus adspersus. The sequence continues at coordinate 14,580,338 of NC_092867.1, read as the reverse complement.
ATTAAAAAGTGTAATAGTGTGTTAGGAAGAAAATATATTGTAAGAGAGGCTGGATGTAAAATTTCTTCAGAAATATAAATCCAAAAGGTTGGAGCATTTTTGTGGGTGCAGATTGGCATTAAATGTTCTTACACCAATATCATATTGTTCATTTGTGATTGTGGACAAGTGATCACCAAAATTTTCGATGTGTGTGGAGAACCTCCTTATCCACCCGTGTAGATCTATCTCTGTGCACACAACAGGCACTTTACGGAATGTGCGCTAAGGGGCTGCTGTTTAATAAAGTGATTCAATTTATTGTTATTTTATTTTGATGCAAGCAGCCTCTCATACAGTATACCTCACCCGAAGAATTGAATGCAGCTAGTATCTCTGTCAAAATGTTTTGCAAGACAATGCTGGCATCTATGCCAATGAATTATTTAGGAGGTGCAAGGTATACTTATTGGCAGATATCCATCTTGCTTGCGGTTTCCGTCAAGTGGTGATTTTATTGGTGCTGACTTTGGATTTATGAATGATGAAGAAGGGAGCCATTTGCTATCAGTGGAGCTCACAATGTAGCTCTTAATAAAAGATTAAGCAAGCAGGAGAGGGCTGTGTGCATTTCTGACGCGCCGCTGATAAGGGACCCTGATTCAAGGCTGTTGGGAAGCAGGAGCTGCGACATTGACAGATGCTAAATGTGAAACAATAACACACATGTTGCTTCTTACAGTGTGACGTTTAGCCATGTGGAAAATCTGTCTGAATAACTGCTTTTCCCCCATTTTAAAGGACTTTTTTTTATTCTTCATGCCAAATGCCAAAGGATGGGCCATTAACAGTTTTTTAGCAAAAGAAAGATTTGGAGGCTGGAGATGTTTCCTGTCCTCCATAGAGGCTACAGATGAGGGTTGTGTAGGAGTACAGCAGGCAGCAAGCTGTCACTTTGAGAAATGAGCCTTGTAAGGAGACAGGACCAGCTTGGCAGATGTGCAAGAGGAACTCAGAGCATATTGATCAATTAAATATGCAAATATCTCGGCAAGTCAAGACAGAGATGAATATACTGACATAAACATTAAACCACACATTAATGATTCGATCAAGTGCCCATCCCAATCCTTAGAGTCCTAAGTAAACATTACTACACCCTAAGTCGTTTTACGATGTTGGTTAATGACTTTGATAGGGGTATGTCTACAAATCATGGCCTACCCCCCACCCTCGCCTCTTTCCTCCTCTCTTAAGGATTGTGAGCATTACTTTAAAATAGGAATGTTGTATACTGCCTTAGGGGTAGGAGCTATCATTTCAAAGAACAAGGGGATGAATTCAGGTTACACCAGAACAATGGTATACCGATTTTCAATTGTTATTGAATTTTTTTTAATCCTTTATTCTCCTTTTCTACATCATTTCCTTTCTCAGCCTCCGCAAAGAAAGAGTGATTGTTCGTAAAACAGACTTTGTAGCTCTTTCGCTCTTACCCTTTTTGCCCAATTGTTAACCTTGCAAGCTCAGAGTTTGGATAAGATTTCATCCCCACGCCGCAGAATGGGACTGCTAGAATCACTACCTTTTGTCCGCGACTTTTACTCTGTGAAAGGCACCTAATTATGACTTAGCTCTTCAGACTAATGAAATTATCGTCTTGTTCTCTTGCTTCTGTACTGTTGTCAAGACTTTGAAACATGATAGTTTAATTACTGACACCTACTGTAGCTCATTTTATGCATGCAGAGCTAGAAAATGCTTGTCTCTGAGAGCCCAACAGGAGCTCAGAGATTTGCCCTTTTGGCTGGATATGTAAAGTCCTCTTTTCATATGAAAATTTAATACAGCATCAGGTCAACCGGGCATTCCTTTCTGCTCAGCATCCTCCGTTTTAGTCATTTATAACAGATTTCTATGAAATCGCTTCCTAATAAAAAGGCCGGGAAATACAAGAATTTTTTTTTTATTGCTGGTGGAAGCACAGATCTAGAAAAAAATATATATATGTGATATGATATCTGCTGAAATACCTGTGTAACCTGTAAAGGCTGCATTGGACAAGTAAGATGTCGTTTACAAAAGGGGGCAGAAAATATTCAGACTTTGACATTTGGGCTGTTTTTCTACTACGATAACATCAAAACTTGTAGTTCTTGATAATAAATAGGAGAATGTCACCTGTCAGTCAGGACTTTAAAGAAGGCACAGCGGGGGCAGGAGCTGGAGACAAGCCACCAAGTGCTCAACATTTTCCAAGCTTTATCGCACAAATAGGACTTTGCCCCCTTACTAATTTTAGCATGTGTTTTTTTTTATTACTATTCTATGATAAATATACACACAGGTATATTTTTACACCGGTCGACAAAAAGAGAGTGATTCTTTCACTGTGTGTGTTTAGGGATAATGGCATTTCTCACTTCTTTTTTTAGATATAATGGAGTGAATTTACTAGACTGGTGGTTGTTCCAGATAACATGAAACAGTTCTCTGTTCATGAGATATCTATGGAAAACTGTAAAATGGGGCTACCAACCTTTTTATCAGGTCAGTTGCTTAAGATAATAAAGTAGTATACTCACAAACAATATGGGAAAAAAGGAAAATTAAATAAAATTGCCATTGGAATATAAAATTGTTTAACAAAAATGGTGCATGGGGTTACATTAACCACACATATTCAAAAGTTTAATTTAAGATGAACAATTTGTTTCATAACAATTTTTTTTTTTTTTTTTACAAAATGGTTGACTGACGTCAAATGTGTTGTAGCTTATCAATTCATCAAACTAGTGATCAGTATTAAATTTCCATCTCCATTCAGCATCAGCTAAGGCTCCTTTCCCAGAGTTATATCAATTTCAAGTTGTATCAAGTGAGACCAGTGATATCTCGCTGGCATTTAAGTTGGCTTTGCTTCTCTTTTGATGGTTGATTAGTCAGATTGATGGAGAAGGCCCATATGTGGCATTGTCAAAACTTGGCTACAAGGCTCTCTTCCTCAGTGTGAAGGCCACGCAATAATAAAAGGGAAGCCTAGGGTAGATGCAGGGGCAAGCATTTCTGTCGGCTTGAGACCATGCTCTGTATTTAATGGCTGGCTCTCCTCCTGCCAAGTTCACGCAGGGCTAAAGGTGGCTACAGGCTGGGTGTGTCGCTAGATCTCGGGAGTTCAAACTACGGGGGGCTGGAGAGAAAGATGGCATTTTTCTCATTCTGTAACACAACAAAAGAGAATGCTTAAGAAGGAAACCAGCAGGAGGAAAATACAAAGACAAAGGGATAGGCAAGGTCACCATAGCTAATAGGCTGAGCAGTGAAGCGCCCGAGGCTAGGCACACTTCTGTTCTTCTTTTACAACTTCTTCAAAACTACGCACTCTGTTCTGTCAACTACGCATGCTTAAAAATAATAAAAAAAGAAATTTAGAAAAAAAATCTGTGTTTTAATTTCATCCACTGCTCTGCATGTAAAAAAAAAGTCTTCTAGCATAATCCTGCTTATTTTCCTGCCCACATCCCCGCATTGATTACAGTAAGACCCAACCATAATCATATGATGGGCAATGTGCGGACCATAGCTTAGCTGTCAGGTTACGTATTGTTGCTTGGCTTCATTCAGACGCTCTTTTAATGTGCATTCAAGTAGAATAAGTGAATCTTCCTAGCACCAGCTGAGCTCTGGCTTGTTTTTGCATGGTGGTTGTTACGAGCACCAGGTCCACCTGACATCAGGCAGCCAGCTCGGATTTTTTTGGCAGAGTTCAGGCAGTACACATGCTCTTCCATTTAGATGGAAACTCAGGCGGCCATAATGGCTATTCTTTCCCTCCTATTTATTTTTTTATTTATTTATTTTTTTGTGTGTGGCTCCATCATAATAATCTTTGTATCTTCTTGATCATGTCCTGTGTTTTTCTGGACAAGTTTGAAATTGCCTGCGTCAGGACTTTGCTAATTAAAGTCATACTTTCAAAAATGCCATAATAACTGTTAATTAGCTTGATGCTATTTTCAGCATAATTTGCTAATTAGTAGAAAACCTGTACAGCATTTCTTCCTAATTACAGTATGGCTCCACAAGCCGCATCTGTGACTTGACTCCAAATGATGCCATTACAAAGTCCCACATTACGGATTCTTTCAAAACAGTTAATTACCTCTCCTGATATTGACAAACTCTAAAGTCAGCTGGATTTTTAACCAATATGTGCAGAGAAATAATCTGTGTCATGTCCTTGTCTCTGTCAGTTAGAAAAGCAATCAAAAGTATCTTCTTAATTTGTAAAACAGTTGATTGAATTTTGATTCTGATTTGATTTTCTTCACAAAACATTTTCAACCCGCCCCCTCCCCTACTGCCCGAGTATAAAATATTGTTTTATTTATTTTCTTTAATCTTTTAATTATTGGCTGAATGTCTGGATTAATTCAATAACCGTTTCAATATTAAAAAAAGGCATAATGGACAAAATTAAAAAAAAAACATTGGTGTATGTTGTAAAGGCTTAGTATTGCTTTGGATTATTGGTCTTTTGCATTTTCTTGATATATCTCATGCATGTAACATAAAAAATATGAGTGAGAAAAAAATAGAGGTTGTCAAAACAGAAATGTCAGTGCAACTGCTGATGCTATTTGTATAATCATTACTGCTACAACTTAAGAAGAGATCACTTGCCTGTAAGTGATAAGGCCAATTTAGTGCCTAGCTAGTGGAGCTACTTAGCAAGAATAAATCTTATTATCAACTTAGCATAAGAAAGAGCTTTGGGCGCCTGCCCAGACTGATGTGTGCAAGAAGACCAGATGGGAAGCAAACCAATCAATAGGTAGCTGATCTCCCCCACAGGTGGACCTGTAACCGTTGACCCTTTGTGAACTGACCATTCATCAGAAAAATCTGCTGTTTGATTGGCGTACACCTTAATGCAGAGCAGTTCCTTTCTTTTTCTTTTTTTTTTCTTTCTTTCCCTCTGTGCCCTGAAAGTGACTAGAACACGCCTGACAACGATGTCCTTACTGCTCCATTGTGACTAATTAATGCAGCCATTTTAAAAACCCCTTCATTTATGAATTTTGAAAGGCATTATTAAATTAATTAAATGATGAAGAGTTATTCATTACCAAATCAGGAGGTTTACATGGATGGCAGCGGTTATGAATTAAACATCTAAAGTTTCCTTCAAATAAATGTTCGGCTCGTTCACATTTTAAAACTCTTTATTGCGCTGACACGACGTCTTTGCAGATAGGCTTGTAGGTACCGTTGTGCCCGAGAATGGAATAAGTTACTTACTGTCTAACGCATATTAAAAAGTGATGGCAGGTTTGCATTTCATTGTACATCTATTTTTTTTCCTTTTTTATTATTTTCTATTTTTTTTTTTTTGCCTTGGTTGATGTAAATTGTTGCTGATGTCTAGATGAGCTAACCTGCTCCTAATGAAATAATTAAGCTTGAGATTTCCGTCAGCAGAAGGATGGTTATGATAAGCATTTGTGGTGTTTACATTAAATATTCAGATAAGTGTGAAGTGTTTCACGCAATCACAAACGCTAAGCTAACACTTGGCTGGGGTATGTTGGTGCTATTTGCACAGTACAGTTTTTTTTTTTTTCTTCTTTTTCTCAAAGCAAGTGATTCACCTTGGTGTTGACCTCGACAGGCGTTTGCAGCCTGCCTGATCAATGAAATTAACTGTACCTTTAAACTCCATGGTCTAGCGGCAGAGGAGGAAGCTGGGAAGAAATAGAGTACACGCTCTCGGTTTCATCTCTAGGCTGTGATATACAGATTATCTTGAGAGGCTTTCTCTCGGCATGTCAGGAAGTTTGCCAACGAGGATCTTTGTTTACCATGCCAGGGGAAATTGTCGGAGCTGGTAAAAGAAAAAAAAAATCTTCAAATTTTTTTCATCTTCCTAATCTAACAGTTTACTGAACTTGATAAGTGTCCTATCAACGTGTTAATCAAATTACTTATGAACAAAAATTGACAGTTTTCATTAATTATACAAGATTATTCTAATTGCAATTCAAATTTATTCATTTAGAACAGAAGGTATTCAGTAATATTTTACAAAATTTGCATATTAAATGGAGGGAGATGTACATTATGTATGATAATCTATGCATATTTTCTTATTTTTAACTTCAGAGCCATATGTGGTGCCGTTGTAGAAGCAGGTGAAAAGTCGAAGTGTGTTTAATTTGCTTGACAAACATTAGGCTGGAGCTTGTCAAGTGGAGTATAGTGTATGCCAATCTTTATTTATTTCTTATTGATTACCCCAAACTCTAAACATCTGCATACCTTGTATAAATTTTCACTTATGAAGCTGAAATTGATGAATGGAAGCCTGTGCCGTTTCCTAGGGACTGGTACCTTTCACGAGTGGATCACAATCAATTATTGTCATTGAGCGATTGAGAATTAAAGGGAGAGCCGATCGCAAGGAGTCGTCCGTAAAATTTAGTGCCAAATTGGTTCAGTCAGTTAGGTTTTAATATTATTCCATAACTGTCAGATTATCCAATGACTTCATAACAAGAATGGCAGATACCAAGTTATAGGCTACAACTGCCCGACCACATAGCATATGCGTTCTGAAATATTGAGACATTATTTTTTTAACCCTCAAATGCTAGGATAATTGAATACACCCACCTATCTTTCTTATACACACCTTCCACTAGATAGAACTATATTTGGAGCCTCCCAATGGGAAACAAATACTGTTGTGGCTAAATCACAATACTGTTAAGTCATGTGTATAGTTTCCTTGTATTTTTCCAGCAAGCTATAGATGCAAAACAATAGCAAGGTGACTGTGTCCCAGAAAGCGGCTTACTGTTACTTGGGGCCACAACTACATGGAGGTTCAAGGCCATCCAAAAACACCACCAAGAACCAATGGGATGCATTTATGTTTAAAACCAATGAGCTCTGCTGGCCCAAGCACAAGTCTAGTCTTCTAGGAAATTTTAATAAATATTAATCATTTATACCAAAGCTGTATTTTGTTTCCCAAATGCAAGAACAATTATTGTTATCCAAACAGAATGTTAGATTATTGAGAAAGTCTTCTGCTGCCTTGTTGTATGTTTAGCTACAGTTACATTAGTTTAACCCTGGAAGGCGAACACAAGGCAGTTTACTTTGTGATGAGATAAAATGATCAGACATAATGAAAGAAGTCATTAAGTGATGAATGTACTCATGGACGTTACTAATCACGCCGTATTTATATAGCTAATTCATAGTGGTGACCTCGGCACAATCTCCCTGATGGTGTATTTATGGTGTGCAGTGATTATCATTAATTTGTGACATATATAAACATTAGGACAGCACTGCTTTCTCCTAGTAAGTATTACACTTGTTCAGGCTGCTATCAGCCATGAGATGTTATCTTTAGAGACATTTTAATGTACGAAGCGTTTATCAAATCCATTCTCAGCAAGGAGTCCTGGTAATAGAGAATGAATGACAGAAAAATACAGTAAGGGGGAAAAAGAATTCTGATTTTGTAAGAATACATCGAAGAAGAGATGTCTTGTTCCTTGGCAACCAGTTGAATGTCGGCTCTTATTTTCTGTCATGCCCAAGACAAATGACAGCTAAAATCTAAGTGGTTCATATGACCGATAAACAAATCCACACCATTGTATTTGAAGGCTTGTTGGGAAAGATAGACTATGCCCACTGAGATTTTATCCAGGATTCTTTTAAATCTTTATATTGTATAATGTGTAGAGATCTAAACATGAGAAAAGTATAAAATTATATAAAATATAAAGCCTAAAGTATGTAGACAACTGGCCATCCCACCTACATTAAATTTCTACAAGCATGTGGATGTATTGTGATGAATATTTTCCATGAGTTCCAGTATAACTATTTCGCCGTTAGCGGTCCAACACAAATGCTCTTATTTGTAAATAGGCCCAGATTTCCATAGAAGCACTTTAAAATCGTGTGAAAGTACCCAAAGAAGTGGAGGCTACCAAGGGGCAAGTGTTGGCAACTCCATGGTTTTGGAATGAGACTTCCACATTAGGTGTTATTGTCAGGTGTTGGCAAAGCTTTGGTCTTATAGTGTATTTAAGGCTATGTGTGGAAAAAGGGGTTATACCTTGTACTCCTGAAATACATGTGTATTCTTGATCAAGATGCATGATGTCAAATACTGAAATTGGCGATGTGTGTGTATTGGTTCGTTTAAGCCAAATGAGTGGGATATTGTATGAGTAAATTGTGAGTTTGTAACTTTTAGCCTCATCCAAATCCTTTTTTCATATAGATGAACTCATTTTATTTTCATATAAAACATTTAGTGACTTACCATTTTGTGTCTTTACATGCATGTTTAAGTTGTAACAAAGTTTACAACTAGGCACTAGCTAAACTTTCCTGGCACGAAACTCGCTGATAAATTCTAAAACTGCGTAATCCTTGTCATTTTACAGAACACAGGGCAAACTTCTGAAATAATCTAATCATATTATTTTACTGTTTCACTAGTTGCACTTATTCTGGGTCTTAGGGAATTAATTTTAAAAATGATATGTCATGTTTAAAGAAAGAGAACAGCTGGAATTCTTCTATACTGTGGAGTGCTTTTGTTTTTTGGCACAGCGGAACACACTGTGAAATGTGTACAATGCCAGAGAAGAATAAGGCAAAAACTAGCCAGTTGACATATTTATAGAGTTGATCTTTTGGCTTGAAGCTCTGTTGCCACAGATTGACCTAAATACATTATATAACCATAATTCAGGAGGTTTATGGAGTTAAATTATTTAGAGTGCTTAGCTGAGAAATCATTAATTTGTAGAAATGTATTTTTAGTGGAAAAAAAAACATTAGTGGATGGTCAGCATTGAAATGTTTATTTAAAGAAAAGACATTGGATCTATTTAGGATATTTGCGTTTGGTCTAATATAGGAAAAATTGGCCCGGTAGGGATGATTATTAAGTACTTTAGTAAACAAGACCGGCTTCACTGATGTACGGCCAAGTTCAGCCACAACTGGAAGAGCACGGATGAGTGGAACCCTCTACATACTTGTCACCACTCTCCTTATCCATAAACACAGTTCTTTGTTTCTCTGAATTGTCTACCAAAGTTTCCACAAAGGTCTCACCCAATTGCAGTGCTGAATTAATTCTTTTTCAAAGATTGCAACTGAGGAACCATGATTCCATAAGCTATTGGACCTGTAATGGTCATGAGCCTTGGAGATATAGAATGTAGACGTAGATAGGATGAGATATTTGGATAGTATTGTCTTCCTAGTTAAGGTTAAGAAGTGAAAGATGGAATATGTTTGGAGGAATTGTTAGCAGAAATGATTGTATCATCAGAAGTTTGAGGTGCTGATACAACTATTCTGTACAAGGTGAACCTACGATGGACAATTACATCAACTGTGGCTGCTCTTGGTCATGAGCCAGCTTAATCTCCTTTTTTTAATACTAAATACTAAACTGTCTCTGATAGTTGATTAAAAAATAAAAAAAAGTCTAAAATGTCTGCTTGCTACAGCAAAAGCTGTAACTCGAGTTCATCATGTGCACATTGCAAGTGTATTTTGGCACAGTAGGTTGCGCCCATTAAACATGACGTCCATAATTCACTAACCAGGAGCTGTACCTCACATTTCACAGCGGAATTAGTTCTCTTTCAGGGACAGCTATATCTAAAACTGGATCATTTGTCTTCCTTAACACTTCCTTGTACAATAGAGCCAGAAATTGATGGTCTCTAAATTCTGTTTCAGATGATGTTATTACCTAGTCCACCACTACTCCAGACAAGCAGGTCATCTGTACTTGGTCTTTTTCTTCTTCTCCTATTACACTCTGTTTTCTAAAAGCAGATTCTTACAAGAAGTTAGGTATTTCACATCCCAGGTCAAGTTGAACAACAGCACTTAGGTTGTGATTTTAGACAACCTATGGATGCACATAAAATACAGCTGATGGAGAAAACACGTTCACACAGGTGGTGGTACTTTGTGCATTTACTCTTCTTTAATAAGTTAGTGTGTTGAGGGGCCAGAATAATGTCACTCAAATTTTAGTCCAACCTTGGAAATGTTAGGTGTTTAAAAAAAGGGGAAAACACTCTGTTAGATCTTTTACGACAACCATTGATTGTCCTGTACATCTGTGTGTGTATATATATATATATATATATATATATATATATATATATAATTTTTATTAACTGGTGTCTCGAAGCAGATATCATAATGGATATGAATCCTTAAGTGGTAAAAAAAAGGAGAAAAATCATTTGAGCCCCGAATATTGCAGTGGCTCTGCTCGCTATTGTTAGACTCTTAACTGTTCATATAGAACAATAGTATTGTTCCTTTATTCAAAAAAATCATTTTCATAAAAAGTAATGAAAAAAAGAAATCTTCTAATGAAAGACAGAAAAGACCGAAAAAAATGTCCTTTCTATTTACTGGAAACAAATGACTGGTACCAGGTGGAAATATATGTCTGTACTTGTTCAGATTTAAGACCTACAAATTTGCACCTTATTTCAATTTCCTGCGTGCACTGAGGAAGTGCAAATAGCTTATTCAGAGGCAGATTAATGCAAAAGAGCTGAGGGGGGACATAAATCTACAAGCTGCGACTTGTACCGTCGTAGAAGCGTAATGATGATCAAACTGAAAATCAGGTCTAGGAGTCTTCGCTTAACACAGAGAAAATTTGCTTGATGTGAGAGTATTAAAGGCACGCTATAATCTGTCCATACACTGTGACTAAATTTTATAGTTCATGAAGCATATTAGTATTACGCTCGACGATGGTACATTCAAAAGGTGATTTCCATTTAGACGCTCATTTTTCATGAAGATAAATATGACATGCATCATCATTTTCTCCGAAGTAAATATCCCCAATAATAACAACAAAAAAAATGTCTGAGGAAGAGCCAGTCAAGGGATGACGGTAATGTTTTCCATTTGTATGGTAAGTGGTGAACCCTGTGGCTTATCAAGTAACAAATTGAATGTTTAATCTTCTTCCATGCAGATTGAGGATGGCAAAGGAGCAGGCCCGCTTGCAACAAATTGAGAGATCTCTGGTGGCTCGTGGAATACGTCAGCTAGGTTGTCTTTGGGGGCCAAGAGAAACCATCAGTCGGGCTTAGTCAAAATAGATCACACAGGCGGGAAGTTGCAAAATGGCAATTCACTACGAAAGACTTTAGGGGGTAACTGGTGCATCATAGGTATGCTAAAGATATTGCGGATATTTAGACGGGCTTGTGAAGACAAATAAGCTGTTCTTTAAGGATGATTATTTGTATCCCTAGAGGGTCTCAGAGCTAAGGCTGTCCTATGATTGGATGGCTGTGTTCCCCAGGATGAGGATATAATTACAAATGCCGCTCTTCCGTATATTTATCTGGGGCCGATTCTACATTTTCTATGATGAAGACTATTCTATGCCTTACCCATTAATAACCTTATGTCAATTATGTTCCATTCTATTGGGTCCCTAAAAATGTAATTGAATAGAAAGGACCAAAACCTTTTTCAGCCAACTGTCCCTTTTGCTGCAATGAAATTCTAAGAAGTGTTGACAACCCCGCTCAGTTCTTCCTTTTCATCTCATAGATGGGGATTTTCTAGAACTGTGGAATGGCTGATCATACTGCTTTGAATTGTAGTGCACCAGAGGCAGCAACCCATACAGGATGTTAGGAACCCATTGCCATATCTGGTTGGATCAATGGGTAGTCTACATGTTGAGCTATTAAGGTTTCCTTTGAGGATTGCTATAGTACACCAATCAATCCCAGTACCCAGTGTATTTTTCAAATTGATTGCCGAACTTTCAGGAAAAAATTCACAGAGCTTTCTGGTATCCGTTGAATGTCCTGTATCTTCAATAATGACATGAGGTGGAATAACTTGTAACGTGAGATGAAATGGATGAAGAAGATGCCAAATCTGCTCTCATCCTCAAACTTAGCGAGCATACAGGTTGCCAAGCAACAGCAAAGTAACCAGTTGTACGCAAGCGAGGAATGGCTTTTCTTATTTGTGCCAGATGCATCTTTGCACTGGAAGTGCTAAGCTGTGATGCAAATTCTCCTGAGTGTGCAAAAACGCAGCCACATGCAATTCTTGTCTCTATTTGACATTGTTTATATAGACACGTCTGACAAATATAGGCAACTTTAGGATGCTTGCCACTCACTTTAGATGTTTCACTTCTTTCTGGTGTATATTACTTTTAGGCCTCATGATCTACCTTAGTGTTAGCATTCTACTGCTATGCTATGAGTCCTATGCATGATAGCATTTTCATGTTGCTTCTTGCAGTGGTTAGTGAAAATCCGACCTGCACCTGTGGCTATTAAAGGAGGAATAAATGTTTTTATATAAAGTGTGACCCAGTGTTCCCCCCAGCCCCTTTAAGCTGGGCGCCCCCAGGTCACTTTTCAATTTTCACGTGGCTATTTTTTCGGTGGTTACTGAAAAGTCGGGTCACAATACAGGAGCGGCTAACCGTCTACAATGGGTAAAACACTGGTGACCCATAACATTCTGCAATTAACAGGACTTCAGTCCCTTTAGTGAAAATCAAGGCCAAATACCCATATTAAAAAGAACGCACAAGCAAATAAATTGTTCCCCAATCAACCCCAATGTAACTTTGCGGGTTGAACATCATGATTTGAACAATGCAAATATTCAAAAATTTCTGATCAGACTTAATACTTGAAGTGGCCATTGTCTTTAGAGAGCAATGGAGGGAACTCAGCCTAGATGTTCTTTTACCTAAAGGAGTATCACATAAACATGCAATGCACATTTCTACATTGGATAAGATCTTGTAGACCCTTCCATCAATTGGCTGGAAAAGTAAAATCTGCTTTGTTGTCTCTGCACTTTAACAATAGTGCAGTAATGCGGGTATTTAATTTTATTTCTGTGTGATCTCTTCACTTTTTCCAGTATTTTAATGTTCTTCTATTGCTTTTAATTAGGTTTAGTGGCGTAGCACAGCTGCCTAAGCATCAAAGTACTTTAACAGCCTAGAATACAAGCAAAGTGAACTAGGTAACCTAACTAGTGTCATATAATATAGGAACATATGTGTACCTAATAACTGAACATTCTGTCCATGGTCCTAAGGTCAATTTGATAGTTTCAGCTAGGCAATTCCTAATACGTCATTACAAAATGTGCATGTGTGTATATATCATTAGATGACCCTAGAAGGCAAATCTCTGAATTTCTTTATATGCATATGGCAAGGATGCGGTTATGTGGATATCAGGCATGACTGTGATTCTTGAGATTGGTCTGCAGTATTTAAGTTAACCTAGATGGGGAACATTTTACGGACCTATTGGGAACCAACAATGCATGCTTTGATACCTACTCATATATATAATTTCCAGTTCTATAGCTGAATACGTGTGATAGTAAAGGAACCAAATTCCAACCATACTTTGGTTCTCTGCCTGTTGTTGACCCTTCTAGAACTCGGGTCCACCAAAGGGGTACCATCAGCGTGCTATCCACCTGCTTTGTCTTCATTCCTGATTGTATTCTTTCCCCCAGTATTGATAAAATGTGTGAAAATGGGTCAGACCATTTGACCCCAAAGGTTTCACTTTACCCCCCTCGAAACATTCTTTTTAAAGAACAATTGTACAACACATTTGCATTGCTCATTTTGAAGAGGTTTGGTTATGTTCAGACTTGTAGTTCTAATCCTGTGGCTGGCCATCCACACCATGGTAATAAGTGTTGTTATCGCAGTCATTGGCTTTGCCGGTTGTCAGCCATCTTGCTGTGCCTTTTCAGGTGGCATTGCTGTGTGTTTAGGATTATCAGCTTGCCTGTTATACAGGATTACATGATTAGTTTTTTTTTCTGCGTCCATGTTCAGGAACTGACATGTAGCACATTCTGTAATGATATATTTTGTAATTGAATCTCCTATCAGCCACCATTCATGAGTCAGTGATTTTTGGAGCAGGAACAAGTAACTGTGTTCTGATATACACATCTCACATTCCGCACTCGGAGTTCTATGGAAAAACAAGCCCTCTTGTGGAAGGAGATTGCATTACCTAATTCCCAGTACTAGAAGAGGGAAAAATATTCCTGTGAATGAGTTGTTGACAATCGTTTCACAAAGGCAAATATTAAACATTTTGTTGCTTCTAGGCAGGAGATTTTGGCAGCAAAGCGAGGCAGCGCAAGGCTTCAGAAATCCGGTTTTGAGTGTGTCAGTGTTCTGTCACCAATGCAGTTGACATGTCTGTGTTCTCCCCATGCAGCAAGACTATTCTGTTTGAGGATGCTGACACTACTTGTATGTGCACTTTCTGCTTGTTTGTAGATCAAACTCTTTGAAAGTTATGTATAAGCAAAAACCTGCCAAACGCAATGTCTTTTTGCTTTGTAATATCTATCCTGCTTTGCGAACACACTTTGTTTTATGAATTTACTGCTGTCACTTGACTAGTGTATTGTCAATTAGAGAGCAACCCACCGACTGCACAGCATAAAAGAACACAGACACCATATTTTAGATAGAAAGGGCCACAGCTTCTTGATGAATAAATGAAACAAATGAGATAAATTGCAAAACCAAACTGCTGCTTACCACTTGTGTACCTAAGTATTGAAAAGCTAGAGAAGCAAGACTCTAAAGAGATCCCTAATTGTTGGCCCATATTGTTGTGAAGGCATCTGATGAGGGCCTGACAACGTTGAACTAAAATAGACAAACATTAAAACTACTTCTAACCTTAATATAACCCGCTACAACAAATCTGTAACAGATGTAAGTGAAGTCCTGGATGAGTGGGTAGACTAGTCCATGGTGGTTTGGTCCAACTGGAGTCAATGAAAAATGCTGGACTACAACCCCTAACATAAACATTGCAGAAAGCTCAGCTATATATCATACATAATAACAATTCGTACATTGGATGACAACTTGTGAACCTTCTCATCAGTTGGATGGAAAAGTACAATCTACCCTGTTGTCTGTACTTTCATTCAATGTCAAGACAGCCCATAGATGCAAGAACGTAGCAAACTAGAACAAATTATGACTTTCATTTAAAAGTCAGCCATGGTTGCACCTCCTAAACATGCCCATTGGTCTTTAAGGTTTGTGATTACCTTAGGTTTGATTGTCAAAAGGAAACTTAAGACAAATGGCTACATGCATAGACAAATACACAATCTTTCACCTGCCCAAATGTAAAGAAGCCCGTGGCAACCCAGAAAGAAGAGTTTTTTTATGACTTGGCAGTCAATTAAAAGTAAATTATAAGGGGTATACTTGCATATTTGCTTTAACCCTTCACATTGCTCCCTTAGTGATGCTACTTTTCCATCTATTGCACGCTGCAGGGTTTATATTCCAGATATATAATCTGCCATCTGTGAACGTACAAAGCCTCATTCCCTTTTTTACGCTGGGGCGTCTGTTTAACAAAAAAACCCCTCTATTTATTTGTAATTGTGGAATCATAAAATATTTTAATTTCAGGGTTAGCCGTTCCTCTTGCATGCTTAATTCATAATTAGCAGGTTTATAAACCTTCCCCATGCATGTAATTTTACTCTTGCCAAATGTTGCTCATGAATAATTGAAGGCATATCTCTATTTATCAAATTATTAATATACCTAATAGCCTTGTTTTCGTAAACAATGGCTGCCAGTTGGATTTAACTAAAAAACTAGTTTGAGGTACGCCGTGATGTTTTTTTTTTTTTTTTTTTTCCTGGCGATGGGAAAATGTGCTTTGGAGCTGTGCACAGAGAGTGTCTTGTGCTCTTGTGATGTCACAGAGCTGACCTCCTTCTGTCTCACAATAGCCCAGGTATCATTAACTGCGCAAACACAATACCCATTCAGCAAGGTTCTTTTACATCTGCAGGTTTACGGAACAATGATATTTTTTGTGTCTGAAGCCCACAGAAGGCATTTTTGCAAGGGATGTAGGACAGAAAACCCTTCTTGTTGTAGGCTGTAGTGCTCCGTGAAATTGCTGGACCTAGCTTACTTCTATCATGGAAAGGTTCCCGTCACAACACAGCATGCCACGATATTCCTGTGTGATTTACAAATAACCAACCGCATGGTTTTAGGCTTGTTTACAAAACTGCAACCAAAACAATTTACAATTAAAAAGGCCTTTTGTGGGACAACGTACACAGATGTTGTTTAGCTTTTACCATAGCTGCATTCACCGGGGCAAAAATAAATACTGCTCTCTGTAGACAGTTCTAAAGATACACCTGTTACCGGAGACTTAAAATTTGTTTTATGTGGTGATGATTTAAGAAGTCTGATTATTTTATTAGAGGTATAACTGAATAGAAAATTTTCTACTCTAAGATCGTTGATTGCTTGGGTGTTCCTAATACAGTTATATATATTGTGGACCAGCCTTCCTGATCTAGAGTTGACCTCCTAAGATTCTCTGTTGACAACTGTGGCTCACAATGGTGGCCCTATAAAGAGAAAGGTGGACTAATGCACAAGAATTAAAAAATCTGAACTTAGCCCCAATACCTGGCTTTTTCCTACAGGTCATGTCCTTCTGTTGAGGGAAAACTTGATGGTTGTAGATTCATCCGTGATGCCAACTGATGCTTTGTTAGCTTTCGCATTGGCAGTGACATGGAAGGTGTTTGTTTATTTCAGTCTGCTAAAAAGAAAAAAAGCTTTAAGGCCAAAGACCTTTAACTTTTTATTTTTTGACCCAACATTATTCATCAGTGAGAAACAAATCTAACAATAGTAAATACCTCTTAAGGACATATATAAAAATGTTTTGCTTTGTATTCTTTGTGTTGACATGTATGAGCACACAAGCTGTGTATATGTGTGTGAGTGTGTGTGTGTGTGACTGCATGTGTATGATTCATTCCAAAGCAGTTTTAGTCTTCATAAAATATTCATTTTGGTTGTGCAGGGCCCTGTAATTGCCATCTCTCACCCTGAATTATTTATACCTCGCACAGACTGACAAAGCTTTGCCATACGGCCTTAGATGAATCAGAGACAGGGATCTCTGCTGCCAATAGCCTTAGAGTTTCACAAAATATGGCACAGGCGTCATTCCAGGCTGCCTCATCTTTAAATCCACCGTTTCTTGATTTGACATTTTCTTTACTCTTCCATTGTCTTAGTGAGGCAGAAAGGTTATCTCTTAACTCCGACAAGCAACCTTCCCCGCTTGCATTACAGCCGTTGTGCTTGAGAGGACTAATGCGTCTTCATTGCCCTCACTTTTTCATGCTTGGTAACGAGACAGTAGTTGGGCTCACTTTAGTGCTATATATTATACATTAGGCCTAAAATGATGCAAATAGCCCTGAAATACTCTTCAAACGGATGGTATAGATCACTCTGGATCAAGATACTTGTCAGAAGGAGGAGAAGAGAGCCAGCATAGGGCCATGTGCACATTGATGGTGGAGGCGATTCCTCCAGCCGGGAAGTCACGGTGCTTATTGCAAATCAAAGATCCACAAATGTCATAAAAACTGGTGGGAGCATATGTTGAAAGTGTTACAAAGATGAAATCACTATGGGTGTAATTAAAGCAAATAAAAAACAGCTAAATACCCAATCAATATGTGTATATATGTACCGGTTTTAGGATTTACTTACCCCTATGAGACTGCACAGCCAGATCCCACTTTTCCCTGTTGCAAAACAGCTTGGTCATGGACCCCACTCGAATGAGGACACCATTTTTGTTATGTATCCTATCATTTTGGACACCTAGGCAAAGATTTCTGCACACATTGCTGCCTGTAAAACAGCATACCAGTAAATCTTAGTACAAAAGGCATGGCATGAATGTTGACATTTTACTCTGGCCCACCATATAGAATGATTTACGTTCTTCCAGCCTTTAGTATTTAGGTTCCACATAAAATCTTGTGAAAATTACTGGTCAGTTGGTGATAAATCTATAACCAACGCTCCATATGGAGAATGAATCATGAGCCTACAGCTTGGGAACTTTGTGGTTGAGGAGACATTTGGTAGCAGCAGGCCCAGTAAAGGATGGCACAGAGGTAGTGCGTCTTACGGGTTTCAGTTTCTTAACAGTTCTTCTTTTAAACAAGTTGAAAATAAATTTAGCTGAACCTAAAGTCTTGCAAGCATAAAACACATTTTTGAATGTCCGCCTCCAGCAAGAATACCTACAGAGGGAATGCCAAGAGAAACAATGATAACAAGTGAGCATAAGTTTATCGCATCATTTAGGAGGTGCTGGTCCTCTTTGCAGATGTGGAGTCGGGAGTGCGAGGAGGGCCCACAATCTCCTAAATGCCTCTATTCACAGTTTGCTCCCATTCCAACATGTGCTTATCTTCCAGCGCACCAATTTAGAGAGGCGCTGACTGGTATTTCCTTATTATGTTATTCAGATCCAAATGTTAGAGCTTCGTCCGTGTAAAAATATTCCAAGCAGCTCAGAGGTACAATGACGGTTTGTTTTCCGCTTCTGAAAAATGATTCAGCTATTTTGAAAAAGAAAAAAGAATAAACTTCTTTTCCAAAAAGTGTTAACAAACAACTTAAAGTTTTGAACTCTTTCTGCTGTTGTCATGTTGTAGCAGTGTTCTTATATATTGTTAAAATATTGTCCTTTTCATAGAATAATGTATTATACTTTCCCACATGTGGTTTAGAAAAAAAAAGTTTATTGCAACTTTAACACCTCGGCCTGGTATGAGGCTGAAGAGAGAGGATTAATTTATGACTGTTGGCTCATCCAGCAGGGGAGGTACAGAGGGGAGCTTAGTGCTGCTCCCAGTAATGGATGTTGGGCTGCACATTTTTCTTCTATTTGTTGACACGCAGGAGTAATGAAGTTAAAGCTTTGCACACATGTGCCCCCCTCATTAAGCTGCATTACCTGCATTAAAACTAATAATTGCCACTCAGAGCTGTGCTCACATTAATCATTTATAATGTTTTAATAAGTTTTTAATCAGGATCTAAAAGGATGTAGAGGCCGTCAAAGAAAAAAAAAAATCCTTTGCTTTCAAGTCTTATGAGCGCATGCATGCATGCTTGCTGCAACCTGCAAGATCAGCAATATTTTTTTTGTTAAGGCTTTAAAATTAGGTTTTTGTGTTGGGGATGAACATGGGAGGTAAAAACCGGTAATGCGATGGAAGAATTCAGCCTTCTTTTGACTATAGAAGAACGAGTTTTGGTGGGGTTTGTGAACCCTTGCAAACAACATTCTATATGAACAAATGTACTATTTTATAAAATGCATGTATTTCTGGAATTGTTTGGGGAATGGGATTGACTACATTAGCTGTGATGTTACATAGCAATTTTTGAGTCATATCTACCACATTCGAGCAACTAGGAATCACCAGCATGGCTTTTAAACCAAGGCTAATTACCCCCAATGAGTTGTAATAACCTCCAGAAAGAAGTCAAGCTACATTTAAAGGGATCAGATTCTTCCAACGTGTCTGATTGGGGCAAATTCAGTCCCATATTCCGGTGGTCTATCTAAATCCACCATTCTATGTCTTCCATTTCTTCGTGAATTTTACAAAAAATGCAATGGAAATGTTAATGGCTCTACCAAATTTGCACATGTTGGGCCAACTTTAGGAGAGCTGTCCATGGCAGGCTTCAGCTAAATTGTGTGGCTGCAACTATTACAGTAAATGGGTCTTTGACAGGTTTGCTTTAGCAGCATTTCCTCCCAGCAGTTTGTACATGATCTCCCTAATTTCTCCATAGCTTGTACAGAAATGAGAAAAAAAAAATAAAATAAAACTCCCTCAGAGCTGGCAACAAGTTCCTAGCGCAGCATTTGATGTGAGGCAAGTGATGCTGGCATTTTTCTTAGAGAAGGAACTATGTGATCAGAGCTGGCAAATAGAGTAGAGTCCAGAGGGAGTGAGAAAGAGGTTTTAATGAGCCCACAGTGAAAGACAAAATACAGGCTGATTGACAGGGCGAGGGATCTGCTGGGGAAATTGTGTCAGTTCCATACTAACCATTAGAAATGGAGGAATAGGTAAGGATGGGGGCGGGGGGCACAGGAAATATTGGCCCTTGAAAAGTGAACCTTTGTGTAAATACTGCACTCTTAACATGTCTTTTTCTGCTTTTTAAAACGGACAACCTTATGAAAACCATCACAGCAGGCTTGGGTAGGGAGGACATAACCGGAACACTGACAGATAAAAAGAAATGTGGCTTATAAAAAATAACTGCAGAAAATCAGCTTTTTTACAGGGCATTTTGGTAACTTTTATTTTTTATTTTTCCTTTTTAAAAGGTTCAGAGCACTCGCATGGTTCAGTTTGTATTTTCTTTTTCTATTTCCATTGATGATGGGGATAAAAAAGATGTTTATTCAATAATGATACAGTTAAAGGCTGACACTATGCTTCTGTTGTCTAAAGCCATGTGCCTGCTGTGCCCAATTGTAAATCCCGACAATGAAAAAGTTTATTCACATAACTGCCTTTCTCAGAAAAATTCCCAGGTTACCTGCAGGACCTTTGGAAAAGCTCACTGGTGGGGCCAACACACGCTAGCAGATGATAAATAAAATACCAGATTATAGTGAGCTGGCCATTTTAGACCCTTTGGTATTATAGGCCCAATTTATATCTGTGGATCTATGTGAAGCCACAGATGGTGATGGCCCTGGGATTCAGAATATTTCCATAGGATAGAAAGATATACATAAACTGAATTTGACAGGTGTCCAGCAAATATTTGTCCCTTTTTCTCCTAAATTCTTTTTTCATCAGATGCATTCATTTTTGTTTATCAACTTTTATGTTGCCCTTGTTTTCAATTACAGTATCAATATTTCAACCACGGTCCAGCACAGCAATGCCTAACGGCATGCCTGTGCACTGAGCAACATATTGAACTGGGTCAAAAAAGTTATTAAATCCCATCAGATCTGTTTGGCATCGTTGTAATGAGAATCATTGCAAAGTACAAGATCATGGTATCTATAAATGCCCCTTGACAGCAGCGGCTGGAGCAGTGATGAAAAGCGAGGAGGGGGGAGGAAACCATTATAGGAGAGGAAGAAAAGGGGGGTGGGATAAGCGATAAGGTTCTAACTCTGACGACTGCACTGTGGTTGGCAAGGGGTTAATTTTCTAAACCTAATAATGTTCAATAGTAAGGTATTTGTCAGGAGATAAAGAAGTGATAGAATCTGGGAAGTGAGTCCCTTGGCGATTGTAGTACAAATATTGTTAATGCGGTGTGGTTACTACAGCGGAGGGAAGGAAAATAGCTGCAGTCCACTGGAGATAAAATCCGCTACAGTGGAGTGGGAGCCCCGCGATAAAGGCCCGTAATTGTTGAACTGCGAGTCAAGTCATGTATATTCTCAAATCCGCCAACATCCACATTTACATGGTGGTTAGCGAGGGCACCGCTGGGATGGCAACATTTAAATCCTGCTATTTTACAGTAGCTTGGTTTCCTTTTTCCTTTACATTCGTATTTGTGATTATTTTATCCTTTTGTCTTGGCTGGAAATATTGCAGTGAGAATAAAGAGCAGCTCTAAGGTTTATAGTATATCCAGGTATCAGGGATTGCTTTCCCCAATTGTGAGCTGCAGCAGGACTTCTGGAGATCGGAGCACATCATGGCGACTTCCTGTAAATACAGGAAGTGGGTGGGGGAAGAGATGGATCAATCTGCATTGTGTGGAGAGGTTACCACATTTCTCCATGAATATTAGCAAGATATTATCTGCACAGGCTTTCTGATTAAGGCCAGAAGTGTAATAAAATATCATGGCTATCGACATAACAATATACTCAAATATTATTTAGGTGATCAGAGAGGGTTCTTTTTGTTATGTTTAAAAGTCATTAGGATGTGAATAATGCATAGCAGAGTTCTCCTTTAGGAGATAAAGTACTCAGACAGACATCTGGTTCCAGCTGTAAAATTCAATAGCCCTTACACCATGCACTTTCCATGATGACGTCATGCATAAGTTACAAGTATATGAGGCCCATAACTTGAAACGTACAAGAATTTAATAAGTCTGGTGTTAAGGCAATTTGTCATGGGATATTTGAAGTATAAATCAAACTAATGGAGTAGATTTTTTTTAAAGCATGTGAACTTATATAATAGCTAATGGCAGAAGTGGGAAAGAAAAGAGAGGGGGCCCTGACATTAAGACCCTAGCATTTTGGAAATCCAATATGTATTGACCTGTATACTATCTTAGTGCAGAGATCTGGTGTCAGCAGAATGTATCCTTGTATAGGAACTGCTCATTACAGGTTTTGTGAGGAAAGCGCATTGTCTGTGAAGCTCCAGGACCCGATCAGCTAGAATTGCTCAGTAATCAATACTCAGAGCGACTGATGGCCTGGCTCACACACAGCACACAGCTGTGGCCCTCGGCTCTCAATGACTTACCAGTAATTAGGGGAGACTGCTTGGAAGCAGAAGAGTGCTCACTCTCTTCTCAATCACTGGAAAATCTTTTAACAGGCTTCCTTTAACCCCTCCATGTCAAGAAATCATATTTTCAATAATGCTAATGGCAGTGTTTGCACTTGGTTAGGCTCTAAATGCCTTTTAGTTTCAACAATAAGTATAAAAGCAGAAGATATAGGGATCTGTTAGCCAAAGGGGTTTACCATTGAGTTACGGGGACCCCTTCATAGCTTCATAGTAAGAATTAGTAAGAATACTAATAGTCCCAATAGCAATGGCATAGTGGTCCCCAAACTTTAGCCAAAAAAAACATACATAAATGGCCACATACATAAATAAATGTAGCCACACAATTGTGCTTCTTGGCCCTGTAGTAACCTCTTGGTCTTCCATGGCTTTAGTTGGGTCCTTGGCTTTACTGCAGGAACATTAGGCTAACAAGGCATCTCCAAAATTCAAACTTCAGTAAAGTGCAGAGCTTGGACATGACAAATACCAGTAAACAGGTGCTACAGATTGATCTTAGCTTTGGGGGGGCATTTATAAAAAATATTATAGTCAGGCTACCCTTAAATTAAGCCCTATATGCTCTTTTTGGATGTCTTGATGGAGATTACCATACACCCATGTGACTTACCAACCCTTGAACATTGTTCATTATGAGCTAAGGAAACAAAACTGTTAGCACCAAAGGCTTGGGCGAGGTGAGAAAGGCAAGAAGAGGTAGCTGTACTAATTATCCGCTGCTCGTTGCCCAGATCATTCCATCAGCAGCTTGGCGCCTACGTGAAGTTTTAGCTGTTTGATAGAGAACTGATAAGACCTTTTGTTACATAAAGGCATAAGGGAGAACTAGCTGTGTCAAGCAAAATGCATCCCATCAGCCTTTCACTGACATCCCAAATTCATTCCTTATGTAATTGATAATGGCCTTAGCCAATTATTTCACACATTACAATACACAGAGGTCCATTTTACAGGTTTTGCAGTGCTGTAATTAGCTATGCTAATATCTCATTTATTGGTCTTAATATTGCCGAACACCTTTTGCCATCCTGGAACCCACTAGAGCCCCATGGCCTGTCAGGATGGCAGATTATTGAGAAAGATAGCTTTAATCAAACATAATTGCAGTTAATTTTTTTTTTCTCTCTCTCCGTTGCCAGCATCTAATGCCACGGACTTCTTGATATTCCATTAAATTACAATTAAACAGCCTCCTTTGTTTCTGATTGTCCTAAACAACACCACAAACTTCTGTAGCCGTTTAAAAGAGAGCTGTTTGGTGGTAATTGCTTCCCAGCTCGCAAAGGGCCAATTTACACAATACCCTTGTAGAATTTAAACAGCTCATAATGTAATGGATATTACACCGGAGCCTCACACTACAATTAAAATGATTTTCATCCGATAGGGAAGCTTTGGATAATCGGCTTCATAAAAGTAAATATAAATGAACTAATTCATGGCTTAAATACACAGAAATGGGTCAAGCACTGGAAACGACTTTGGGTGGGCAATAGTGGCCTCCAGGTTCCATGTGTGAGTTACAGGCATAATGGTGCTGTATGCGCCCTCATTCATCCTATGTAAAATAGGAGTTATGAACTTTTTTTATATGTACAGCGAAACTTTTTGTGAGATATAAAAGGATAAAACCACCCGGTCCTCATCCTATGGTTAAGATTTCCTGAAACTTGAAGTGAGTTTAAACTACAAAGTTTAAAAAAGATACACTTAACCAATGTTGCATCTTAACTGGCCATTAATAAAATGTAATTTTAGAGAAATGTAATTTTTTGTAAAAGAAAAAGTCCTGCTTGGACGGCTGCTGCCTGGCTCGCCCTGACCTCTATACCACAACGATTCTACCTAGAAGCCCTGAAAGTGAATATTCTCTCACACATCTAAATACCACAAAACTGGAACACTAATTTATCTGAGAGCGTATAATATTAATCAGTGAAGAATATATGACAGCTCGATTGTAAATACACTGACATATACGGCAGATCTAGCATGATTACCGTAACCTGTAAAAGGAAATCTAAACCGTAACACTTATAATAATAGGTTGTTGCATAGTATAACCTCTCAAATAAAAGTGATGTCCATTCATCAGCTTTTAGAAAACTGGCAAGCCCTTAACTGAATCACGGTCAGGATACAAAACGCTTAAACTACCTATCCAGCCTATTTTTTTCACTGTAAACAGAGGTCAGTTTTCTATGTTATCTATGGTTAAGCATCAGCAAATATCCAGTCTTCCAATCCCCTGAGGAAGCCTAGTAGGGCAAAACGCGTCGGGAGTGAAGACTTCCCGAGTGAAGACTGATATCAGCAGAACACGCGTTGTAATTCACTATCCACCTCTAGCATAGTAAAACTATGTTAGCAATAGGTGTACGTAGAGGGCAGTAGAGCTGTTTAGTTTTTGTAGTATGATGATTACCATTAATTAAAGTATACATATTTTTTAATCAACTGCATGTTTTGCCTATAAAAGCCTGTCTTTCCTCCATCTTTTCTCTTTACTACACTGAACATACCTCCCAGGCTAGGCACATTGTACCTCTATCAAATCCTTTAGATCCTTCCTTTTGGTAAGCCCTCTTTTCAGTATTGTAAAAAAATAATTAAAAAAAGAGTATAGAATTCGACTCCTCTAACTGATATGTTTGTAGAAAGTAAACATGGTTAACTATATGGTTCCTTGGTCTCCTTATCATGTCATATCTAAGACTGGAAAGAAAGTTTCTCTCTGTGAGCTGTGCTGTTGCTTGATATCATGGTTGTGGGACAGATATAAATTCACGCATTTGAAGGTTGTCAGATATTGAATTTTACCCAAGAGCAATATTTCGTAATTTTACCATTTCCCTATTTTTCGTACTGCTTTTTAGATCACACTGAAGCTTGTATTTTAACTTTAGTCCTTACAATGAGTGTAAATGTATTTTAGAAGAGGTTTTAGAGAGTATTAGTAGTACAGTTACACTGGAAACAATGAAAGGCATTAGCTGTATTCTGAAGTTTCATGGTTGCCATTATCTGTGAGCTCTCGGGATACACAGAAACAACGTTTTATACAAAAGCTTCTTAGGAAATACCAATCTGTACCATGGCTGCTCTGTAAACTTTGAGATGGCAGCCAGGAGAACCCTGTAACGGAGGTTCTGCACTCTCGGGGAATTAAGACACATGTCCCACCTTGCCATTTTATTATTGGCAGCTTCTGCCTCTCGAACAATGATATGCTTATATAGTCTGCTAAGAGGAACAATTCCTAAATGTAAACAAGGGGAAGATCATGCAGAATGGATAGGTGCAGCCTGCCCAACATCCAGGGGCTCCGTAGCAAGGAATTGATGTTATTCTGAGCTCTCATTACATGAACTTCCAGCCATACCAACCAGCCAATTGCACATTTAGTCATATTGGATGATTTTATTTCTGTACTCCCAATCTCTATGAATCAATAATTCGAGCCATTTATTAAACCAATACAAAGAACTATTTTGTTATAAGTAATAAATATGAATCCTCTTCCCTGCTCTAGTTTTCCTTTCCTCAAGAAGGCTTTTCCTTAGATGCTTCCTTACAGGGAGACCCAGAGACAGAAGTAAATAAAAGCTGTATTTCAAGGCTGATTTATTCTACCTACTGTGAAAGATTATGACTCTTTAGGGAAATACAGACAGGGTCAGGGAATTAGTATACATAATGGTCATTTTGATAATGGGCCAACAGATGCAAAGGGAAACATACTGTACACAATTACGTGTAATGCACTAATGACAGCTTGGAATTTGTATTGCCTCCCCTCCACCGAGTCACAAATCCATGTTTAGGAGTAATACACACTTTATTGGTGAGAGAGCCAAAGATTTTCTGACACAAGGCTTTTTCTTCTTCCTCTCCCACTCTAACAAGAGCATTAAATCCTTTGTGTGCCGGGGTCTGGGGAAGAGATATGTAAAGGCGCTTGTCAGATATTTTCTAAGAAAAAGCCAATTAAAGGGTAATAGAGCAAAGGATGAGAATTACCATTTGACTTGGAATGAGCGAATCTGTTAGACTTGTATCTCAACAATGGAATTACCAGTCAATGAATAACCATGGCCTAAAGAACTCTTACAATTAACACTTTCATTGCCAGGGGGCTTACTTCAGTTTTTTCTTTAAATGCAAAATGGAATTTGGGGATTCATAACTAAATCAGTATGGGGTTCATTGGCTTTCTGGCCTTTAAGTGCTTGATCTTATTGACTCTTAATGTGAGCAGCTTAAGGAATGCCTCTAGTCCAACCTTTCTCAAACTTTCTTACTTGGTAGAACCCTTTAAATACATTTTAGATCTTCAGGGAACCCCTTCTATAAATATAAGTATATTAGTATGGTGATCTGTGTAAAGAATGACTCTTACATTGTTGGTCGATGGGAAGAATGTCACCTTTGCAGATAGTTTAAAAGGTGTATTGGTGTCTTTAAAGTGACCTAAGATGCACAAATTGTTCATTGCTCAAGGAAACCCTAGCAACTCCAGAGGAACCCAGAGTTCCATGGAGAAACACTGCTCATTCATGTTTAAGCATTGGTATAAGGCTGTGAAGCCATTGCTTGGTGGGGATTGGATAGTCCCTGCCACCACTTATTTATAATAGAAACCCAGAATTAATAAACTTTCCAGTTGCACCCAACAACCATACCAGGACTGCCCAACCTTCCCTTATAGGCATTACTGTCACCAATTTAAATTATAACTATGTGGACACAACTGTGCAGCCAACAGATTGCTTCCATAGTAGCTGTGTAAACTGAATACACATTATTATGGTCTTTATTTATACCTTACTTTGTTATCCTCAATTATTTCATTTATGCCTTCTAGCCCTTTGCGTGCCATAGCAGCCACCCCTAGCACCGCCATATTTGACTACGACAGCGGCCTGTGTCTTAGGTGTTCGGGCCTGCCTATGTATTGAGCAGCTGTAAACAGTCTTTCAACAAAGTTTGCATTGAAGCACTTGTAAAAGTCTCTGTACTTTTCATACATAGAGAGGTTCATATGTCGAGTTCTGGATTGGATAAGTGGTGGAGAACATTTGCACATTCTTCTGCTAAGCGCTAGTAAAATGATTTAATCAGAAAGGCGCAGCAGCTTGTTACATGCATAAGGTAAGGGCTTAAGAGCAGAGCCATTTGCAGATGAACCGCTTTTGCTAGCTTCTCACAGACATGACATTTGTTCAGAAGATTAGCCCGCTTGTAATGTGTGGCATAATTGCGCTGCGCGGATGTCCCTGAAGTGAGAACCTAATTGCTTGACAGGACTATAAGTTTGAGGCACGTCCTCACCTTGTTAGGTCCTCTCTCTCTCTCTTTCTGATGCTGTTCAAATGAAGTCTGGCCGCAGGTGCACCTAATTTACCTCACAACACAACGTGGGCTGCGTAATTGCAGGCTAGTAGTTAGGAGAAATTGCTGGGTGGAATATCAAGTGACTTACTGTATGCTGATGGCATATGACTGTTTGTGTGCCATTGTCAGGGCAGATGTGCTCAGGATTTTGTTTTTTTTATTTTGTCTTTAGAACTCTAAAGGGTCCTAAATGATCAAAGAGCCACTGAAATATTAAACTTATGCTGTGGGAATAAGTTGGTAAAATACACTAGTAGTTTATGAACTTTTAGAAGTGTACAAGCCAACAATATAATCATGTATAAAGCTAAAGGAAAATTACCTTGAAATTTTAACATTTTCTCTGCTAAGTGAACCAACCCAATCCCTGGGATCCAGTGGCAATGGGTCAATAGAGCCATGTCAATTTTGAATGTACTGGTCTTTTATGTAACCACATCATGATTTTTTTTCCTCTGTGTTTTTTTGTTTGATTGTCTCATATTTATATTAAAGGTTTTTCCCCTCTTTTTTTTCATAGATTCTTCCTAAAGTTTTTCCTCAAGTGTAATCAGAACTGCCTGAAGAATGCAGGGAACCCGAGAGATATGCGAAGATTCCAGGTACTCTGAAGGGATACAGTCGGGCTTTGGCAATGTAATGATACAACCACATGGCAATCAGATGTAAAATTGCTGGTACATGGCTGATCATGTATGGGGTACTATGGGCAGACTATATAATGGCCATGGAAGCACAATATAACCACGATCGTGCCCAGGTAGAAGCCTTGATGGATCTGCATAGAACCTGTGGGCTAGAACCCATACAGGTACTTTGTACAGTGACCATATATTGCTGCATTACCATGTAAAACACTAAAGAAGGCCCATTTACTTTTTCCCTATGCCCCATTCACCAACCCTATCGCAATGATATCTTCCGGCTTCTTTATACATATCCCAAAGTCTACATTTCTCTGACATACATGCTTTACTTTGCCCACCAAGATGAATTATTATATAAATGCATTTATTTATAGGGTTATGCCATATACAGGTATAGAACACTCTGCATTTGGGAAAATCCATTCCTATATCATGCTGTGTGTCCTTTGGAACCACCGACTCTAAGGATCTTCTCCATTCTTTGCGTCCTTGCTTTGAAAGGCATCAGCCAGAAGTAAATTAAATATATAAATGTATTTCTTTTCATCTCCTATTAGATATTCAGCTACATTTCGTCTTGTTTGTTTTCCAAGCTGTAATTTATACATCTCCCAGTTAAGACTTTATCTTAAAAAAAATAAACAAAAACCACACTTCAGCACACTCCAGCGAGCCTCTATTTCTCATGGATCTAAGCATCAAGTGCCATTGGTAATATTGATCCATGTGCGTAGAGCAGAAGGTCAAGCCTGGGATGACTAGAAGTCTCCTCTTTGTCTTACTGATGCTTGTAAGAAGCATCACTCACCCGTGATTCTGTGGTCAGCAGCAGAAGTGCTAGTTAGCAGCCCATTACTGCAGCTGTAAAGCGCTGCTTTTATGTTTTTTTTTGGTTTTTAAAGGAAATTAGTCCTAAATTTATAGCATAAAAGTGCTGTATGGGACTGCCAGAAGGTTGCATTTAAGGGATACCGGTAAGAAAGGAGTTAACGCCGAACAAGTTTCTCTTTTTATTTTTTTTCGGCTGATCTGTTATTTTCCCCTGGTGGCTGACCTATATATAAATTGACACAGCAAAGACAGTCATGTTTTCTCCATGTCTTTTTATTCCCCCCTTCTATGTGTTTTATACAGAAAGGAGCAGCAGCTAAAACACCCAGTCCACTTTACTATGGAAAGCAGTCTTCCTGGATCTTTGGCAGTCTGTTATTCAATAGAACTACATAGCAATGAGGATGCTGACCTCTCTCAAATCTCCAGCTCGGTTTACAACCCTCCCATACCCATTGTATTTTCTTGTGTTTAATTTTGACTCTTAATCACTTTTGAGCAGTTTTCAAGCTGTGAAAGAAATTCATAGACTTGGATATCATAACATGAAAAAGTAGGAATCGGATACAAGTTTAGATGCGTCAGACGCACCAAAGTAAAATTCTTTATCTTAAAATATTCACATGGCCAGGGACTTAACAGATTTTAACTGAATGGGCTGTATGGTGGATTACAAACCGGTGTAAAAGTGATCTCCCCGAGTTAGGGTAATAGCAGGTTAAGGACACATGATATTTACTACGAGAACACACAATATAGACAGTACGCCTTCTTTGTTCCCTTGATACTCTCAGCTAACTGTTGGTGTGAGAGGGCCACATGGCTCTATCACAGGCACATATGGCTGGCCCCCCCACCCCCTGAAGAAGTAATCTTTATGACACTTTTCCCCATGGTGTTGATAAAAACATAAAATAAATAAAGCTTATTAGTGAACAGCTCTTTCACACCATTTTCTTTTATTTTGCCATGCTTCGACACATTATGTGTAGACCTCTCGGTCAAAAAAAAAAAATGGTAGCCTTAAAATAAAGCAATTCGAGTGTTTGCTGTTAGCAAGTGCAAATTTTTTTTATACAATTGTTAAACTTTTTTTGCCATTTATTTTTGCAGTCACTTATGTTTTATTCTATACATTTAACCTTCTGCATTAGCGCTTCCACAAGCTCTTCCCAGAGTTACACGAAAGATCAATCATCAGGATTTGTCAATCTGGTAGCCCAATTTTATCCTCAATTATGTTTTGACTCAACTAAACCAACTTAGATGATGTATAGAACCGCCATTGTCTTAGAGAATTTCTTGCCTGTGATTATCTGAGCCCCAAAAACATCATCTGGTGAAACCTCAAGGAAAGCTCTAGATTTCCATACCTGATCTGATCTTCTATGAAGAAGGAGGATGACTGTCATGAAGTCGTTACTGGAGGTGTTATTTGTTAACAAGGTTGCGATGTGTAAATGCGTGCTCTGCTCTGCAGCAGCTGGAGTATAAGAGGGCCCTATCCATCATTTATTCTATGGCCTCACACTGAACCTGGCCAGCAAGAATAGAACTCTTTCACTCTCAAATAAAAAAGGAAATTCCATTGACATACCAAGGTCAATCACCATCCAAATGAACTTGAGAATGGATACTTTTTTCAGGGCCTGGAAACACTTTCACTATTCATTTTCCTATTCAAGATTTTAATATGCAAAAACATCATTATTAGTTGGTAAACGAATTGACAGAAGTCTTGACAGTAATAGAAAGACTTCAGATTCATTTTCCATGGCAGGAATGTTTTGATTTGTAGCAGAGTTTCCTTGTTCATTCATAAAGAAGTAATTTGAACATTCTGCGAACAGAATGGATCCTTAATACCAGCCATGTTATGTTTTTTAAGAAAATACACATTGACTTGTGTGCTATAAGATGGCCAAAAACATCTCAATTGTATTAAATGAGTAGCAAATGACACTGATTTATAGTTTCAAAATTGTTGATTTTTCAATGTAGAAGAAAAGCTGCCTACATATTGGTATTACAGCTGGACAGTCGTAGTCATCAATATATCTGGATAACGGTGACTGGGGCCTAACTGGCTTTCCAACTGCATTTGTATGTGGCCAACTCTGTTTCATTTGGTATGGTAGGCCATCAAAATGTAGCTACATACCAGCCCATAGAGCTTCTCCTTAGCCACTTTTACTCACTAAGAGGATTTGAAAAATGATATTTGTCCAATCCCGATGATTTGCATGTGTCTACAATCAAATGGAGGTTGCGTGACTAAGGGGCCCACACGCAAATGGTGAAATGTGTCTAATGATTCTCGATAAATAATAAAAATGCACTAAACATTCATTCTTTGTTCAAAGCTTTGCTTGCCCAACCTAGTTATGTTAAAACCGCTGCTGGTCTACAATGGTTTTCCAAACTTGCATTAGCTCAAAGAAAGATTTTTGCACAGCAGACCATACATGTTTGTAAGCATTTGTGCTGACCAGAATTCGTCTTTAGATCCAAGAGCATCATAGAGAACCTCAACTGTGGAAGATGAACATAAACATGGCAAGCAGTGGTCTCCCTGCAGTTGATCTTTTCCCCATTACTAACGTGGCATGCTTTGTTTTGTGTCTCAGTGTGATGGACACTACTTTAAAATTTTACTTTCATCAGAGCTGCAGCCCTGAAGATTAGTGGGATATTAAACCATAAACAGGAGAACTGTAGAAGTTACAGATCCATAGAGTGAATCCGAAGCAAGGAGATCCTTGCAGTTTAGGTCCTCCGATACAGCTTCCCCTCCAGTAAGGAGAACAGAGAGCAGCTGAAGTCTCACTCATGTTCAGGCATCTTGTTTTATATTTGATTGTTTTCTTGACTTTAATATGGTGATTTTTTTAATTGTTGGTCCCATTCTAAGCATATATTTTCTTTTCTCTTTCAGGTTGTTGTATCAACAACAGTCAATGTGGACGGCCATGTGTTGGCTGTCTCAGACAACATGTTTGTACACAACAATTCCAAACACGGAAGGCGGGCACGCCGCCTTGACCCCTCAGAAGGTACGGCTCCTTCTTATCTGGAAAATGGTAGGCACACATTTACATGTCCTTTTTTTCCTTTGCAATGCTTTTTTTTTTCTACATCAAACTTTATTTTGACTACACGATTACATCTATTTTGTCACCTTAGTTCATTGATCAACAGACAAATGGAGTTGTCATCATTTTTAGCACACTGAAGATCCGACTTGAAGGGGAAAAATTCTAACAGTCATTTTTATTCCATTTACTTTCAGCTCAAATAATTTCCAACCCGTTTCCCATTTCTCTCAAATCATTCAGTTTTTTTCAAATTCTTTTTTTTTTGTATATTTTCTTTTGGCTTCAGCTTTTTTTGCAGCTTCATTTAATTTGATATTTTCTTTTGCTGGCCACAGAGAAGAGGTACATTCTTAATAAATGGTTGAGAAACACATGACCAAATCTCAAAGGAATTTACAATGAGGTCAACTTCCTGTCACTGGACCCTTGTACTGCAGATGGAAGAGTATTTGCTAGGAGAAATCAAGCAAATTTTTTTTGCCGTAATGAAATGGCATTTGTTTAACACTTTTTTAGATGATGTTTTGGTTCATCTTTTTATTATTAGACCTGTGTTGACTTTGTATCTAATAATACAAAAGCACCATTGTTAAACCCGCCACATTTGTAAAATGAAATACTGACTGCAAACATTTTATAGTGGGGGGAAAATATACCATCTGTTAGTTTTCCAGCAAGCTGAAAGATTTGTGTGCTTCAAACCTGAAAACCTAAGAATAATGGTGATCAGCCAAGTCACTGCGTAGACAAAGTATTAGAAAAAAAATGATTAGAATGATGTAAAATTTGTCTCTGGAAAATCGTCCGATAATCACGGTTCTGTGTAATATAATTTAGATATCAAAATAAGAGCACAATTTACAATCTGCTGTGCAGCGCAAAAATAAACTAATTTGTTTTTCTGCAATAATGACTAAGGCAAAAGAGAACAAAATATAATAATTAGAGGTTGCCCTGAGCACAAAAGTCATTATGGTCTATGACGTATTGTTTATCCCTTTCATATGTGCTGAAGGTAGGTGTATGTTTTGCCTAGCAACCAGCACTAATGAGGTTCACAATTAAGAAGGTTGGATCCTCTCCCCTAGTCGTCTCTATCCCTAGAGAGAAGGAACTGGCAACATTATAGGTTCAAGTAAAACAGCTCAAACCCATGGTGCTAGGCGTTGGGAGAGGTCCAAGCTCTGCCTCCCTCTAATGAGCTATTATAATCTTAGCAAAACACAAGTATTTATTTTTGTAAACGGTTTAAAAAAAAATCATATATATATATAAATTTATATATATTATACTAAAAATATTTTCCTTGTTTCTTTTGTAATAAGATGCTCAAATGGCCATGTGGTCTTATAAAAAGTAAAAACTCTTCCCACCCCCAAAGGACCACCAAATATCTTTTTTCTCTCACCAATGCAAAATCGCAAAATGTGAAGGAAGGACAACAATCATTATTCTTTGTTTAATGCATATGTAAATGGCGACTTTATATAGATAGAAGTGAGGACATACAAGCGCGTTTTTTATTTCCTATTTTCCTGTACATTTGGAATTTTTTAAGAAACCATTGCTATGCTGGATTTGGTTCATATTTAGCTCACTGCAGATTTTTTCTGAATTTTTTTACTGGTAGCCCAAAACTGGTCATTTACTTTAACACCATCCATAGCTGTGGCTTCTACTTTTAAAGCACGTAAAATAGAAAAGTTAACAAGACCAATAAATAAATAAATTTAAATAATAAAAGCAGGCATTTCAATATTTGTACAATATTTTTTTATTCTTGTTACTGTCTCCATGGGATTTTTTAGAAAATGTTGTAAAACATTTTTTTTTGTGCAGCTAATGTTCTATATATGTACCTGCATGCATCTCCTTTCTGCTAACACCTCATTATCCAATAATCTAATGTTCACCAGCAGTACATATACACTCCAACCCAAATCATTTCCAAGTAGACTAATTCCCCCTGCTGCTTCAGTGGACAGCTGCCATGGAAAATCTCCCGTCTTCACAATAGCATGGCAAATTATTGCAGTAGTAAAAATGAAGAACAGAGAAAAAAAGAGACCCTTCGTTGGCATTGCAAAATGGGTTATTTCACAATATTGTTTTTTTTTTTTCTTGTCACTTTTTCCAGAAATGACTTACTAAACTGTATAAACCATAAGCAACTTGTATCGTGGCAGCACCAGGCCTGCAGCACAGAAGTGATTTGCATGCCAAGTACTTGTAATGCAGTTAGTTTTATGCAATAACGACAACTGAATCCAGGCTGCAGGGTTTTAGTGAGTTAAAGAGAACAGATGGCCCTAGGAGAGGTAAAAGGTATAATCCTATCAGCTGGAGTATCTGCCAGCCATCTGGACATCCTAAGCACAATTACAAGACATTTTAGCAGGCAGAACAAAGGAGTCTTCATGAGGCAAGATTAGGCCTGTTTGAGTGTCTCAATATTGTGAATTCAGAAAAAGGTGACAAATTCTGTGATATTACTCTTGAGACCCGGGATGATTAATCAAGACCTACTATCGTGAAGATGTTTACTAATAAAATACTTGATCTGAATGAAAGAATATTCTAATAAATAAAATTGATTTAGCATGCATTTGTAGCATGTAGCAGTAGATACAAATATTTTAGCTGGGTTTGGTAAATACCGTAGGGCACTGGGAGTGTGATGGGGAGTAACGGATAGCCAATGCCAGTATTGGTCAGACATACATAACCCTATTTTAAGGCTGAACCAATAATCGGCATAAAGTTAAACTGGACCATTGGACTAACTTAAACTTGGGTTTAGGAAACCTGATCGGAAGCAAACTTTAAACTAGGAAACATTAAAGAAACCTTGTTCCTGGAATAAAGTAAATGTTTTGCAGGGCGTCAATAATATAATGGGGCACAAGCAGATGGGATAGTTGTACTGTTTGGATAGTTCATGAAAGCAGACCTTTATTAGCAAGGACCGTAGCTTAGTTTCATTAATCTCCAAATGTTGGAAACAATAGTGATAGGTACAAAGATAATAGTTGAATTTTTGGTACGCAGGAGTGGTCATACGTTATACCCTGACCAATTATTGATAGTCTGTTACAACTTTTCTTTGCCATTTTTCACCCCGTTTTCTGGCTACTTTGGTTAATACAGTTCACTGCTCATTATTTAATATGGAAGCATATATACAAAATATTACAGATCTACTTGTTGAAGGTAATTAATGAGCATCAAACGAGCAGGCGACACCTACAGGATATCAAAGCTACTCCCTTCTTAATTAGCAAAAACACACCGGTAATGGTTAGGTGCTCTAGAATTTTAATGATCTCTTGGTGGCATTCCCTGAAAGGGTCTCTGATCAGCCAGCACTGTCGTTATCCATGTGTGTGGGTTGCATTTTTTATTTTCCCAACACCTAAAACACAGACAAGGGATACAAATGTTTGCCTTTTGCTGCTGGTTTTCTGCCCACTCTTTATCATCTGTTTGAGTTTATTGTGGCCGTATATCATTAAATCTCTCACTCCTTGTGTGTAATTCATTTTGCTATGGTCCCCATTGAACACATGTTCCTTCTCTATATGTGCATTGAAATGTATGCAAATACAGGCGGGAGGAGGCTGGCATTAGGTCCATGCTCAGGCGGCTTCTGTGTTTCCCAGTCACAAGCCCGAGACATTCCTTGAAGATATGTGTTTTCACTGGGCCCCAGCTGCTAGATAGAAGAAGCTCCTTGTGCTTGCCATAGATCCAAAGAGACGGCTTTTTTTTCACCCCCTTTTTCACTTCCAAAGTAAATTTGTTTACTGTAATATTTTTTTTTTTTTTTGAGAATTATTTGCCATAATTGGCAGTGCTGATGAAGGTCATTCCCAGTGAGGAGACTTGTCAGTCTTTAGAGAGCTGATCCTTTTCAAATGCTCTCCATGCAATTAAGAAAAGCAAATGTCATTTGGAAGCCTCAGAAATGAAAATTTGTATGAACTTATTAGCATGAAGTCAACAAGCGCTAGTTAAGGGCAGGTTCTCAGTGTGTGCTCTGCTCCTCTGCTGCAGCGGGGGTATGCACGTGGAATGAGCAAATAGAACCTCCATTGGTCCAACCTCAAAGCAAACAAAGGAAGGTGGCTTGTAGCAGGGGAGTGCTAAACAATGGTAATGTTGATTAGCTACGGAGGGAGCAGATCACCTTCCTGCCAGAACTCTGTACATGTACAATTTAATTACACTAGGACCTTGTTTGCAGTGAAAACATTAAAGATAATTTAGAACACCAGTGGACAGTAACTCTTAGCAACCTATAATCCAAGTCTGCTGCTTGGTCCACATCTAAGTATTGATATTGCAAGACATTGAGCTGTACAGGTATGCTCTCGCCACACACATACACATAGTCATATGCAATCCAGACATATCTGGTACCAACCTTAATAAATAAGAAATAAAGAAATAAATAATTACCCCCCCTCCCCACCTTCCAGTATGGAGGTATCCTATGGTACATGACATTAACCAGATTGGGTGGATGGCATGTCCTATGTATATTTATTTATTATTGTTTTGGTTATTATAGACTCCTGAAACCATTATACATGGCATTTATCTTTCATAAGCCCATTGGTATAAACCCAAAAGAGTTTTAGCCTGGTGCCTTTGCAGAGCAGCAAGGTCACATGGCAATGGACAATCTGCAAAGTGTGCTAACATCCAATTGGAAATGGCTTTTATTGTTTTGATGGCTCTACATAAATGAAAACTGAAGTCTTATTGGTTGGTTTTAGCACATCTTTGCCCTTTGGAGTTGCTTTTAAAAATGAGTAAGGCATTTTTACCTTTTTAGCCAAAGTGCTAACAACTTATCCCAGTATACATACACAACACCCGTCCCTAGGCTGAATAGTAGATGTCAGCGAGCTTGGTGCTCTCCAAAGGATACAACTATATGAACAACAACAGAAAGAGCATTTAGATTGTCTTGAGGACAATCAATAATACAGCACTGTTAAACCAACCCCTGCAGGTGAGATATAGAGCAGCGGAATTCACTGGTAATAGGCGAAAGTGTATATCTTAGGATCTGCTCCTTTGCATGAAAGTCAGCATACAAAAGACCATCAAAGCTGGTAAAAAAGGTCTGTCAACACCGTGTAAAAGAAAGACTGATCAAAGTGGAGAACAAAGCAAGTCTCACAGAGACTGAGCAGCCTTCAGCCTGAGAAGAGTCACAGTTTTACTGGCTGCTGTGAGCCTGGAGTGACTGGAGCTTCGCCGCTGCCTGCTCCTCCACCATTGTAATAACTCATGCAAATGTGAACACTCCAGAGACAAAAAGAGGTCAAGTAAATGGCCCAGGGATTCATGTCGACAAACAATATTAGATGTAAAATGTGTACCTTTGACAGAAGTATTAATATAGAGCTTTTGATTTTTTTTTTCCTCTATGCATGAAAACTGAAAACTAGTAATTATAGAGTGGCGGAGGAAAATTAAGTTTTGAACCAAAGGCAAAGATCGCTGATGGGAGGGGAATAAAAAAAGAAGGGGGGGTAAAATCGGCAACCCAATTAGCCGCTTATGAAGAATCAAGATTCCGAACATTTGCTCTTCCATTTTCACTCAACAAGGCCGTGATTGACTGTGCTTAGATCTGTACAGTAAGGCAGATAAATCGCCATGCCACATGCACACAGCGCTTAATCATTTGTAATAGCCATATTTGCTTTGACACGTAATTTGCCGTATTAAGCCATTTTTCTTGTTCGCTAGCAATCTACTTGGCCTTTGCTTTATAAAACATGTAACAGTTTTCTTTAAATACATTTCCATGCTGATGTATGAGCGCTGTTTTATTTATTTTATGTAGGCAGAGTTCAGCAGAAACCAAAAAATCATGCATTTGATTTTTTTTCCCCCTTTTTTTTACATTTTTTGTTTTTTTTTTTACATATGATTTGTCATTTGACATTGAGATTTAGTATCGGAAATAAAAGAGCGGGGAAACAAGAAGCAAAAACTAATGTCCATTTTTTTTTCTTCTCTTTCTCTGTGTTTTATTTTTGTTTGTTTGTACAAGTAGCTACGCCATGCATAAAAGCGATCAGCCCGAGCGAAGGTTGGACCACTGGAGGAGCCACGGTCATCATTATTGGCGATAACTTCTTTGATGGGTTACAAGTGGTATTTGGAACCATGTTGGTGTGGAGCGAGGTAAGCATTGACAATCAGCTGGCTTTGAAGTGTCTGTAGAATGTTCTCACCAATTCCCAACAAGCTGGCAATACACAAGTGACATTTTATATCGGGAGGATTTATTTCAAACTCCTTTTTAGTTAATCTGTGAATTCACAAGTTGCTGTACAGGTTGGACAGTTGGAAAATGGAGCTAAGTACTGTCTGGGCCCCCTAGTAGAATGCTGCAATAGGCCTTTAAGCACAATTTGACCAATTAGTGTGTTTTCTTAAAAAAGTAACTACAGCAGGCATTCGCATCCATATGGAGACAATTTTCATATAAATTATGCCCTGTGGCTTTTCCTGCGAACCCAATTCAGGGATCACTTACAGACATTTTTCCCCCATCAAACCTTTTACCAAAGTTTTGACAGCATTATGCTGATGTATTATGCTGGTGGTGCCCATTACATTCAATATATAATGGTATGTAAACTGTATCCTGCTTTGTATTGTACATAATGACCTTGATTATGGAACTGAGCATTTTTCTCTTTCGTGGTTTTAATTTTATTTTCATTGTGTAATATTTCCAGCTGATAACTCCACATGCCATCAGAGTTCAAACCCCACCAAGACACATTCCTGGAGTTGTTGAAGTGACACTTTCTTACAAATCGAAGCAGTTCTGTAAAGGCGCTCCTGGACGATTTGTTTACACCGGTAAGTTTTCACTTTTGTATTGTCATAGATCAGAGCAATATTTAATACATTTTATCTGCCTATGCTCAAAGCACCACAACATCTTAACTACAACTTTGTATAAAGCACTGCCTATGCCTAGGCTTTATCCGGTTACTGCAGTTACATTTTCAGGGTTGTATTTTGTTGAGTTTTTTAATGTTAGCACTGCAGTGGGATCACTAGCCTATTGTTTGTATAAAAGGGTCTCTACTAAAATCATTAACCTTAACATGAAGTTGTTCTGTGCAATTAAAAAGTGTGCTATGAAGGGCGGCAGATGTTCCATCACAACCCGACCACCCAAAGGCACCATACCCAGCCAGGTGCTCCGTAAATATGAACATTCAGCTTGTGCAGATGGAAGGAGCTACGAGACAATGGAACTATCGCTTATATTCTGGGGATTCAGCAGCCGTCAGAGCCAGTTTCCTACCCGAGTTATCATTGTTCCCCTTTAGTATGATCATGCAAGGAAGATTCTGTTACCATAAAACCATTCAGCATTTTCAGCAGTTTGACTAATGAAAACCAATGCACTTTCTTGTTTATTGGTTCTTTCACCATGATATGATATCATCCCATTACTGCATAGGAGGAATGTTTTTGGTTTTAGATTGAATTGGCATTAGCATGTAGTAATATGTGTTCATGTAAGGGCCATGACCTGTGAATTTCAGAATGGGAAGAATGATGTGAAAAGGGGAGGGATGTTGTTTTGTGGGCATCTGGTTCCTATCAGAGTATATTGTGTTCCAGGCTTCGGTAACATTTAACCTTCTCGGCATGAGCTGTAGCGTAGGGCAACAAGGCCTCCAGATAATGAAACAAGAGAGCAGTGTGATAACCAGGCGCTTTATAACATACTTAAATCTGAAGTGCTGGGCAAATCGAGGCAGAAATAAGGACTTCTTTTTATATTTAGAGCTGCTTACAGTAACCAATACTGACGGTGCAGTTTTCTCATTATGCTAAGGGAGGACAATCCCAGGCTATCCGCTCTGCATTGCCTGCTCCTTTTCAACAATTATAAAGATACAATTACCTTGGGAGAATGTGGCAGTTCAGTTGATTAGCACGGTGAATTAAAAGAGTGAGTCACAAATGACATGTCCAGCTATTTTCCACCGGTCTTTTGTATTCCCAGCGCACCTCACCCCGTTGTAAGAAGGTCAAAAATTAGAGAGAGAGATAACAGTTTTCAAGCAGCTTGCACTCAAGGAAAGAATTAACAATCATTGTGTATGTAATTGCCAGTTAATGGTATATTGCCTTCTCTTTACACAGTGCACAGCCGGCAATATACCGGTGCTAAGTAACATTATATCAATCTGTCATTTTTTACAGTGCTTAACAGAATGAGGTGTATTTTTTTTCCATGGAGGGAGGAGAGGCGTGTAAACCTATATAATAAAATGTTACATTGTGCATCAGTTTTATTTTTTTTTTAATTGATGCATTTAGATTGCACCAGTGCAGTAATTCCATGGCAATCAATCACATTCCAGAACATGTCAATTGGTTGCAATGATTTACTCAACAAAAATCTATACGCATATATAAGCGAGGGCAGCAAAGTAAAAGCAGTATTACTAACTTTTTTTAGGTATTGTATGGACCCAGGTTTATTTACAGAAGTCATATTTAAAGTTGCATTAGGTTGCTGTGTTGCCTACAAAAGCCGGTTGGGTCTCCACTTTCATTTCAAGTTGCACTGGAAAATGGCAGCTGGAGTCTGGCCAACATGAGACCTGCAGGTCTTCATAAACCCAAAAGTTGCTGCCTCTTACTATTAGAAGTATGAAGAATATTGATGTCAGGAACTGATTTCTAGAAGGACCTGAGTATCTCCTCACTACATCTGCCATCATATAACCCTTCATGAAAGGGTATAATTCTTCAGGCAGCTGTCAGCCCCCTTTAGACCTAATCCAATTATATCTGTAGCCTCCTTCTGTGGTAATGATAGAGCCCACAAAGAAACGCTTCCTAGGAGCAGCAAGCCAGATTAGCAAACATAAAAACTGTAATTGTCTAATAGATCACCAGCATACTCAATCCGATTGTTACCTGCTGCAGAAATTAGATGTAGCCCAGCCATAGTTATTAAATGCTGCTTGTCAGCCTTGTGCTCAATTCATTGATCTTACAAATGATTGTTTCCTTAAACCCTAAAGATTTTTTTCTTTGGCCAAATTGTTTGGAATGTCCAGGTTAAAATGATGCCCCCATTCATAGGAAAGGCACCTGTGTGTTGTGTGGGATTGTCCTAATATTGTTTAATAAGTTAATGGACATGTAAAATGACTGTTCAAAGAGCAGAATAGCTGGGAAACTTTTGTGTTCCAAAGGTTTAAAGTTAGGATCCCATCGGGGAAACAAACCCTCTAATTCTGACTTTTATCTCTGGGTAGTCGCCTAATCTACTATAATAGAGTAGATGATGATATGATAATGAAATCGCAGCAACCAATAGGAGGTCAGCTGTCATGGATCTCATTAGGAAATGCTAACAGAGTGGTCAGCTGACAAGCATTTAAAGAGAAATGATTTCTGGCTGGTTGTTTACAAGATACAACCGATCATTGTTATCGGCATGTCAATAATGCAACATAAAGCTTGTTAAATATTGGCAATGTAGCAAGTCATAGCAGCCAATCCATTTCAATATCTGTGCACAGAGAAGTGAAATCAGATTGGTTGCCTTGTGTTTTACACAAGTGCCTTATTTTATTTTTTTTTTTGTTTTTTATAGGGTCTACAATTAGGCTGAGCAGTGGCCGCTCTTGCAACATATGCATTTGATTTCTGGCCTGCAACACATGACACAGTTTAGCTCCCTTTCCACTTGAGAAACATGAGAAGTGACCAATTTAACGATCTTTTGTGTGCATTCAAATGCGATTCTATCAATGACACCGTTCCACAAGCTTGGAGTCAATAGCCCTTCCTATCACAGCCAAGACAAACTAGCTGTCTCATAGGTCAGCGCTCTTTAAACAAATAACTTGTATTCGCTGGGCAAATGACTGCTAATTACCTCCCACAAATCATACTATTTTTATTCCATCATAATTCACAGCTACTTCATTTATTCACGCTGCACACATTGTGCTGCCTGACGGCGAGGAATTGTTGCTGGGATTCACTTGGTACCCTGGTGTGGTTTTAGTTAACCCCGTTCATCCCAAATTTGGTGCTACTAACCCCTATTCACCATGCAGTGCTTTGAATTAACCCCTTGAGTCTGGGGTCTATTTATTTAGCAGTAATAAAATAATCCAACAATAAACATTAAACCAAATTTATAAGCAGTGTAATTAAAAAATGCTTTTACAGAATTTGAAAAGTCTCTTTGCGGGCATCTTTAGGTGATGTGTTTTTTTTTTTTCCCTATGTTCGCTCAGCTGTTTAGCTATCCCATCCTTTAATGGAACCTCTGACCCCAATATCCCTTCAGTTCCTGTGGGTAGCCAACTTTAAGAAAACACTTTTTGGTGTCTGGTTAAGCCCAATTATTGGCTGTAAAAACCACCTGTAGCCTCTATCGGTCACCTAGAGGTTGATATTTGGTGGTAACCACCAAATTATTATATGGTCAAGCCCAGAACCAGTCCATGAATTGTTTGTAGGTGGGGTCCCTGGTCAGAACCCAGCACCACAAGACTTGCCACTTGTATGTATTACCATTTTTTGTACAGTCCCTTACACCAAGATGCTTTTCTGCCCCGCTGCTTCCAAATTGCTGTTTTGTTGTTCTTTCCAGCATTAATTCCTCGATCGCTGTCATTATTTGTGTCCTGCAATCCCTTTGTTCTTTTGCTGACCAGTCTGCAGCTGCTCGCTGACGTCTCTTTATTGGCAACACATTGATCAAGCTGACAATGGTGTATTACTTGCCCAGCATGAAATATTAAATGAATTGGTGCCCTTTGTTGGCCGCCTTTGAACCAACGAACACAGAAGGTGCACCGGGACAATGTAAAGTCCTGGTGGCTGAGGATTTACCCGCTCCCACATGCACATATTGAAAACATCTGAATTTGATAAAATGTGTTTTATACAAGTGTTATCACTCAGAGACTGACAGTAAAAACTTAAACAAGTGGATGCTTTTTATTTTTCCTGTTTTTTTGTGTCCTTGTTTCCCCGCTTTTCTACGCCTGGAAAGAGGTCTGAGGAATAAGACATAGCATTGGCGCTATTGTGCCAGCAGACTATTTGTCCTAATCAGTGACACACATTTACTAGAATTGCTTAAAATGAACTATACCTCATATAGAAATCGCACATTTACAGCTGGCCATTCATCATCGGAAAATTGAGGGCCGGTAAACTTTTCAGTTCCTCCAGCGGGAATGTAGACATGCATCAAAATGTTAAAAAATGATTGGTGAGCAGGAACTGTCTGCCATTTATCAAGGAAAGGAAACATTATTTGCTAATTTTCCAAGCTAGTCTGTGACAGGGTGCTTCGTCTTTGGACCCATAGTGACCAACATCGCCTTTCTGTTATTAGTACAAGTCAAGCGCTTTTTGGCTGTTGCTAACAAGACACATTTGTCTATCACGCGTTTATTATTATTTTTTTTTTATTTGTGCTGCCGGTGGCCAAGGATCTCAGTTTTCATGATAGAACGTTGTGTTGTATTTATATT
Organism: Pyxicephalus adspersus; assembly: GCF_032062135.1. Lineage (NCBI taxonomy): Eukaryota > Metazoa > Chordata > Amphibia > Anura > Pyxicephalidae > Pyxicephalus > Pyxicephalus adspersus. Next base: position 14,536,295 of record NC_092867.1, on the reverse strand, counting down.
CAACTTGCGGTAACTCAGAGCCCCTGATAAATCAACAACTTTCCCGTGGAAGTCAAGGTGACGGTATCGACTGTGCTGCCCCAAAACTGACGTAACGTAGTAGTGAGGAGACAGCCATTTGTCTTTAAAATAAAAAAAAAAGTAAAAGGACAAAGAGGTCATCTGTGCTTCAATCAATACAGGTTTAGATTTTAGTTTTGGATCTGATATCTATATCTCGATTTTTTCCATATTGTGATGTATTTTCCACAGCCATGACACTACTTTTTAAAAACAAAGTAAATGATTTGAGCAATTATCTTTGGTAACCCACCATATGTAGGGTTCTTGGAATCTGGTTGATGTGGGTAACAACTCCAGGTCCCATTTCATGTTTATAAGCTTAGATAGTGAATGATGGGCTCAGTGCACAATACTTCTTTTAAAGAAGTGATTCAAATAAAAGAAATACTTCTTTTAAATAAGTGATTCAAATAAATTTTGAAAAGGAATTTGGAAATTACAGTTCCATGGCTAATTTAAGGAGACATTTCTTTGTGTTAAAGTTTAATGAGTTGAGCCACATGTCCGATATTTGCATTTTCTTCAATTTTCTACTAAGGAGGCATTCCTATTTTATAATAATTTGAACTTGTCTTTATCTCCAAATATACTTATCTATATCTCCAAAATATATGTTGACCCCCCCCCCCCCTAAATATTAAGTCGAAGTGTTTCTAATAAAGAGAGCCTTTAATTGTAAGCTTCAACCTTTCACCCCTTTTCTGTTCCAACATAACTTTACCCCATAGGTACAAAGCCAGCTCCATGAAAATATGGTTTGATGTAAAAAAAAAAAACTAAAGTGTCCCACACAGAGCCCTGGCTTCACCCATACGAAATACCTTTGGGATAAAGTGTTCTGTCCAGAATCAGTACCTGACCTGGCACACGTATAGTGGAAATCCTTCCTATAATAGCACAAGCTGGTGTGGCTGGGAACCTGGATGGGGACAACCTTATTTTGACATTTTTTTAAATGGGTTGATAACTCATATGGGTTAGTTTAGGGTTTCACATACTTTTGGTCTTATACTGTACTTTACCAGTTATAAAGGTCAAAGAACATGCTTGTGTTCCTCCATAAATATAAAATGTGCAAATCAATATAGATACAGTAGGGTTGACTCCACTGTATAGAGTAGTTGTATACTTGTGGAAAGTATGGGGAATTATATTGCCTGAGCTGTTGCCTGTTTGCAGATTTGGGACTTCTGATGCACCCTTTGGGCCACCAGCTAACATGCATTATAAGAAGGGAAGTGGAAGGGCTATCAGCTGAGTTTGTCAGCCTGAGATTATTGTCATCCAAAGACAGCATCAAAGACCATGAATACTTATAAACTCAAACACTACAAATGTTTATGTTTACAAATAGTAGATCTGACAATATTTTAGCACTTAGATAATTTCCAAATGCTTTTCTGTCATCTAATATTGAAAATCAGACTGCCTGTGCTTGCAAGGTCAAAGCTAATTGTTGACTTGTTAGACATTTTATATGGGATGTATGCAGAAATAGATTGTGAGAATAGTACGACTTGACACCTGTCACCCAGTGTTTTGGACATTGTTGCAGACAGCGGGAAAAAGACTTTATTATTTCCAACCTTACAGCTGTTTCTCAGCCGCGTTTCTCTGACCGCCACTGCTCCAGCAGATGTAGTTTAGTAACACCTGGAGTGCTAAAGGCCATCCCTTCTTGTTAGGGACCTGGTAACTGAACACCGCTCTCTTTGTTATTATTGTAAGCCAAAACCTATTGTTGTTGCATTTTACTGTGCTTGAATCCAGGTTTTCTTGCCTGGTTTTGGTTGATAAGTAGGTGGCAGAAGAGTGACTGAGCTGTACAGTGCCAGAGCCTTGCATGGAAATGTGTAAAAGCTGAGATTAGAGCCTCGGCCTGCTATGAACCTCATAAACCAATGAGAAGTGCATTTTCTGCAGCAAAGTGTTGTCGGCTTTGGTTAACAGCTTAATTTAGATTGCTGCACTACGTATAAATATTAAGAATATGTACTGCCTATATTTTATAGAAAAGAGTATAGTACTGACTTGTGTTTTATTGTGTGGTGGGGACCGGCACATTGCTCATGTATTACGTGTTGTGAACAGTATTAGTCAGAGCAATTGCTTGGTGGTCAGGCCTGGTACACATGAGCAGACTTGTTGCCATATTTGTGCTCAATCCTGTGTCCTAATAATTAGACCTATGCCTTATTGGGGTCTTGAGCTTTGTACCTACTGGTATGGTATGTGTACGTTCTTCTTATGTTTGTACTTGTTCCCTGTGATTGGAGGTTTTGTGTTATGATCTAGATATATAAATCTCCACCCAAACCAGCCCTAGTGCGTCTCTAGGGTCTGCAGAATTTCCAAACCTCAAATGCCGTTGAAGGTAGGCTTTAACTTTGTCTTGTATATCCTTTTTGGATGTAGACCGGAAGGCCCATGGAGCACAACACAAAAAATGATGTACATAATAAATTTGGCTGCCTCTGCTGTGTATATGTGTATAGGCTGTAATCTGACATAAGCATCTGTTTCAAATCTAGTATTACATCTTGCCATAAGGCACGGCCTTCCCTCAGAAGTGAGTGCAACCGATAGGCCATTTTATTACTGTCTGTTCCGTACCTGCAGGGCTGGGATTGGTAGATTCTTCAACGCTATAATAAACCGGCAACAAGCATCTTGTGTCTGCAGTGTAAACATAATTGTCTGAGTGCAATCCAATAGCTGTCGGTCAGGAAACGATCTTCTCAAACTGGGAAATCGAGCTGTTGCCTTCTTTGTGTGCGTCATGAGCCATTTCCATGACTGTCCCTTTCGGGGTTGATGCTTTCAAACTGTCCAAAGAGCCTTGAGATTTTCATTAAATGAATATGGGAGCCACTACAGTTGACTTGTTTAAAGATGCAAGGCTGTGTTTTTGTGGATGGACCATGTGCTTGGTAGTAATGATTGTGGGAAATCATTAATTATATTTGGTACTTATAGCTGAGCTGTGTACCTTACCTGGAGTCACAAAAACTTTTATTTTGTGCCAGTTAGGGGTTTTGTTTTTGCTTTTTTTAACTTTCACATTGGCGTTCCTCTTATAACCTGTTCTGTACAAATTCTAAGTATTTGTTTGCATTGCTTTGTGTACAGCGTGTGTTGACTTATGGAAGTCCGGAGATAAAGAGGATGATCAAAGCCTGCAGGGACTATACTGCCTCAAGTAGCTGGCTATCTATTGCTATCTGTTTTGTGTAAATGGGTTAATGATGTCTTAAGTCAGTTTAATAGAGGTGTCCTCATGCACTGCTTATCTTTATAGCTCTTTTCTTTTTTTCAGACCAGGGTTGTCGGCTATTGATTAGGCTATTGGTGAGTTTTGACATTGAGCTGTTAATGTGAGGGTTTTGCTTGGTGTCAAGGTACCTGTGTTGCTTCATCCTCTATATAGTTGTGTTTATGTAGTATGGAGGTATTCCGTTGTATAAAGGGAGTTATAAGGTAGTGAGGTCCAGCTACACAACCCGTACTACTTTTTATGTATTGGCCAGTAAGTTTGCATGATGGATCTGATTCTTATTGCTCAAATTATTCTTCTATATCCTCAAATATCTGTGAGTGATTGAGATCGGCATTTAAATGCAGTGCATGTATGGTGAAAAGGAATTTTTTGTAAATGGGTATCGATTGCAATGACTGTCATTAGAATCAAGGCTTTTGCAGCATTAGCACACATGAATGAGATTTATTCATTTGTTTGATTATTTTCATTAGACAATCATGTTTTCCCATGTATATCCTAAAAAAATAAAAAGAGAACAGCTCCTTTTTTTTAAAGTCAGCACACTGCTGGCCACAAGGGACAACTTAGTGACTTTTGAAATAAATTACCCCCAAAGGGCTCATCTTTGTAATCAAACATATTCTTGTTGTAATCAGCCCTCAGCCAACAGGTGGAAATTTGAAGTGCGCGTATCATACATAACACAGACAAAACACAACTGATTCATAATTTTCTTAAGCCCTCTCTGTCAGGCAACACAATGGGATCAAATCTTCTTTTACATTTCTCCACTAAATAGGTTGTAATAGGCTGTAGGTTGTAGACTTAGCAAGTCAAGGATATTAGTCCTGCTTCAACAAGCAAGGCTGCCTGCACGATGACTGATGCCTCTGCCCCTCCATGCCTTTGTGTTTCCTATGCAGCCCTCCTCACTTGGCTTAGCCTGCCGAGTCCTGTGATTGAAATTCATTGCCAAATTTATTGAGAAATTAATGAGAAAAGCTGCAAAGTATTGACTTTGAGAGGAAAACACAACTCATCTTGAATGAGGAGGAAAATGCAGCAATAATTTAGCCACTATTGATTTTGCCCTGTCCATGTATTGATCTTCATTTTACAATATTAATTTGCACCTGCGATCGGCTGCAAAGGGAACGGATTTCATTTCTGGCCCATGTTAATGTACAAAGCATTAGGTGCACTAAAGAATCAGCGCCTCGGTGCGTCACGCCACCTGAAAGGCACTTCTTTATTCCCAACCTCTATCTATGCACTTGTTACCGAAATAGACTAAAAATTAATTTCATTCTTCTTCTTTTTTTTTATTTTGTCCGACAAAATATTAAAGCGTAGCCTTTGTGAAATGCATAGCACTTCATAGCCCCGTAGGCTGTATTTCATCTGCGTGAGGAACTATCACCAACACGAGAATCCGACCACTTCTCATCATCATGCCCACATTGGTTCAAAGTTCATGAAATTTCTATGAGCATTGATCTAAACGCATTGATTTTTTTCTAGCAGATCTTTGAAATTTTAATTTCCCAAGCATCTGAATTTCTTAAAGATGAAATGCACTGGCCGGAGACAGTGGATGATAAAGTGAAAGACTTAGCATTATTTTCAGGCTTCTGTTTTATTTTTTATCTTTTTTAAAATGCAGCATTTTGTGACATTGTGTATCTTTCTTTTTCCTTAATAGGAAAGGATGTAGGATTTTCATATCGGGGTTACATGGCTAGTTTTGTCTTCAGCTACAAAGTGCTTTTATACAGACCTAAAGTTAAGGAAAAATACTTTAGGTGTGCTGG
>NC_092867.1:14448662-14528662 GCF_032062135.1 Pyxicephalus adspersus | reverse complement strand
ATTCATGAATAGGGTAGAAATTGCCATCAGATTGAACAAGTGCAACTTCGCCTCTTGGGGGCTCATGACTGACCCAGATTTACGAATGTGCAGGAATGGAGACCACATCAATATGTCTAGAAGTCACACCATCTACTATGATATTTGTATATACAGATGTGTTACTAATAAAAAGATGGTGGATCCAGGGCATAGCCCATTAGAATACCTAGGCTTTACCTATATGCAGTAATCCAGACCCTAATTATTAAATCCAAACTACACATTTAATTAGTAAAAATGCTTTGATACCATTCAGATACATGCCAACATCCATAGACTGCGTCAGAACAGATACCCTAAAATTTTGTTCAAGGCAAAATATTTATCCCAGATATACACATTTTATTTTGTGTGATGTTATGGCCCAGATTAATGACACGTATGGCTCATGTATATGTTTTTCTTACATCTGCAAGCTGATAGCCCAACACTGAAGCCTCCTGCCATGTTGGCTTCGGCTCTCTCAACATGAACTGACATCACACGCCGTTAAAATTTCATCGATTGTGCCGTGATTAATCCCCCAAGTACACACGAGTGACTTAAATATTTAGGTTGTTTCTCCTGTTATGACTTTGAATGCGCAGAGAGCTGGCGGATTAACTTCAGAGCACTCAGAAGTATTTAAATATGTATCGTTTTGGAGCGTCGGGCTGCTTCATGGCGGAAGAATCATGGAGTATATTTGGTCATGTCAGACCCTATTTGTATGACCTGCTGTGGATGTTGGCCTGCCTCTGATAACAGGGTATCTGCTTCTTCCAGGGTCTGCCTGATTGCTTGCCTCATTTGGCATGGAATGTGATTCTAGCCGTTTCAACTCCCCCTGTTCATTCAGGTTTTTATTGCCATGTAATTTTCCTATTCTAAAATAGCAGCTCTCCAACCAAAATGACTATGCATTAGGCCGCACTAGCCTGCTCAAATGGATATTAATACAGTTTATCTCTAAAAGGACGAATAATGTATTTCAAACAGATAAAAGGCCTCCCATTAAATGAGGAATGTTAATATCTTATTGCATAGTTAATACAGAGATATTTCACAAGGGAAGCCTGCTTTATGGCTTCAGATACAAGAGGCAAGAAATCTGTCATACCGGGAATGATAGCATTGTCCCTCTATTCAGAGCTCTATATACCGAATATTATTCTTTTTACTCCAATTAGTGTGCTTTCATCGAGTCACACAGGCTCATTCAATGAGGCAAAGAGCGATACACAGTATGGCAATCCAATCAGTAATCCTGCTCTGCTGAATGCAGGTCAATTTGATCGGTTGCTGTGGGTTACTCCACTTTGGACATCATCATTGCTATTTCGCACGACCCTATTGAATAAGATTGGCAATAATAGCAGCAGGGAATAAAAGATGATTTACACAAGGGGCCACCCTATTTTTAATATTACACCACCCTTATTTAAGAAAGGGGCTCCTAATTTTGCTACATTCATGGCCCTTTTGATGCAAAAAAAATCCTATCATAACCTTTATGTTATGTCAAACTGTCGCTGGTAAATGGGCTTTGTACATGATGCTGGAGTAATATTTGCACAGTGTAGAGCGACACGAGATCCTGACATTTAATGACTAATTTCAGTGCTTCCTACAAGGTCATGTGATGCTCCGAGATGGAGAAACAGCGACACGCATACTTTATGATAAACACATTCCGCTCTATTCTTCCATGTACTTCTGCAGCCATGACTCTTAAGTTACCCAAGGCTCCTTTCTCTAATTATCCACGAGGTCAGTAAGCAAAATTGGGAAGAAGCTGGGAGATCAATACAAATTATCCCTGAGCAAACCAGTGCTGACAGTTTGAATTGCAGCATATGTTTACCCAAAATCAGGCAATTTATCTTAATATCAGCAAAGTAATGCAGTGCAGGTGAAAGGTCAGGCAATCTCTCCACCTCATAATTACCCAGTTCTAAAACAGGAAAGTGGTATTGATTGGCCTAGCTCAGTACTGTGTGACTAGGACGTGCCAGTGCCTTGCCCTGGCTCTGCTGGACTCTTGGCTTGTAAACTCGACACACTAAGGATTTATTAGATGTGTGGAAAAGGTCTTACGCTTCCTACTTCACTTGGAGCTTTTGCCAATGAAATTTCTTCTCCTCCTTATTTTGTCTAGCAGCGGGGTAGAACATCAACGTTTGTTTCTTTAATTTATTCTTTGCTTTCCTGTGAACTCTTGGTGGTTTGAAGTCCATTAGGTAGACGTTCCATCTTTAATGCAGCAATTGTTTATGTAATTATATTTTCTACTCTTTTTATCAACAACTGGTGAATTCAGTAGCATTTTTTTAAAGGGAGGAAGCTGGTACCTGCCCACCAGGATGCTAACAGCCCAGTGCCCTTACCACACTCTAAAAAAAAAAAACACTGTTTTATGAAATTAAAAGAAAGAAAATCCACAAGAGAAAAAAAGATTAAATATTGCTGCTTAATGAGAAGGTTTAAAATAATTCTAGCATAAGGAATGTGATCCAAAGGTACTATATGTTGTTTTAAACTTCACTTGACAAACGTCACTTAAAGCAAAACTCCAGACAGCAAAATTTCCATAATACACCTTTTTATTTTGGGTCTTCAGGCTATTTACAGGACAAGCTTATATCTTACTCATACATGACAGCACTGAGTGGTCTCCAATACTTTGGACAGCAGGGCTGAAGGTATACCAATGCAGGCGACCAGAGGGTATGCCCATGGAAATCTGCCTTAGTTTGTATCTGCAGTTAATTTATTAGTAGAAGTAGATTGGTTCCACTAAATACCTGTGTGCAGGTAAAGCAGGTAAAGCATAACCATGGATGTTTAGTTGGGATTACTTGGGCCATTTTTGGATGAAGGCAAATTGACGAGTTATGTTTTGGGAGGACCCATTTGCAGATAGTACCTAATGAGAAATGAGTCTAAATTCACAATATTGCTAGATATTTTACTAGTTTTCTAGGCCTGGATAAGATTGTGATCAATCATATTAGCCTGCGGGAACAGTAAAAAAAAAATAGTCTGTGTATTGTTTGACACTGACACATCTAAGGGCCAGAATGGGTCCCTATGACACTCTCAATTACATCTATAAAGAGGAAAACCCTGTAAGTGCATCTCAAATGTATGGAAATATCTGTTCAGAGATGAAAGTCTATAGTTATTACAAGTCATAAAGCTTCTGAAAGCTTGCATTAGAGCTTCTATCACCTGTCACTAACATTTGCATGAAATCAATAGCATGAAACCATCTATCTTTTTCTTGACCACTTTTCATCATGCCGGCTTCATTAAGTCAAACAGTCACAGTAATTAGGCAAGCAGAGAATATAGTTGGGCACATTACAGAAGGATGGGAATTTCTGCTTTTCTCTTTCTGAAATGAGGACATTTATGGAGTAATAGTGATTGCAAAAAGAGTGCCGCAAGGAGATGAATCCTGTAGTTCAGGTTACAAAATAACATCCAGGAACTGATTGGTTGTTTTTGAGATACCCTTTGCGCATCACTGCCATTTTGTCTAATAGTGATGGCATCTAATAATGAATTCTATACAATACAGGCCTTTAGAAGGCTTAGATTTGATTTAAAACATTTCCATTCCACTGGTTGTTGGATTTCCATGACGTTTACCCATTACAATTGCCCTACAAAACAGTCAACCACAGACAAGCATCTACTGTCTGTGTATGGTGACCTAAAGGCTCCATATTTTATCTTTCTTCCCAGATTTAGATGTTCTCCTTTTACCCAGTGAAATCCCAACATATTGCATGAAACCACAGATTTGCACACTTGTATAGGCAACAGCCAGCGGGATGACAAATTGTCCCCTTAGTCAGCTTTGACAGCTTCTGATGATTAATAGCCTGATTATGGAGTGGTCCTATACATTTATATATACAGAATATGCATCCAAGAGAGTTAAGACTTCTTCCGTGTCACAGATGCCCAGGCATTCATTGAGAACGCCTTTACTATATACAGCAGAGAGTGAAGGAGAGAGTAAAAAGAAGGCCAAAATCTCAGCAAAAGCCGTGTCATGTAAAATCAATACATTGGATCAATTCTTTATTAACAAGAAAATGTCTTACTTCACATTCCTATGTGGACCTTTGTCTCCGGAATGCATGATGGAATGTCAAATCAAATTGCAGTCTTCAACTTTCTGTCATGTTATCGAGTGTATACATGGGTGACTGTCCATGAGATAAGTGCTCTGTGTTTAGACAAATAACTCAACCACTTGTTAGAAACGGTATCTAATTATTTTGGACTAGGAAAGGCTGTAAAATCGGTTAGATTAATCTATTAAAAACGAGCCGTGTAAAAAAAACTATGCCAGCATTATTGGGTAAGTATTCGGTGGTAATGTCTCCCAAAAATGAATAATGCCCCTTTTCCTCCTTACTTACCCTTCATATAGCATTTCCTATTTTTTCTTTCATTGTAAAGGTGTTTAATAGTTGGTGCCAGCTCTACGAAAACCCAGGTTTATTAAAGAGACTTTGTCTTGTTTGAAACATGGAGGCTGCCAATGCTAATTTTCTGCATGTAATGTAAACTTTGTTGTTGATAAGAAATATAGAGATAAGAAAATCTGACACTTTTATGATATTCCGTTTGTTCAGAATCTGTGATTCCCAAAGCCAATCAACTAGCATTTAGTTTAGGAGCCCAGGAATGGCAGCCCTCGTTACACACTTGTGATTGTATCACTTTAAAAACCTGTAAATCAGATGGTCATGCAAACCCAAGCTGTATTTTTTATATATTGAATCCTAATAATCTTAAAAAAACGTAATGTAAATTAAAAAAATAGATAATAGAGTTTTTGTATATCACACATTGGTTTAATGGTTCTTCAAAGTTCCTGGCCATCTTTTCATGTAACAAATGGGTAAACTAATAATGTTTTCATATGCCAAGAGGGAAAAGTAAGCTTTGATTTATGATGCACTTGCCATGGTGAACTTGCTTGGTTAAAAATTATATCAACATTCCAAGGTAATATCCACTAATAGGAGCAGTGTTTTCATCTCAACTCAAATGGCTGGGCCTTCAGGCTTGGTTTCTGTGTTAGGTCTGGCAGCATGGTAATAAAGGCCTGTGACTTCGTCTATAGCTTGTTAAACACAACGTGTGCAGTCAAACACTCCTGATCATGATTCATGCACTGTACACAGCAGTATGTGTCGCTGATTTACGACCAAGCACAGTTCATAGTCAAAATTACAATTTGAGGGGGTAGGAAAAAAAAGATTAATTACTATTTGTGGCCTGCAATTTCACAAGGCTAGTGGATTGCAGCAGTAGAATGATATGCCCTACATCAGTTTGTAGTCAGCCATTCACAGATTATTAAAGCTTTGCAAGATTAAGTGTACCTCCTGCTAGGTTTGTGCTCGGGCAAACAGGAGACTGGAAAAAAAAAAAAAAGGACCACGGGGCTAAATCTGAAAAAGGCAATAGCCGGGCATATGTCATAATTGCTAGTTACCCATAAATCCATTCCACTAGTATAAAAGGTGTGATTTGATATAGTCATCATACCCACGCAATACCAAGTATGGCCCGCAGTCATGCTCCAGATTTACTTTGTTGTTCTCCAGTGCATGTCTGTCATCCAGTAATACACTAAAGACTAGTAGGTTGTTGTTTCAGAATGTCTTTGTTGATTATCATAGAACAAAGAGCTAAGATTCTAATTCTTCAAATGGCAGCTATATGCAGGTGTAGCTATGACAGGTGAAAGCAATGTGTAAAGGTTCAGTGGAGGTGACATATTTCTTTTTCAACAAAGTCACCATGAATTATAATTTTGTGATTTGTGAAAAGTCTCAAAGAGGTAACCTATCTTTACATGTTATGTATGTTATTTACACTATTTGTATGAAAATCTGTAAACATAGAGTACTGTACTATGTTGGCCATCGATTGTAGCAAACAGATAGATAGTTCAATTGGTACTATTTGTTAGCCCAGTAGAAGGCAAATGCTAAACATAGTTGGTAAAAGCTTCGCTATGCCTTGTTAGTTTTGGTATAATTAAATCTATTGCTGGCATTGATATAATTAAATTTTTTGTGTTCACAGACTGTAGCTAGATATTATGTATTTACTTCTATTTTCTATGCGTTTTCTGTAGTTCTAATCCTACTGTAAATCATTTATTTTTCAGCCCTGAATGAACCAACCATAGACTATGGATTCCAGAGATTACAAAAAGTTATTCCAAGGCATCCGGGTGATCCAGAAAGGTTACCAAAGGTTAGTTACCTTTTCTTAAGTTTTCGTTGTCCTCTACCAGAGGAGCAAGGGCTTTAATTTCCCAACACATAAATAATGTATACAATGAAGATCTTTTCAGAGCCAGAAGATTGGGATTCTGTGGGATTTATGCCCTCCGGTTCCCATACTCTGACTGCTTAGTGATAGTTTGATTGTTGCTTTTAGTATTAGTATTTTTATATAGTCCATGACGTGTTTCAGTTTGAAGAGATTATGTCACATTGTGGCGATTCTTAATGATCAGTTGAGATCCAAAATGTGGGGCAGTTTCATTTTTGTTGTTTTTTTTGGAATGTTTATATATTTTGTCTTAATGTTCCAGTTTTATCTGTTCTGCTGTTGATGGAGAAGTCTAGAAAGCATACCTTAGTAGTAAAAGGATTGCGATCACTCACTAATAAAACATATATAGGCCATACATATTTCTTTCCCATTTGCTTGATTGTAAATATTCTAAAGAAGAACTTGCATGGCAATGGTAGCAAGAATTAAAAAAAAAAAAAAGTGATTTCCTCATGATATTCTTTAATACACCCCTGTAGTCTGTACATGTGGCACATTTATCTGTAAGGAGCTACCTTGGCATCAATGTCAGTGTGCTTTTTTAATGTCTTTAGCATCAGATTGGGGCATAATGTCAACATTATGTCTGCATTGAAATGGAGATATTGGCATCTCCTCTTCAATTTCAGATGTTTCCAGTAACAAACACCAGAGTTTCTGTAAGTAGTGGCAGAATAAATCAAAGAATGCACTTCTTTGGAAGGAAGAAAGGGGAGGAAGCATGATACAAGTATTTCGATTCTGCAAGGAGAACATAAACTTCCTGCATAATGAAATAGTTCAATTAAACATTTTCCACTCCAGTAGCCTGTAGTGATTTCCATCTAACCAGCCCCACTCTGATCTGTGATTATGTGACTCTTGTTTTCCTTTCATTTTCTAAAGCTCGATTCAGTTTAATCTTTTGTTTACAAAGGTTTTGTTATAAGTCCCTGACTTAGCAAGCTAGCAAATTAAGTCCACATATTAATATCTATGGGGACTTTTCATTTAAATGCACTAGATTAAAAAAAAAAAAGAAAATAGGAAAAAGCCACCTAGCTTGTTTAGACTCATCACATAGGTTTAATCAGATGTATATCTTGAATAGTTCCCTATAGCTATTGTTCTAATTTATAGCAAACTGTAAATCGTTTTTTCCAGTTCAGAAGCATTATTCAAATGATTACTTTTTTTTGCTTTCCATTGTTTTTATTTGTATTTATTCCATGAAGTTTGATGTTACAGAATCCTTTCCTAGCTGATTTTACAGGACAGTACACATTGATACTTAATATTTTATTCAATCCGACTGTCGATGGGAGAATTCTAAACCAGATTACTGGCAATAGGGCAGCGTCCCTCGTTTTGTAGTTATATAAACACAAGGCAAATAGTCAATAAGATAGTCAAACATTCAGTAAACTGGATTTCTGCAGTTTATCAGTGTTTCCAGGAGGGAGTTGATTTGACTGTGAGAGTTCAACAAGGAGATCTTCTGGCCTTCAAATCCAACTGGATTCAAAATCCAGAACAATATCGAGAGAAGATAGACACACCAGTAACAAAGTAGAGCATAGACATTGCAGTGTTGTCACCTAGCCAGATAATTTGTGCCATAAGATGCTGAACATACTTCTTTGCAGTCTCCTGGGGACCCAATTTCTATTTTTTGAAGTTGCAGTGAGGGGCTCATCAAGTCTTTTTCTATGCCTATGTGCTTTACACATCTAGGTCACAGCCATGGAACACAACCTTCCACAGCTGCAATTCCATTTTGCTTTTTAAGAGTAAAACAACAGACGGTTAAGTGGCAGCTAGGTAGCACTTGTGCTTTGTAGTCTTGGGTTTAACCCCCAGCAAATACCACCTGCATGGGGTTTGTATTTTCTCACCATCACTATATTGGGGTGCTCTGGTTTCTTCCTACAATTTATAACCTACATACTGGTAGGTTTGTTAGTTTCTGTCTTTTTTGGTCTGCTAAGTATCCATATATGTAGTGCAAGCCCTGTTGGGCTAATTTTTTATAATGATGTAATGTTTCAGAGTCACTGTGGATCATCTATGTTCTATACACAAGTAGAGAATACCTGTATAAGGGATTATCTCAAAACTTTTTTTTTCTTGTATATATATTGTTTTACTGTTATGCACCCCAGCAGGCAGGCATATATCACAATGTCAAGTAAGACAGATCGATACTAAGGAGTTTGCACCAAAGAAAACAGACAAGATTTGTGAATATAAATCACATTTATCACAATCTAAAGCAAAAGTCTAAAGCAATCTTTTTCCCCCAGATTGTTTCATTAGAGCGTGCAAGGTGCGTTGTGTACCGAAAAAAAATCTCATGCTTTATTTTTCGATTCTAGTGCCATTATGCACTAAATTTCCATTCATCCAAATCCAATGCAAATAATTTGATGTGATAAATACATAGGGCTTTGAGTATCAAAGTTCACCCAGACCATAAAAATGCAAACCGAAAAACACACCACTGTTAATAAATTCCTGCCAACAAAATAAAAAAGCTTTTTTTTTTTACCCCGAGGTTGATGTAAAACTTAGAATGAGCATTCCTTCTTAAGCTCCAGAACATGATGACAGGCTGATGTAGCCTGGTCGACCGCCATTACTTGGCTCTTTTAATTCAGGTGAAACGGTATTGTTCAGACTCCATCTAAAACGGCCACTGAATGAGATGAAATCTAGCAGTTTCAATAAACAACATAAATATTTGATTTTGTTCTAATGGACCCAAATGTGGAGTTCAGCGGCATGTAAATTAAACTGCCAAGTGATTCATCATTGTTAAGCCAGCCGTCTGAGCTTGGTTTACAAGGGTCACAGTGGTTCCTAAGTAAAACAGCAATTGGCCTTAACATACATTTTGAATGAAAAAAAAAAAAAACGAAAATGGAATGAAGAGAATCAGCTGTAAGTGTCAGAAGCTGAGGAGAAAAAATAATAGCAATGAGATGGGATTGTGCAGATGTAAAACATGTATCTCAATACAAGCCTGCCTGGATGAATGCTGACTTCATCCCAGACTTGATAATATTACCACATTATTGATTTCTTTTTTAGGGTTTTTTTCTTCTTCTGAAGATGCATAATGCACAAGGCTTGATGGGTAATTCTGCTGTGGACAGAAAACCAATAAGCATACATGTGTTGCCTACAATGTACACTAAAAAGACAAATACTAGTTTTATACAGGCTTAGGTTTCATCACAACAATGAAATATGTAACATTTTCAGCATCGATGATATACACATTTTCCAGCCTAATGGAAGATATCTGTTCTTCTTCTAACATTTGGCCTCATCGCATTTATTTTTAACAGATGGCCACGATATGTTCCAGTTTGCTTTTAAGTAAAGTTCAAGCCTTTGTTTGATGGGCGGAAAAAAGGCAAATGGATGGAATAGGGGGGAGAATATGGCCTGTGTAAGCTAGCATCCTTGCCCCCTTCCCCCTAAATCCTTTTGATTGACATTGATAAGGATAGAAATAGCCACAGAGAAGCCACCCATTTACATTGTCTGCTATGACAGGGCTAGAAGTTACATCCTTCTTTGTGAAGTGACAGGATTTGATTAACTATACTATCCCCTTGGTTTGTAATACAATGATACAACCCTAGATATATGTTTGTAAGTATCAGTAGTAGTAAATTCACATATCCATGACCACAAAGAGCAGACTCATAAACCTTTAGTGATAACCACAATCTTATATTATAAGTGAATAACTAACCTACAGACAAATGTCCGCCTGACTTCATGAGGGTCATTGGTGTGATGCCAATAAAAAACTTACTGCAGTTTTAGATCTAATGAAGACCTTTCCGCGTTACACGGACTGGGTCATCCGCAAACCATTATATCACCAATCTTGCTTTGCATAAGAAAGTGTTATTGCTGGACCCAGCAAGCTGCACTTATAACCTCTTTTGAAATTCTAGCATGTGATATTGGAGGAAATGTACAATGATGCTAACTTGTGCTGTGACCTTGTGTAAAAAAGGCGTCTGGTGACGCAATTTCTTCGGCAATGTAATAAGGTTGTAAATGCAATATTATGGCATTATACATGCAGTTTTTTACTTATGGACATACTTAATTTGGCTCGAATGCTAGCTCTGTATAAAAGTGCTTGCACAGGGGTTCAGCTCCATGGGTGGTGGGGTATACTTGGCTTGGGCAGTCTATGGAAAGCCATAAATGTCTGATTAGTGCCCAATGCTAATCCCATTGTTCAAACAGGGCAATACTCTTCTAATATCTATAGATACCTTATGACCTTCTACAGACTACTGCTTGTTTTGCCTTCAAAAGTTGGCATGACATCACTAATTACATTTGAAAATGATAAAAATGTGCAGGGAACATTTTCCTACAGACAGCTATGATGTATTCTCTTTAAAGAAGAGATAAAATATAATTAACCACAACCTACATGTACACTAATATCACTGATTGCATGTACACTGCACCGTGCATTTTAATCTACATAAAGGGAGATGAAGTGTAACATTAACCTTTTGTTGCTAGAAAAGAAGCAGTTCTGGGTCCTCAATTACCCAGGATAATACGAAGAGATACCAAGTAGCAATGGAAAGAAATCAGGGCAAAAACAAATTACTTTTCTGCCTAGAACGGTTCCTTAACAAATTATCTGCATTGAAAGGTGCGCAGCAGCGCTAAAACGATTTTCCCTAAAATTAATTGCAGGCATTCCATGTGTGTTTTCCCATGTTTCATGCGTCGCACACAAATATATTAAGCGTTTTTTTTTCTAATATACAAAAATTTATTAGGAATGCGGTCATGTTGAGCAATTACCCATGCATTAAAATTCATCTTCTTTCCCCCGCTTTTTGAAGTAGCTACATCTAATGGCTCTGTACTCTTCAATGTATTCATAGCCGTAGGCAAGAACTAACAGAATAATTGCTTTACAGTTCTATAATGACATTAGCACCTGAAGCAACGTCACCTTGGTTACCTCTTTTAACTGTGATGATATATACCATTTTCGATGATCGGGGCTTGTGAATAATCTTGTATATTCAAATCGGCGGCGACCACTGTACAAGAGCGCGCACTCGTAATAATAAAACTGTACATTTGTCATGAAACAACGCTAGAAATCATTTGAGCTTTAATAGTTTCCATTTAACTTGAAGCCTGTTATGTCCTATTGAAAGGCAGCCAATTACACTTATGGCCGTGGCTTCGAAAATTTCCATTGAAATGCTTTTCAAACAACCATTCAGGGCTAATCGTATTCACAGCATGAGGCGCTATGCATAAGCTCGACATATTGTAACAAAACAAACTTGTTCAGAGCATCCTTGACTGATTGGGTTACACAATTTTTTTTCGCCTTGTGTCTCGCCTATGACAAGACCGGCACTTAAGAGCTGCTTTCGAAAGTCGGGTTCATTAGTTAAGATACTATCCAGTAATAGGCAGATTAGAGATAAGTGCATACGTAATTTTCCTAAACTATCCTTATGTTACGATTGCAAAAGTACCATATGGACAAGTAGGTGTAGGATATATCCTGGAAATGAAAAATAGCTTGTAAATGCAGAAATCTTAATTGCTTTAATCGTTGCTTAAAATTGAAAGGCATGTAAAAAGTCTTGTGATATGATAGGAGAGATTATGAGTAATTATTAACACCTCTGAAAAACACTTTATCTTGCTCACAGAGAGCTGCTCGGGCTGATGAAATCTGATTAAGACAGCTGTGCCTTCCATTGATTATACCTGCTTCATGACAAGTATAATTCTTTATTTGTATGCAAAGTAGATGCATGCAACATCAAGCATACACACCAATTTCAGAGGTAAATGCCCATTCTAAAAGCCATCCATCCGATAACTTTGTGGATTAAGTGCTATTCCTGCGAACGTATGGCGCACACAAAAAGTGATGCCTACAGTGATTAATCTTGATAAATAAAGGGCCCGAAATAGGAGTGTTCTGAAAGATGCAAGAAACAATGAATCAGTCTGGGGGTCTTCAAATGGTGAGCGAATTTCATAGTCGAGGTGACACCAATCTCATGTCTTTGAATTTTTTCAAAGATTAAAGATAGCATCAATGTGTGTTAACCTCAAGGATCTGCAAAAACAGCATGTCCATTGAAAGTGAAAACTGCGCATTAATCATCCACGTGCTAGACATTCATCATGTCCGAGTTCGACAAGTGTATTATTTTGCAAATTATGACGAGTTATCCCTTTGTTAGAGAGTAAGACAGGAGGTCAGGGAAGTTTTCCTGAGACATAGAAATCAATTTACGCAATGCTGTAACGCAAGTCAAACATTTCTCTTGTAAAGGTTTGGATAAATATATGACAGACAATGCTGGCCATTTAGTTGTAACCTGATGCGGCGCTTTAACATTGCATTAGGGCAGCCCATTAATTTTAGAGCAAAAATGGCCTTGCGTGTTAATTTACAATGCAGCTCACCTCAATGCACATGTGTTGTGGTATGCCGCACTGCATGTGCCTTTAATGTTAGGATTTCATTTAAAAGGGTACATAAACCTATGTATCATGGTGTATACCCAACTGCCTTTGGTCACTCTTCCTTGTAGAAGTGTGAATGATTTACACAATTACTTGGGTACTCTTCTTGCCTGTTTTCTTGCCTTTCAGGGGCATTTACTTGCAGGCCCTCCATGCAACAAATGGTATTACCTAGATGTCCTTTGTCTTTTTAGAGGGATTTTTTTGCAGCTGTTCTGCTATAACCATATTGTAAGCACGGTAATAGCAAACTGATCATGCTAATCTTTCTTCTGTGGGTAAAGAGTGGCCATCCAGGCTTTGAATAGACACCATGGAGAGGAAGCAGCTTTTTTTCTTTATTAAAGTGTTGAATGAATGTTTTTAGATGATGGCAGCATTCTCTAAGGGGAAGAAAAGTCAAACAGAACAGATTCCCTGTAAAAATTAAGTAAACTAGAGATTAATCCCGACCATCGTAAAGTGGAGGTATGCATGCAGGCACGGATAAGACAAACTCAATGCATCTCTACCCTTAGGCAAAAGCACTCTACTCTCTGAATGGGAATTCATTTATGAAGTCCTTTATAGCACACAGTCAAAGAGGTTAATTGAAAAATTTCTTAATGTCATTATGAAAAAAAACTAGATTAACCCAAGCTAATTCACTTTATTGTTCAAAATAAAGAGGAATAAGCATTGAACTCGCTGGCAAATTTCGGGCATGAATTAGAGGTGAGATGTTGTCTTTAAGGAGTTTGCCAATTTAATTAAGATATGGAAAATTACTTATTGTTCTTCACCACTAAAGTGCTAGGAATTAACAAGTGCCTGTGCTTTTCATATCTCTGTCATGTGTTTGTTTGTTTAATACCCGCAAGACTTCATTATTAAATCTTTTGGCGTTTATTTCCCCTCATTCATCACTACAGTTACATGATTCTATGCCATGTGTCTACCGAATACAACCTGATGGGTGGATTCTGGAATGCTGGTTCCTAAAGAACGAACATATCTTTGTATAGAAAATGGCTAAAGGACTTATAACTATTGTTACTTTTGAAAACAAGCAAATACTTATTTGGCATATAAAAATTATAAGGGATGTAAACGGAATTGTTATTTTTTCCTGGTTTAAAGTTGTGCAGCATTGATGCGCAAAGTTCCTGGGAAAAGTTAATAACAGTAAATAGTACTGTAGTACAGTAATAATAGTAAATAGCTGAATGCACATCAAACAAACCAGGACAAAATATTAGGTCTCTATGACGCAGTAGGATCTTTTTGCATTTTTACTCTGGATTAGTTGTCAGCCTAAATTATGTAATTGAGGGTGTAGGGGACAAACACACTGCTGTCAAGGGTGCCAGGTATAGGAATGTAAATCAACAGCCGTCCCTATGACAAGAAATGCAGGTAAAACAGGCAATAAAATTTAAAGATTTCAGCGGTTCCTGATTTTAAAGCAATATCCTGTTTTTGAATTAACCTAGTGCTCAGTCTTCATGTATTTGTCTCCAACAAAAGTCAAATTCCTTCCTATCTGTGTAATACCTAGCTTTTGTCTAGTTGTAATAACCTTGACATGTTGTTCAGTCTTGTCTGACCTTTTGGCAGCCCTGCTTTGATATTTTTTGTCCTGGCTACCTCTTAAACAATAACACAGACCCCTCTTCCTCTTATGTCCTGTCTACAGGAAGTATTACTGAAGAGAGCAGCGGACCTTGTTGAGGCCTTATACGGAATGCCGCACAACAACCAGGCAAGTCATTAATGCACATTGCAAAATCCATTCAGAAATATGCAATTTAGGAACTACTATGCGTGAACCTGGCAAGATGTCAATACCGTCTTATTTGCCGTGGACAATTTTGCCAGTCACCTTAGGGCAGTGTAATGCGATGAGCATCACCGAGGGGGGAAAAAGAGATAGCGGGATACAAAAAACACTTATTCTTTGCCATTTTTATTCTCGGAGCTAGTTTTTCTATCAGAAATGACAATTAAGCGTAAGGTGCCAAAAGCATAGGCAATCGTTAAGACGAGAGAGTAACCTTGAACTCGGTCCAAAATATACAGTGACTAATAGGAAAGCCTGCACTAAACCTGCCAAGCGCAGGGAAGAGAAAATATTTGAATAAATTGTAACAGTGATGCCATTGCCTTGAAACACATGTATGTGTATTTGGTTCTTTTTGTTTAACCTGCTGGTCCCAGTTCTTGTAGTGCACAACTCTATTAGAAATTAGTCACTTCAGGTATTTTTCCTTTTTTGTAGACCTTTCAAAGCCATAAATAGTATGTCCTAAGTAAGAAATGGGTTTGATAATACAGATGGCAATGTAGCTTGAATGAGCTATGGCAAGTGTACACTTCTACTGTGGATTAGAAATGTTCTGAAAAGAGCACCTACATTAAACTGCAGTCTGTGTGCTTTTTGCAAATCCTTAAAAGATTCTAAAAAGCAGAGAAGACGTTGTTGATCAAGGTGTTTGGAAGAAGATTTTAAAATTCAAAAAGTAACAATTAGTGTTGCAGAATATTTTTATAACCTGCTTTGGAAAAACTAAAGCAAGAATGTGGATGCTCTGGGCCCTGTATGATGTTTAATTGCTTTCTTACAGTTCCATGATCACATAAATAGGGCCACATATAGAACCTAAGTCCTCCCATGAGGGTTTATCTTCTTTGGTCTTGGAGAACTTTAATAAATCGGGCCCATAGACTCCTAATATGTAGGAACTACACAGCTACGTAGAACCAGCCTGACACATGTGGTGCCTGTTTATACTGTAGTTGGGTTTCATGCTGTGTAGTAGTTTTGAGCCTTTTTTCATAGGCAATACAAATAACTGTACCAGCGTTGTATCCAATTTTAAGGCTATAATATAAATCTATGAAGTGTGTTTGATGGCTGTTGAGACAAAACCCATATAACATGCTAAACTTGTCTTTGTGTTTCTTGCTGTGTAGGAGATAATCCTAAAGCGAGCAGCTGACATTGCTGAAGCATTATACAGTGTGCCACGCAATCACAACCAGATCCCCTCTCTTGCCAACACACCATCTCACAGCGGAATGATGGGAGTAAATTCTTTCAGCAGCCAGCTAGCAGTTAATGTTTCAGAGACATCTCAAGCTAATGACCAAGGTAGGTGGCTATTCCAGGCCTAACGCAAAATGCTGCTTGCAGTGCTTACTTAATATCTATTTATATTGTTTGTAACAAACATGATCTTAAACTCTTCCTTATCAATATATATTCCTACCAGAGGAGTGTTCTCCCCCATAGCCGCAAAGCATGTTACCGTTTATTATATTATCAGGTTGTTGCTGAGTTATGCTAGTATATTTGCAGTTGTTGTTTTGACATTTGAGAAGTGGTAATTAGTTTTCTCAAGCTTGTAGGGTAGTAGCTTGCTAGTAGCTGTTAAAGGTAAAGGCATAAAGAGTATTAAACGTTGGAATATAGCCCATTAGAAGCATAACACCACCCTGCCTTTTAAAAAAACAGGCTTTTAAAATGAAATCGGTGTAACAAACAAGTTGTTGCCTGTCACTGGTGGCATTTGAAGGTCTGAAAAGGCTGAAAGTTCATCTTCTGTGTTGGTACAAACCCGGAATCAAGCCTGTTGATAATTGCTAGTAAGGATAAATGTGAAAGAAGCTGACACAATTAGATCGAAGACGGCTTTTGTTGGCTGTCTCAGCCTGTGAGGTAACAACATTCTGTGCCATCGTAGATGATTTAAGTACGGTCGATGTGATAAGGTTATCTTAAACTGCAATTGTTGATAGGGCTAGAGGCATTGTGAAGTAAAGCAGTGTAATCAATAAATCTGTGTAGTGTGTGATGTGGATTTGCACAGAAAGAAAGCCAAAGTATCTTTTATAAAATGATGGTAACATTATCTTGCTTATTTTTTTTCCAGTAGGGTACAGCCGTAACACAAGCAGTGTATCGCCACGAGGATATGTTCCCAGTAGCACCCCCCAGCAGTCTAACTACAACACAGTCAGCAATAGCATGAACGGGTACGGGAATGCTGGAATGCCCAACTTAGGAGTCCCTGGGTCACCCGGCTTCCTCAACGGTTCATCCGCCAACTCCCCCTATGGCAGTGAGTGTTCTTGTCCATTCTATTGAATTTTCTGATTGCCTGCATGCTTGTTTTTTATGTATTAGTTCTTTCTTTTTAACTATAAGTTACTGGACAAAGGGATGGGTGACTGGAGGCTGAAAATAAAAAGTTACAAAATAATATTTAAGAACAATTTATTATAGAGTGGATAATACTTATAAATGTATTTCTAATAAAAAGGATTTGGTCTTTGTGCAAGCATTCCATATCATTATCATAATATTGTAGAGTGCTGTGGTGTTTAAGCAGCTCAATATACATGGCGTGTCCTAAAAAATAAAAAAAATAAGAATCTGTTATTGCCATAGCAAATTGACAAACCTATTCTACTGACCCAAAGTATAAATGGTCTTACAATAGATAAACCACATTATTGTACCAACATTGCAAATATAAACTAGAACAATGATATACAACCATTTCACATTTAAGATTAGTCCTATGCCCATAACAAAGATTTACCATTGATATATCTAAAGGTTTCCTCCACTCACATATACATTTTGTGATCCAATTTGAGATAAATTGAAATAGGAGCAAGATAACTTGTAAAAATTTCCAAAGTACCGCTATCAGGACACTATATCCTTTTGGCTTATTTGGTAGCCTCTTAGTTATACAGCTAGGTGTGATGGCCCTAGAAGCATTGGTAGGTTCAGTACAACATGACTGAAGAACATAATAGTTCATATAGAATATTTACTAGTAGAAAAAAATAGTTGGAGCGGGTTTGGCTAATTGAGGGGTCACCAAATAGCTCCAATATGCATTTTAATAGTTTCGGCTCTAGGAATATGCTGGGTCCATCATTGTTATCAATGAAAGACTTCCAAATGTAATAAAGACACTTTAACCATGTAGGAAAACATTTGATAACCAAATAGAGCAATTTTAAGAAGAAACCTTAGGATTATCTTTCATATATATATACATTCACACTACAAAGGGCATGCACAGGCTTTGCATTTTGTTTGGCAAGTACGGTATCTCCCATGGTGCTTAGTATATAGTAGTCCCTTTACGCTGAGAGTGGCTGTGCCATCATAGATAGTTATTTTTTTTAATTAGTTTTATTTTCCTTTTTTTAATTCCCCCCCTAAAACACAAGGCTGCTTCAATCTCTTTGTGTTCTGCCATGGGAAAAAAAAAACTCCTTTTGAGTTCTGATTATCTTTGCTTTATTGCAGTAGTACCGTCAAGTCCTACAATGGCAGCCTCTTCGGTCACCCTCCCTTCAAACTGTAGCAGTACACACGGCATTTTCTCATTCTCACCTGCAAATGTCATCTCCGCAGTGAAACAAAAGAGCGCATTTGCCCCAGTCGTCAGGCCCCAAGCTTCCCCTCCACCATCCTGCACCAGTGCAAATGGCAATGGACTTCAAGGTGAGTGGGGTTTGTTATAACAAAAATAGAATGTTTCTTACCTCTAGTGACAAAAAATGTGTTTTGGCAGGCAAATTATAATTTCACTGGACCCTAAAACAAAAAAAATTATTAAAAAAAGTGCCAATAGAAATGTATTTTTTGGCAACCAACCTGAATCCAGATTGCATTCAGATTAGACAATGAAAACACAATGAATGGTTGGTTGTAATGAGTAGTATATTTGCTTTTTTAACTCAAAAAAAGTTTTGCTGTAGCTAAAAACATATTGGCTGCAAACTGTTTTCAATATTGGAACTGTAAAAGAACTGTAGGGAAGAATATTAAATCCTAAACATTATAGATCAGTTCCCTATGACTGGTTATCCCTTGTCTTAGACCTTTTTGCATGAACTTGAAAGGGATTTAAACTTTTAAAGAGTTTTCATACAAGGATTTTATTGGCTATAGCAGTGAGTTATAGAACACTAGATGCATCTACTATGTGCTTCTATGGCATACACAAGTTCACATCAAAATGTCTGCATTTTCCTTAGAATAAACTAGAGTAGAAATGTACAATAATCGTTCCCAGATATATATATATATATTACATATAAAATGTATATTACAAGATATATTATTACATAATATTTAATGCCATAGGTTATAGTATATGCTATCAAATATTTTCTTATTTTTCAGACATGTATTACACTCCCACATTCTCAAAATCTTGAAATTGATAAAGCTAGAACAAGTGCCGAATAATGTGAGACATTTTCATTTTTAATCGTGCAATAAGATAGTCGTTTACTGTTGGCTTTTTTTTCTTTTTTTCTTTTATTTTTTATATATCAGTACCAAAATCCATCATTCCTTCCAGTTGAAATGAGAACATATTATAGAACAAAAAGCAAAATTTTAGTTAAATTTTAGCAAAAAAAATTATTATATTGCCAAACTCAAACATTGGTAGGCAAATTCCACTGTAATGATAAATTACATTAGTAATAATAAGCCATTTAATCGGACTTCTCTCTTCAAATAAATTGAATTCTGACTGTAAATTGATTGAAAATTCTCAAGATGTGTTATTTTCTCAAATATGTTTTAAATGTAGAATCTGGAGAGGAAGATGGTTTGGGAGGGTATACTGCATGTGTGGGAGGTGGCATCTCTATCGTTTTTCCGTTTGGCGTTTGCTTTGAGAATGGCACAAAACACCAGAGACTTCATGATTCAAAATGTATGTACATTTAAAGGCATATTATTATAAAGTATTTGCAATAGAGATACGTATTATAGATTGCATGTACCATTAGCTTGTCTGTAAAGAAGGCCTGTCATGAGAAATATATGGAAACTGCCACTGCTGACCTCCTGTAATGTCCTGGATTTAATTTCATGAAGACCATTTTTATTTTAGTCTCTAACCTGGATCAATGGCAGTCCACCTATTTCTTTAATGACAGGTTTCTTTAAAAGAAACTGTATTGTAGATGGCTTGTGTACATGGGCACATGCAAGAATAGCACCTGCAGAGGCATGGCGTGGTCAGTAGAACCCAGTGACATGTCAGGCCAGGGAAGGTGATTGGCTCCTTTTTAATACAAAGAGCCTGGGGTCATCATTCAGGATGATTGCTCCCATTATACACCCTGCAGTGGACATGGGAGCTGTAAGTGATTGTTTGCAGTGCCTTTGTACAGTGTCCTCTCTGACATGTTAAATAAAATATGTATAGTGGGATGGAATTATATTTAAATATGTGTTAATAAAGAAAACCGTAAATAATAGTGTTCAGTAACACATTGCAACCACTGAATGATACTTAGCTACTGAAATGTAAATAACTGTTCCTTATACAATGACACACATTTGTAAATCATTACCCCAACGTCTTGTTTAAAAAGCAAAACTTGGGATTGGTCTTTTGGCCATATTTCATAGAGGAGAGGGATAACCATTTAGAAATTGGTGTCATATAAACTTTAATATATCTAAAAAAAATGCTAATGAGCTGTAAAGATAATGCACTTTTAGGCATTCCCATTAGTTGGATACACCTTGAGGGCTTCCATAGAACATATTTTACTCTCATATTCTACATTCAACCCCTGACCTTCATTTAACTGGTTGAACTGCTTAGACATCAGCGTCTCTCTTATGTCTAATAGCTGCATAAGCTGTGCTGCTTGTTTTAATAAACACTTTAGGCATTTTTGAAGTTTATATAAGTTAAACACTTTTTAATAATAATCGAGATGCGTGCAAAGCACAAAATCATAATTATTTTTCTCTCTAATGTTAGCGTAGAACTGTAGAATATACTCACAAGACATAAGTCTTCACAGCCGTAAACTTGTAACACTGCGCCTAAAACAAATTAATATTGTTGGGATTAATGAACTGAGAAATTGAAGCTTAGATCACTACATAGGAAAATTTATTAGTGTTACACATAAGAAAATTTATTAGTGTTACACATAAATTAGTGAGGATAAAAAATAAATTTTAATGGAAGAATAAGATTTGAAAGTACTTATTTTTAGATCTAATAATCCTTTAATGGAATATATATATATATATATATATATATATATATATATATATTCACCATGCAGGTTTTCCCAATAGGCCAATGCAGTAGAAAAAAAAAAATAAAGACAAACCCTGGCTCATAAGATTTTAATTTAGAACTAGAGAAATGTCTGGTACTGAGCTGGTGAGTGAGTTGGCTTCATGTGACATTACCAGAAGTGACCATGTTGTTTTTCAGCTGTCAACATGGGCGGCCTCTAGGGAGTCTGGACCACTGTTTGCTATTAGCAAAACGCTAAGAGAAATATCATATGTGGGAGGCCGGATATTTTGCACCAAAATGTCAGAAACCTTCTCCTTGCTTAAATGTTCCCTCCCTCTATTGTTACTTTTTATTCAGCTTCCCTTATCTCCTTAATTTATTCAAAAGCATTTAGACAAAACTAATATATAAAACAAACTATATATATATTAGTGCTTACAAACTGCAAGCAAATATTCCTTTTACAGTTTTTTGACATGTTAAACATGTTGTTCAACCCAAAACTAGAAGTAGGTAGAGATGAGAGAGATAGCAGAAGCAGTGTTACAATACAAATGAAGACAATAAAAAAGCTTATAATAAAAGTAGGGAGTAATAAAAAGATCATACATCCATTTCTTAATTTCTTTAAATATATTTGTCTACCATAAATATCCCACAAGTATAGTAAAATTTAAACAAAAAATAAATACTAAATAATAAATGAATAAAACTAAACTGTTAAAAAAATAAACATTAATAGGTTGGGTTTATTAGAACAGGGCTGCAATTAAACTATAAAATTTACTATAATACAAAAAAAAAAAAATAAATAAAAAAAATAAAAAGGGTTTAGGTCAGTCAGTGAAAAAAGGAGACCATGTAGGTTTTAAAGCTAATGTAATCTTATTTCTTTTTTTCTAGCTATGTCCGGTCTTGTAGTTCCACCAATGTAAAAAGTCACTTTTGTCTACTTGCTTGTAGCATCAAGCTTCAGAAGAAAGCTTCAGGGGACACATTTAGTGTATTAAGGAGTACTGACGGAAACCAGTCTCTTCAGAACCACCGAGAAGCAAAATGCTACAAACTCTTTCTTTTCAAAGATTTTATTTGGACTAGTAGAAATCGACATGCAAATGAGCGACTTCTTCATGAACAATTCCATTTTGTCGACTGAACTTTTTCTCATATTTTTCAAGTTTCTCACTCCTGAAGAAGATGGGGAAAATCGACGCCTATTTTGTACAAAGTTTCTGATTACGTCTTGGCTATGTCTAGTACTTGCTATGTGTTGGGACAAAGCGTTGTGGATGCACCGTTCTGATTTATCATGAAACACTGATGAAAAATGCCTCAGAACATTTTTCCTTACTCATTACTAGACTCACAATGGTTGTGTATCTCTATAATGTGAAATATTTTTTTTTGTGGTGAAAAAGGGGGCCAAGGAGGTTTGAGCCATCAAACTGGAAAAAAATAAATAAATATATGAATCATTTAAATTGGGGGGGAACTTAGGGGGGGAGGAAGAGGGTTTATCATTGCTTAACTTCATCTTAATGAAATGGAACTTTGTAACTTATTGTAGTTAGGAACTGTAACTTTGATATTGAAATCTCTTTGCCTTCAACAAGCACACTGACAGAGGAAAATGCTACTGTCTGTTGGTTCAAATATACTTCCACTGCTAGAGCTTCCTGTAAAGCAAGTGTGACCTGCAACATTTTTTTCAACTTCTTGCTCGCACTGTATACTATTGCATTCTTAGGCTACTGTGAAGTCTATGTTTCTTGTACCAGAAAATTGTCCTTTTGACTTCTAGATCCTTATTCCCTAATGTGTTTTGTATGTGGTTATAAAATTGTAGACTTTTGTGATTTTGCCAAAGTTGTAGCTAAATATTTATACACTTGTCTTGAATTTTTTTTTCCGATCCACTTAAAATATTAGAAAGTATATTTTATTCCTTATTCAGTTTGATATGGAATAAAATGGTCTACTTATATCTAAGACACTTTCTTTCACATGAACACTTGCAGTCACTAAGGGAATTTATTTTGTAACATATCAATTATAAATATTGTATTTATCTTTGAAATTTTGTATATTGCTTTTCATGGTTTTATTATTTTTTTTTTTTTTTTTGGTTCCTGTATGTATGTATGTATGTATTTTTATTTTGGGCGGGTGTTGAAATGCTGATCAAAAAAAAAATCAGCATTACGCCAAGAAAGGTTGCCTTCATACTGTATGTTTTTTTTTTTTTGCTTTTATTTTTTTTATTATGAATTATGGCGTCTTTACATTTCATTTGTACTTCAAAATGTGCTATTGTTTAGACTTTCCGTCCTTTTTTTATTTTGAGGGAAAAGTCAAATTCATTCTTTATTTTTATATTATTTTTAAGTTATCTGAACAAATGATTTTTGAATAAAAGTTATTTGTTGTATAGTCAAAAAAACAAAAAAACAAAAACAAAATTGTGCCACATGGCTGTAATTATTATTAGTAGAAAATGTGCATGATATCCAGTCACAGATACAACAGAGTTTGTGGCTGTATGGTTTCTTTTCCTTTTTTTTTTTTGTTTTGTTTTTTTTTTTAATTTTTTTTATAGAATGTAAAAGTCATTTTCGCTGCCACTCATACGATTTGCCACATAGATAAAACTGTGCTTACTGGACAAATTACAGAGGCCTAAATTTTGAATTTAATTTCTCATCTGATATTTTGATTAAAAAATTGCCACATTAATTTCTCTGATGCCTTAAAATTATTTTATTTAAAACAAATATTTAGTGCTATTGTACTGCGGGAATACACCACAGTTTTTAATCATCATTGTCATTGAGATTATTTGTGGTGTAAAACTATAAATAAATTAAAAAAAGCACAATCCTGGTCTACAACTATGTCACTCCTTTTTTACATCTTTTTTCTGCTGCACTCTGCAGTTTCTTAAACCATGCACTGTTTCAAATGTTTCATACAAATTCATAATAATACACAACTTTTTATATATTTTAAAGAGAAATATTTTGTAGCGAGACCCAGTAGTAAAGTCTTTTTAAATTGGAATGACCTCCTTGGTAAACGATGTTACTTATTAGTGCCAAAATCATAGTTTCTAGAAATGATGGACTGGTTATTATTTTTTTTTTCCTTTGCACTAAATGCATTGCTAAACAGCTTTGCAGTACACGTTTGCAAACTGCAGCAGAATTACATTTATAAACAAAAAGGAGAGACATTCCTGTTCCTTTTAGGCAAAATGCATATGAAATGTGTTTTAAAATAGTGAAAGCTATGTTATAACACAACATTTTTAAATGCCTTGCACATTTATGTTGTGAAAGCCTAAATGGCTTCACTAAGTGGGAATACCTAGACACTTTTAAAACATGAAAAGCCTCATTTTTATTTTGTATAGGAAAGGTTCATATAAAGAAAAAAAAAGAGGTCATGTGTAACATGTTAAAAACCATTTGCAAGTTATTTCATAAATGGAATCTGTTTGTGTTCTAGATTAGTTAGTTAATGCTCACATTGCTACATTGTCTCCCGACTGAACGCTTCACTAAATGGTAGATTTTACTGTTAAAAACCCTACAATAAGATTGTTTTATCTGTACATTTTTTCAGATATTTAACTGTATAAAATGTTCATTTTACACAATATTTAATTAAAGTATTTCTTGTCTGTGAATTTCACTTTTAGTAATTTTATCTGAAGTTTGATTATTAAAACAAATCTTGCAAAACACAGAAAAGAAATGGAACACTGGGGTTTCATTTATAACATTTGTATTTCTGTCTTGTTTGTAAGAAAACCGATCAATTAGAATTGCATGAATTATTAGGGCTGGCTAAGAAAAATGGGTGTTTTTTTTTACCTTGGCAGCCAAAAAGAATTCAGATTTTATTACTATTATTAAACAGGATTCATATAGCACCAACATATTACACAGCACTGTACATTAAATAGGGTTTAGTTATTTTGTGTATCTGTCAGTCCTGTTTAGATCTATAACAAGGAACAAATGCTGGATATTGTCCTATTTCTGGCATTCTATGATATTAATTATTTTATATATTCATCAGCCCCTTTACTAAATATTTTATGTTAATACCTTTATTCAGTATAACTTGATATACCTAGCTATCCCAAATCTCAGTTTCAGGACTATTATTTAATCTTAAGGGTTTCTTTTTGTATGAGTTTTAGCTTTAAGTAATTATACATTCAGACCAAGGGATGTATTCTAGATACTATTTGTGTTGAATTCATTTTGTGGGACAAGTAATAAAGTGGATATAATGTATATGTAATAAAAAAAAGTTTTTCATGCAGTAGAGAATGGATTAAATGTCTGGCAAGTTATTTGTTGATGCCATGCCGGGGAGATTTCATTTCCTGTCCTGGAGACTCGAAAGGAAATCTCTTTAAAAAAATGGAGCTCCCTTTTAGAGAGATGTCCCAGGAATATGTATCTCCATTGGAGGCTTTACACCTCACTTCTAATTTTAGTTCTCATTCATAAGGAATCCTCTAGAAAAAGGAGGAGGTGGGTGGGAGGTTAGGTTCCATCAAAAGTATGTCCAAAGTTTTTGATAAAAGTTTGAAGGTCTAGAACTTTTTCTGACTTAAACAATTGTATTGTCTTGCTTAAGTTTATCTTTGCAACATTATTTAAGAAAACGGTAACAGATGGTTGTTAGAATAAGTAGTTCAGTACTAAAAGACATATTGAACAATAACAGAACGTCTGTCTTATTCCCTAACGTCTTATTCCCTGCCTAATATGATTTTTGGTGACTTGCTTTACCGTTAAGGAGGAAAGGGCTGTATCTATGTAAACCTACTCCATGTTATGTGCATTGGCCTATATGTCCCCAGTAGTAGGACATTTAGATGGAGTTAGTGACAACACTTGTCAGAGGTGCCTTGATGAGGCTGTGTGACTTTCCCATGTATTTGCTATTAATGTTTTTAATTAAGTAATATAAACAGAGGCTTACAACATTTGAACCAATGTGAACACACTGTGCTACACTTATCATTACCTCTGTAGTACTTATTTACCCATCTCTATACAGACTTTAGAGCAATAAATGTGAGACCAGTGCCACAAACCGCTAAGTTTGCAATAGCAATTAAACAATTTTGCAATAACCGTTTCTACAAAGACATACCTACCTTTGAAAGGCCATGTGTTTCCTGAAGAAAGTACGGGAGGGGATTTCCACTTTAATACTCTATTCTGATTCCTCCTACATCAACGTCTATTGTATCTGTATAAATCAGAACAAAAATATTAGTGTGGAAGAAAGATGATTTTTGCAACAATATTTCTAAGTGACAGGCATGCATGTACCATATGAAGGACAGTAAAAAAAAAAGTGTTTACGTCTATACTTCTTCCAGGCCACTGACTTAAAATGCTGAAGTCAAAGAGCCAACACTAAGTATTCTGAGAAGGAGAGGCTCATATATTTTTCCCATGACAGACTGACTGAAGGTCAGCAATAATTTTGACCCAACAGCCATGCTTTAATAAACTCCTAAAATACGTGTTATAAAACATGCAATACCTTTAAAAACTGTTGGATTATGGAATATGATTAGGATTTATAACTTATTATGGTGAAGGAGTTCCATCGGAAACTGAAAACTGATGCATTTTGACTGGTATCTTTACTAAAGACTATGTGCAGTAATGCACCCCAAATACCAAAATAGTTGTAAACAGAGATGCTAATTAGATGTAAAAAAATGTCACTGCCTGCAAAAAGGGCCAATCAAACTGTACAGCTACAAAGAGTGTTATTTGCATACAAAAGTCAAATTTCTTGCATTTTATTAAGCATCCAGTTTTAACGTGGTCTATTAGATTCAGTCAAATATGAAAACTATATAGACATCATATATAGGAACATCACCAGTGGAACTCTTGGCTAAATTGCTTTGTTGGTTGTAGTCCTGTATGGTGCTAACACAAGCTACATAGCCATAGAACAAGACGGGCCAGGGATGCTGCTTCCTACCCACAAAGACTTATTAGTGTCTGTCAGAATTAGAAAGAGAAGAAGAACAGCAGACTAGTGAAAAAGAGCTGCAAACTGATTGCTGGATGCAAGGTATTACATGAGCACATAATAAAGTGATTGATGTTTCATATGTTGTGAGAAGTTGTAATTTAGGATAAAGAATAGAAATGCTTTAGCATGGTTACTGCAGCTGATGTCTCCATTATACTGTTGGTTGAGCTTTTCTTCCTGTGCTGTGTGTGTGGACAGAGCAATGTTTACATGAAGCATAATCAATGAGATTTGCTAATTAGAAATCAATGTTTTCTTGTAGCTATTGTGCCATGAATGAGTGCATTTACAGATTTATAAAGGTTCGGGGACAAATGGAGCAAGTGTGTGCTTAAAACTCCATATACATTGGGAGAGAACATGGCTCTCTTTATTTCCACAACCTATGACAATAGCCAAGGTTTAGTAATCAGTTGTTATCACAGAAATAATGCAATCGATATAGGAAATCCTTCTCTGCCTCAATACATACAAATCTAAGAATCATTGTAGTACTAATTTGTATAAAATGAACATTTGTACAACTGAGATACTTGGATTGCTATAGATCACTTTGTGTTATACAGGTGTTAGGGTGTCACTGACTTACAAGCAGTGTGAATGGTGTGCTGAGCACTTTGGTGCAATTTAATGTAATTCCATTCTGCTGAGCCTGGCTCAATGGAATTGCACCTGACCGTAACAAGACTTATCTCAATGCTGGTACCAGGGTGATAAAAACATGTCAAGTGCAATAAATTGACTGACCTGCATCCAACAAAGTGATGACAAGCTATGTTTATACCTGACCACCTAAGATATACAGTCTAGCAGTGTGTCCCAGTGTAGGTTTTGCATTGGACAAATATTATCTTTGAGAGGTTCTCTTTGAATTTTTCATCATGTTTTTTTACCAAATCCACTTCCTTTGAGAATGTATATTTATACCAATAAAGCACTTATGACCATGGGTGGAAGAAAGCTTCACAAAAGTGAGCAGATACCTAGTGTGCCATCCTCATTTGGGGGGAAACAAGGCCAGTTACCCACTAACTTTAAGCCAACTGTGGACAAATCTTGTTGTTTAAATGGTCAGTCTGCAAATATCTCATTAGATCCTAGAACGTATAAGCACTCAAGAGCTTTTTTATACTTTTGGGAATCTTTGGTGTCTTTTGGGTAGTGTATATATAAAAAATATACAATATAAAACCACCCTAAGGAGAAACACGACATGTTGCAAGAAAGGTTGGGAACAGAGCTAAGAAATATAGCAGAGATATCACACTGCTGCAGAATTGTAAGAAGCCAGAAGTAACTGTTCACTAGGCTTCCCATATTACTTAAATATATAACATTGGGGTATATTTGCCCTTTTCCTAAAACTGACCCTCTGGTACAAAACTGCCAATTCTACCTCCATGCCTAATCATTACTTCCCATTGATACTTGACAAAAACAGATTCATGTTGCACAGGACTTTTAAAGAAACCCGTGCAATGGCTCCATTTATGCTTTGTACCAATGAATGAGCACTGTAGTCAAATGATAAGTAAGCCAGCCAGGACAGTAGAAGTATCAAAAGAAGCCCAGTGATGACGCTATCTATATATTCTCTGCACAGGTTTCCTTTGCTACTGTATGACACTCTACTACTTGTTTAAACTGTATTCTGAAGATGTATTTAAAGAAACTGGAGGCTGTTCGGATATTGACATTTAGTATAGCCACAAGAATGCATAGATTTCTAATTAGTAAACCTCATTGATTTTATTTCATGTAAACAATGCTATATTAATGGCTTGTGATGGTCAACATTCATCAAAAATGATATATAACTGTATGAGGGTGTACACCTTGTTTTGCATGAAACAAACACATATTTTTCTTTCTTATGAGGAATTATCTGTTTTAGTAGGGTAAAGCTTACATTATACAAATGGTACAGCTATCCATTCAGGTAAATGCTGCAGCTTACCATAGCAGTTGTCATCTTTTCTATCGGAATTTACTGGAGTCAAACAGGTGATCGGTGGGACAAAAAAACATTTCTTCTTTTCCCTATTTAAAATCTTAAGATCAAAGCAGTGAGGACAGCACATCTGTAGAAGGTCTATCGTCACCAGAAGATGGTTTTGCTGGCTGTTAACATAACAAATAGAAGATTAGGAAGCTTGAATGTGGATGAGCACTTTCAACAGCTGATTTCTATACAAACATGGGATTGTCTTCTTTTTTGTTTTTGAGCCATTATGGATTGCTGTGCTCAATTAACCTACACTTACACCAGAGCTACTATCAGTCTTCAAATATATTCACATACTGTATATACATTTCACTAGGATCACATTTACTTTTTTATTGTTATTCCTGCCTACTAATTTCAGGGCATGTGCATGTAGATATCTTTGCAATCCATTTTTCCTACCTTTTTATGCACCAGGTTCTTCCCACAAACATTAGCATTATGATATTGATCCTTTATATTTTCGTTTCTGTATCAAATCTTCAACATGCTTTAGTTCCAGTACTATTTTCACCTTTAAAAAAATATTTAAATTCCTATTAAAGGCCAACCAGTGCAGCTGTGCAAAAATTAAAAAGTAAATCTCATTTACCTTAATCTTAATCTTCTGTAATCCCCTGCAGCAAGATTTTCACAAACTATCTAACAGAGACAGAGAAGAGGTATGTTTTAAATGTGCAACTTCCACTTTCTCCTCCTCCTGTAGCAATTTCTAAAGCAGGTAACAATCTTATACCCAACATCAGGATTTTTGTTGAAAACAAGAATTTTGTAGTAGGCATTTCTGAAAATTTTCTTTTGTAACGCACGCATATGTGGCAAAAAAAACTGGGGTGGTCTGATGCATTACAGCAATGCCTGTAGGAAAAAAAGCACTGACAAGATATGTTCCCTGCATACATTTGTATAAATGCAAAAATGATATTTTGATTAAATGTGTATAAAGCCAAAACATATCCCTAAAAGGAAATGACCAAAGATCAATGCACGTTTTGTGCAAAGACACAACAGAAAGTCAGACGAATTCTCTACAAAGTTGGAGGTAATTCTTACAGCTGGCAATAAGGGAATAAAACCTGACAGATATTCGGTTGCTCTATACAAAACAAACAGCTTGCATACACTTTCAATGTTTAATAAACATTCAAACTGCTATGCATTTCTTTCATTGGTATTTATTCTTGATTTTTCCTAAGGAATTGGAAACCCAAGGATTGCTGAATTTTTGTAAACTTTAATTGACAAAAAAATATTTGTCTGAAAATGAACCGGGGAATCATATATCCCGTGATTGTTTACTGGACTAAAGACTAGCAGATAAGGAAGATTTGGCTGGAGTTGGACTTTATTAGGCTTCCCCAGAAAGAATTAGTTTAAACAGTTCCAAAATCTCACTTTTTGTGTCAGCTGCTTCCCATTTTACCCAAAAGTAAATCACTTACAAGAAATGTGATTCATCCTGCTTTCAGGATTCCTTTCCTTTCTTTATATTATTCTCAGCAGTTCTGTTGCTTTGACATACACAGATGTTGTCAGAGCAGGCAAAGATACAACCTTCTACGTCCCATCTCGCCAAGTAAGGTTATAGTGCTGAGCTAAGGTTATAACAATGTATACAAATCCCTAATAGCTATGAGGAATGAAAATATAGATGTCAATAACAAATGAGAATTAGTAGAAAAAGTCATGTGCTGAGAGGTCTGTACAGCTGTTACTGGTGTGTTTTTACTTTACATGACATAATATATCACATCACACATCACAGTATATTATGGCATCTGTGTATAATAACCTTGATTTGACAGTTGCAAATACACTAGATGTATACATTATATTCTGTATATGCACCATATACAGGATGGTCCTCAATAATATGATGTCACTATAAACATTTACAAAGTTCTAGGTATGAGTTTCCATACCATGGCTGCGAAGAATTGTAAATAAAGTGAGTGTAGGAGAAAAGCATTAATTCTCAGCAAAAAGCTATAGCTAACAGCAGCCACTTATTGGCTTCATTCTAACAACTAGAATGATGATTTGGTTACTTTCACATTGCACTTGCTTGCATGTTTTTATTATTACATACATTTATAGAGGTTTGCTTACTGGCCCCTAAAAGTATGGTCAGATAGCTCTTTACTAAATCCATCAGTTACATACAGTAGTTTTACATAACTGGACCAGTTCATAAGCTTGCATTATAAGAAGGAGCATTAAAGCACAACCAATGGTTTGGATCTATTAAACATCTCTACAACGGGATAAGATTGCGTCTATCATGAGAAAAACTTGGTAACCCAGCAAACTTGCAATAGATTTCCTAAGAATCATTTGCTATTGGCAATGTTTTCAGTACTAGACCAGATCCATTTCAGGTCTGTTGGATCACCCAGGTTCTCCTATGATATTCTATCCTCCCCCGTTATGGAAAACTTTAATAAATCAGTCCTAGTATTAGGCTTACCTATGTAATGAGCAATATGGCATCCAACTATGTACATTTAGGGCTCTCTTTATAAAATAGTGAATTTGACATTTCCCCAAGCATTCCCTTGTGACAATCAATTACTGCCACTGAAACACATGGACCTGGAAGATTTTCACCAGCGAATGTTTGAAGGAATGTCCGATTCCCTGTTTTATAAATTGAGCCCTTAGAGGTACAATTTATGCATCCAAGGAACAATAAAAAGCATAAGACATTTATGAGATCTCTATTGCAAGCATAGCTAATAAAAGAAAATTATATTGGTGTTCGCGTTCAGCATTTCCCTTTTAAATGTTTTTTTTTTTTTTTTTATATTTATTACAAAACGAAGGCCATAGCACGTCTTTGTTTTGCTTATTATCCGCTACATTTCATTTCCACTTTACTTTCAACATTTCAAGTAGTCATATTTACATGTCATCCTTTAACAACTGGCCTGATAAAGTATTATCTGCTCTAAGACGCTTTAAGAGTTTTTTTTTCCTCTCCCTGATCAGCTTATTGAGGGCTCTAAAAAGCACGCCAATTATTGTACAGCAGCGTTTTAAACTCTGGCAATCTTTTAAAGATTATT
Organism: Pyxicephalus adspersus; assembly: GCF_032062135.1. NCBI lineage: Eukaryota > Metazoa > Chordata > Amphibia > Anura > Pyxicephalidae > Pyxicephalus > Pyxicephalus adspersus. The sequence goes on along the minus strand of NC_092867.1, from coordinate 14,496,512 downwards.
CAAAGCACTTGAAATGGGCTTCAATCTAATGCCTCATTTCATTGCATTAAACAGCCTAGTTAATAAAGAATCAATATATTCAAAGGGCAAGGTTATCTTTTGTCTATAAGGGGTGTTGTCATTGTGAACCTTTTATAGTTCAAATGCTGAAAAAGACCTCATGAAATCCATACTCATCAAGTGGGTCAACTAGTGCAATAAAGAGGCCTGTGAAAGAGAACCGGCTCCATTTTAAAACAACTTTGACTCTTATCTACCTCTCATAGACCTACCAAATAATCAGCAAGAAAATGTCAATTTCTCATCAAGACAAGGAACCTTGATGATCATTTTTTTTTCAGACTTGCGAATACATACAATTAACAGGATGCAGAATGGCTGCATTGGTGATTTGTTGCTTATTATGTCACCAGCAAGATGAGAGGCCCTTGGTAAGCAGATAATAAGGCTTGCTGATAACCAGCATGTCAATATGCCAAAGAGCCATTTTTGAATGTGAGCCTTTGTGCTCTTTCTCTTACCTCCTCTCGCTGATTCCAGGTTTTGATAACAATACATCAGCCAACCAACACCACAAGCCTAAAAAAAAGGAGAAAAAAAACCTTACAATTAATGCAGTGACTAAACAGCACAATGGAGTTTGTCTCTCTTTACTCTCAGAGACAATCCCCTGTTCTACCCTTGAAGGATTTCTTTTATCTTTGAATAAGGTTGCTTTTAATGAAATTTAAACTTGTCCTCGGAAATCAAAAACGGCAAATCAGATTACAAATTGATTTTTTTTGGTCACTTGTCATTATGCAATTTACTGCCATAAATGGGAACCGAAAAAAAGTCACAAACTAAAAGGAAGGAGCTCTTAATGAAAGAATGCAGGGTATTCCTGTCTCCTGCGACCTACATAATGTCGCATATTCCAAGCAGTGCCCATAGGTAAATTAAAGGGACTCTGGAGTGAAAAACTTGTCTGACCAAAATCCATTGCTTGAGGAAAATTGAACACTTTTTTTTACAAATTGGGGGGAGGGGGGTGGGACAGAATATGGGTTGCTATTGTCCAACTCATGTGATGTCACGAAGCTTAAATAGAAGTACTGTGTTTTCTTATTAGGTCCTACTATGTTAGAGATTAGGTAAATATGTGTAAATTTTGCCTGCCTTATGTACAGAGTGGATCAGTTTACCTGCTGATTAGGTGAATCATCGGACCCCTCCAATGTTATTCCCGGCTAAAGCTGCATACACTTGCTGGATGATTGTCACTTATGATGAAAGGTTGTGATCACCTTGGGTGAAAATCTAGCATGTGTACCTTGGTCCCCCAACGTCTCCACTGAGCAGAAATGAGTACTGTACATTCCTATAGAGGACTGAGCAGCAGGGTGCTCAGGAAGTCTTCTCCCCTCTACTCTCCATTGAACTAAACAGCACTGTGTGTAAAGAAGCCATTCTTCTGTCACTGGAAATGATCACAAAAGATTGTGTCCCCGTTAGAGAAATCTGACTTCTGTCTGACGTCTGGAAGCTAAAGGGAAGCTAAATCTACTTATCACTAATTATGGCTCTTGGTAGGAATATTTAACAGGAAGTTTTATATAGAAAAGTTGTTCATTGTGTCTGACATGGTTGCAATTAAAAATAACTGTGTACATATGAGATGATTGCAACCCACCCAGGATGATTTTGGTCAGCAGATCATGGGAAACAGTGGTCAGCTGTACTCAGATTTTCATTCAAGGGATATTATCCTGTTCTTTCCCCACTATAGTATATAGTATAATATATATAATGATACATGCATTGTATGGACATCGTAGCAAGACCTTCTACTAGACATAAAGGGTTTGATTTAATAAACCTTTCAAAGACTGGAGAAGACAGACTATCATAGGGGAAAGTAATTGATCCAGAGATCCGGTCAGGATTGAAAACATTTGTCAACTAATAGCAAATGATTTTTAAGACAACCATTCAGATTTGCTGAATTACTTAGGATCTCTCATGATAGTCTAACTTGCAACATATATTTAAGAAAAAGGAAAAATGATTTGAAATTTGTAAGAGAATGGGGATCATATGTTACAAAACATTACTTTGACTGCATTATGAAAAAAAAATGTTAAAGGTGACAGATCAGCTTTAGACATTTACCTGCCTTTACAATTAACTAAACCTCAAGCCTTATTAAGGGGCTATCAGTTCACTTAGGCTTCCAACACTATTTCCTAAATATTATAAGATGTGCAAAAAGGGGGATATAAATGGACCAAAGCAAAAATGTAAAAAACCCAGAGATCAGTCTAGAGAAATTACATTCCATCACATCTATAACTGTATTCACTTTAGCTGCAACCCAGCCAATTGCCCTGATATTACGTTTGCTGTTTTATATTTGGAAAGCTTTTCTGGGAAAGATTATATTTTTATTGTTACTTTGTATGATTTTTTTGTTGGGTGTTAGTTGATAAGTAAATTTTTGTGACAGGTTTGATTATTATTTTTGAAGTTTCATTTGACTGTGATGTTAGACAAGCTATCATGTATCATGCAAGCATTGTTTACAGCCTGCTATGGGAAATATAATCAAAGATTATCGTTTATTTGTGTTTAATATTTGGGAAGGGTTCTCATTCCAAATGTTTCCAGCATTTGGCTTTTGTTCAAGGTCCTTTCTATAGGCTCTGTATATGTTACACTGTACGGGGGTAAAGAAGATAGTGCTATGACGGTGGTGTGTTAGTAAAAATCATATCTATGATATCCACAAAAATATATCTCAAAGCAACTAAAAATGGCACTACATATTAAGGTTCATACGTTCAAGGACTTTCAGGAATGTGCAATTTGCTATAACATGGTATGCTATTCATCAGTCATACTTAAACACCTACATTAAATGAGCAGCTAGATTTTACCACTCAAAATGAATGAATATATATATATATATATATATATATATATATATATATATATATATATATATATAATAGTTCAGGTAGACATGAGCACAGACACAGTGGGCTGTAAAGTTAATTTGTCATTCTCCTCCCTTAGCTAATCTTTGTTGGCTGTGTGTTAGGCAGTTCAATAGTTATGTCAATGGGGCTATGTATTTTAGTAGCAGTTGTGGACATTGGCTATAGCCAGGAAACAAAAAGGTCATTTGAGGAACTTTTTAGAAGATAGCAGGGCTTTTAAGATAATCGCAACTTTTATTAGGTGCCATCACCTAATGAGCAGATTTGAACCTAGGTTTTCTATATTTTCTGGGTTTAAAAGTGAACCTGTGGCGAGGTATGACATTCAAGTACTTTTCCAATCTTAATTTGCACAAACAGCAAATGAACCTTCTAACAAGCCCTCAATAACCTCTGTAGCTGAAGACACCATGAAGCAATTCATCCTTAGATGTCCTTCAAGACATTTTCACAGATGTTCAGCACACCCTGCTCCATTGTCATAGGAATTGTTTAAATGCTTGCAGCTGTAATGGACAATCACTGTGTGTTAAGTCCATAGAACAAATTCACTTTAAGGTCCACTCAGTATACTGATGCTTCTTATCTGAACCTTTTTTTTTTAATTAAATTGCAATTTAAATATGTGCATTCATTAGTTTCTACATCTCAAATGTATATAGTTTTAATCATCTATATTATTTTGTTATTTTTTTTCTCTAATTCTACACATGTAGGTTTTTCCAGGGATATTGGCTGTCCCAGCATACACTGCTCTTTTCCTGAGGCTACTGTGACCTATGGGGAAGATGACCACAAGCTAATATTTAAGTAGTACATGCTGTTGCAGTCACTACTGTAGATGTAGGCACAATCCAGGGGACATAATTAATCCAATAATACAGGAGGGGCAAAAATGTACAGTGGAAAATCATGAATAAGAATAAAAGGAAAATTGGTGTTTAATAAGCAAATTACACCTGCACAACAATCTACAATATAACTAACAAAAAAGTAACAACAAGAAAAAGACATGTCAATACTTTTATAATGTAACATTACAAATGAAAGAATCCCTTAATGGTTCCTCTTAAACGTTTAGGCCCTCTATGTGACTATCCGGCAGGGACTAACTAACATTTGTACTCTTTCCAATGAAAACTTGGAAGCTCCAGTTTTCTAATGTCAAATCTAGGGTGAGGCATTCACACGTTTTAGTTTGTTGGCTATGTGCTTTGCTATACGTAGAAAACATTTGCAAAACCCATTTTTGTGGCTGTTAGAAGATGGAGTGACTGGGTATCTGCCAGATACATCTGGCCTTCCATCATCTCTTTGTTTTTACTGTATCAAAAACCTAAATACGTGAAACTTGACGTACAACACAAACCTCCCCCAGAGACCCACTGCACATTAAATCTAATTTCAGAAGTTACTCTTTTAATACTTTAGAATAGAGAGCACAGTCACCATGTAGAGCTTTGTAGAAGAGAGGGCATTCAGTGAAACTATACATTACAGAGGAGGGAAATTATAGCAGAAGTTTAGAGAAGTCAATCCCAAAAACACATGTTGGGTGTATTCAGTACTGCATGTCATCCTGTTTTTAGACACACTGATGCAGGAATGTTTCCTAATCTAACGGAAGAACAAAACCATCCCTAAAGCCTAACTAAACCTTTATATTGAACAAGGCAACTTCTTAAAGTTGAATTAAACCCCCATATTGTTCTTACCTGTCCATTACCCTTGTAGGACTCTGCCAAATTCTTCTTTCTTCCCTTCCTCCTTGCGATCTTTGGTCATCTTGATCGACCAGGCCAGGATGATGTAACTCCCAAGTAGGCAAATGGGAGTTCAATCGTCCCAAACATGCGCAGACGAAGCCAGGAATGCCAGGTAATTTGGCAACCAAAGCTTATACCACACATTCTATCCACACACTAGATCCTCCCATGCCTTTAAGTTTCCTAATTAAGGTGCTGTAATTGCTTACCACTTACCTCAGTTGACTATACGTCCTATCCCACCCTCATATTGACAATGGTCTGTGCTGTAATTCAGGCATGCTGGGAATTGGGATCTGTCACATTGTCAAGTCTGCTTGACTCCTCACCTGGCTGAAATCAGAGATGGGAGAAAATACCTGTAAAATAGTGTAAAAGCAGATTTGGAACATGGATCAGATATTTTGCCAAACAGTTGTCCATGCCAGTCTGGTAAAACACAAAGCACTTTTAAGAATACAAATAGGTAAGCTTTACTGTACACACCACTACAGGAACACACTGGATATCAAGGACCTTCAATTTATAGGTGGGTTAAAAAATACAATCGCTATATTCAAATTACAATAAAATATGATATGCATTACCTTATCTAACAAGTAAACCACTAAATTCTCGAGATTCATCAAGCCATATGGATGTGGGTAGCACCTCAAACACGAAAAAAAAAAAAACTCCATGACAAAAATTTTTTTACGAAAAAATAGATTAAAAAAAAAGGAAAACCAAAATTTTGACTTCAAATAATGCAAAAACAAATTTAGCAGCATTGGTCTATAATGTCCTAACAGAAGCAAAACACCATCATCTCTCCTTACTGGTTAAAGCAGTGTAATGATATCACCCAGCCTCACCACAAATATTTTGTCACCAGGAACAGAATGTGTGAATCTAATGCATGTTTTTTCAAAGGTTATGCAGTATGCCATAAAATTTGGGAAGTAAAGTGTAGAAGAAATAGATAATGACAAGAAAACAAAAAGCTAAGAAATATATGCTGGTTCACCCAAAGATTAAAATATATATACATATTTACATAGTTACAGACACATTTCCATCAAGTTCAATGAGTAAAAATAAAATAAAAATAAAAACAAAATAAAGCTAAAGCTTAAATAAACCTACAGCTAATCCAGAGAAAGGCAAAAACCTAAAGCAAACCAATAAAAGGTATTACCATTATTTGTATTTCCTGATAACATCTTCATGACTTTAACCAACATACTATGCCAGAATTATGATTTTTTTTTTTTTACAACCCAGAACTATTGAAAATATAGACCAATACAAGATGTTCTCTGCTATCGGTAACTAAAGGGATCAGTCTGTTCTTTAAAAATAAAAATGTTATAAAAACAGAAATATTTGTTTTCTGCATGCATAGCTTATGGTATGTAGCCTCATTAGTGTCTTAGCAATTACATGGAATTATACTTGGCTTAGGTACTAATTTTAGTGACTATACGAAACATTTTATTGCACTGTAAATATATTAAACACTCCCCAAGTAATGTATGGTTTATTAATGATTCACTCTAGTAAAATAAAGGTTAATACAATATACAGAAAAACATTACTTAAAAAATAACTAAAACACAAAATGGTATATATAGCAGCTTAGCAGCCCTTAGATATGGCTACATTTTTTCAATCTAAGAAAAGTTTTGAAAGTACAAAAAATACTTTTTAAACTGGTTGAAGGGTTCTTGTCACCTCCTGTGAGCTAAACAGAAAGAAAACAATTAGAATTTTAGGTCCAGCCTGTGTGGGTCATGGCTCTTGTTTTACAGTGAAAAAATAACAGTAGACACAAAGGAACAAGAAGTGTATTATTCTCAGAATTACCCGAGCATAATATAGAGAAGAGAGCACAAAAGAAAATAATGCAGTCATCTCATCTAAGTAGGATGCAATATAAATAGTTTTCGTTTTTTTTTTTTATGATATACACCTTTAATCACCTTGATGCTATCAATGTGATGTTCTGTAAATACCAGGTACCCAGCCTGCAAATGCAAATGTAAATATTCTTAATCCTATTTTACTGCACTATATATTTTATAACAAGGCAATTTTATATTTGTAATAAAGATGGCATAGCTAGGAGGTCCTCACACATGGGTACCCCACTGTGCCCAGGTCTGCTGTCATCCTGCTTACACATTTAGCCCACCCCCCATTCATCAGACTTTACACTCACCTGAGAAAGTGCTTTTCAGCGACCTTCAGATTTTATCGACTTTATTTTGTGTAACTCTGTTAACATATGTATACATTTATTAAAGCAAAACCTGTAAAATATATTTCGTGTATATTCAGGCAAGTGCTGTATACAAATAACAACTTGGAGTCCAAATCAAGTGCTATTGCACACTCCCTGCATCCCACATTGCAAAACAGCCCAGTAACCTATACAGAGATTCAGTGGGGTTTTAAAAAACTTAGTAGCTCAATGTTGATCACAAATTCATTATAACATAAATTATAGCTTTGGTCCATGCGTACATATTCTGGTGAGACCCCACAGTCTTTGTCCTTGATCTACGGCTATTGGCTTTGCAGCTCATGGGCTCCTTTTATAGCTGGTTGCCATACCCTGGCTACACAAGCAAAACACATTCTTTATTGACAAGAGTATCCACTCCATGCTTTTGCAGAGTATGAATTTTCACAGGATTTAGTGGAAAGTGTGCAACTGATATCCCAATGTAGTGGGGCCAGAAGAGTTTATGACTTGGGGGGCGCTACAGAATATGTGTGACAATAGATGTAGTTAAAGCATTAAAGTAAGTGGAATAAACTTTTTTTTTCGCACAAAAACAATTCCCTAAACCCAGAGAGCCCCTCCACGTAGAGGCCTTAAAGAGTAACTATACATAAAAAAAATGCAAACTGGCAGGTTGTTTATTGCAATAGGGACAGGCTATGTCTGACTGCAAACAGACTGCCTGTTCGCAATTTTTTGAAATGTACACTGAGCTGCACATGAGTAAAGTGTATATGATACTAAGAATCCCAACCTACCCCATGCTGCCAGGAATTTTTGAACTCCGGAGTGCATGCACAGGAGTTACGTTATATATAAAAAATATATATATATATATATATATATATATATATATATATATATATATATACACATACATACATATGTCACAGATGTAGAAATGACTTAATAATGGTAATAAATTGCTCGTATGTTGCTGTGATTGGAAACATGATTTTCCAGCAGCGATGACAGTACACATTACCCAGGAAAATAAGACTCGGCATATGGAGATAGGCAATAGGAAATGGCATTCATGTATCTGGAAGCTGCTGAACACGACTTGCGGTTAGTGAAGGAACAGACGTGCCACATTGTTTTGGGCCCACCTGTTGCAAAGACACGGAGGGAAGAAAAAAAAAAAGTTTACAGCGCGCCGTAAAAATAAGTCGGATAGGGGAAATAAAGTGTGTGTTTCATTTAGGGCCGCCGGAGCTGGACGCCAGATGTTGTTTTTTAATAAATTGAGAACACAAGTAATATTGGCTCGGATTAGGCTTGCTGGCATTTCTTGTTTTGTTTTACCTTCAATTATTTCATTGGTCACAAAAATGTGAACTGTGGACCTTGTAAAATCTCCCAGCGCAGTGACCATAGTGCTTGAAGGTTACATTGTATCCATTTAATACATAATAGGGCATTCGCTATAAATTCCATTAAAGCAACAAATCACACAAACTAGACAGACAGACAGATATACTTTCAGGGTCACAATACTGCTAAGATGATGACATAATTCTTAAGTGGTCAATCACTGTTCATTATGTATTGAGACATTTATACAGAATTACAAATTCTGTACCATCTATATTGTACTTTTTATTGATTTTCTATTTTTTTGCTTTTTTGTTAACATTGACAAATTACCAGACAGCATTCATCATGGCCATCAACAAAATATTGTGATTTAGTGACAGTCATAGTGATCTTTTCCGGTCCATTTTTACATTTAGGGCCATTTGAGACTCGCAATTGAATGCAGTGCTCCAAACCAATGTTGGAGAGTGATTGGAAACCGTTTTGGGCATGCGGCAATGCTTACAGTAGATTGAATAAAGGATGGCACCACAACTGCATTCAATCCGACAACAAAGTGGTTGTGGTTGATGCTAAATACTGCATAGAGGTTATAAGCTATATGATAGATTAATATGATTTCCAAAGGTGTTAATATCAATCAAATATGTAGCTTTCAATAAAAGAATATCTGATCATGCCAATATGGTCCTTGCTCAGGAACTTTCTGCTATAACCTGTCACACAGTTATGCTCTTGTTTTGTCAGTAAGTCACATGCTCCTGATGGAGACTCTGTTCAAGTTGCTTTAGATATGTATGGTCAACCGTAGTCACTATAAAGCTGGTACAAAGCATAAATGTGTAGCCAATGCTACAGTCAACAGAAAGAAAATAGAAGAGCAGCACTGAGATGCAAAAAAAGGATGAAAATGTTGAAAACATATTTTTAAGTCTCAGTTTTATTCTACATAGGACTTAAGCAAACTAATGGGTCTATGTATAAAGCTGTGACATTCAAGGAAATGATCTCTGGTGTAGAATTAATTACTGCCATTGAAACACAGGGACCTGGAAAATTCTCTTCAGAGATCATATTAATAGACCCCTAAAAGTTCTCTTTTTGTGTATTAGATAACATAATGACTGAATATTTTGGGACCATTTTCAGTTTAAATTCTGAGAAGCAGACTGATCTCATGTGGTTCCTAAAAAAAATCACATTTCACACTCATTTCTAATTTACAAAATATAGTATATATATATATATATATATATATATATATATATATAAATATCAATGTCCTTGTAATATATTATATATGAAGCACACACATATTTTCATATGTTTTTCTAGCTTGTTTTCTTTATGAGACACCGTTTTAAGTTTATAAACAAAACAAGAATCCTCTTCGACAGACTGTGTAAGCTGTCATGGCCACAGTTACACGGTATCAATCTTACAGAATTTCCCTTTGTACTCTATAACTGTTATTTTAGAAATGCTGACTCCTAAAAATAATATTATTTAACTTTTATGTGTTTCTGCCCCTCGATAATTCTTTCTTAATAAAAGTAAATTAGCAAAAGCATAGCTCCGCTGCAAAATCCCCGCAGATAAGTTCTTGCCGCTGTTGTTGTTGAGTGAGGGATTGAGGTCTGCAGATTTAATTATTGGGGGGAGCAAATAATGGCTGCAACGTCTGCTTGACACAATAAAGAACCTGGAGATGCTTCTGAGTGCATAGTTACCCTCATTATTGTGTTACATTACACAAACTGGCGCTTTAATGATGCAGAATGAGCTCAGAGCAATTTCAATGTACTCTGTTTAATCTTCATTTTGTATATCACACACAATCAGATCGCTTTGCAATGCTAAGTGCAGAGACACGCAGATCAAAGATGTTAAGTAAATGTTTCCTGAACATCACAATATTTAAACTAGAACTATTGCATATTGCATGTTCATTTTATTATTGTAAAGTTAGGAGGAATGTAAATTTGGTACTATTGTTTGCTTGCTGTGGCATATCACTTGCTGTTTGCAGTACATGTACAGATCTGCAGATGGTTATTCTGTGGCTACCTGTATGTCACATGGTGAGATTCACCTTTTTTTATGAGTGCTTGCTAGAAGCAAATTAAGAACAGGACAGGGCAGCTTCCATTTGTGGTCCCTTAGTGTTTAAGAAAAGGCTAAATATCAAAAAGAGATATTCAAGATTTATTTTAGACTACTATTTCCAAGATTTTTAGCAAATTGCTCTAAAGCTAATTTCCGACCCTCAGATAGCCACAGTGGTGTGTTGTTCAACTGAATGTGAGCGTCTGGAAACCAATTTCTGCAGGTTGTTGCAGTCCCAGTTCCTGAATGCAACATACTGCTTTTGGCTGCTCCTAAACTGTCAGACACTTACACTGACCTGAATGCACTTGTAAAGCAGTTTGAAGTGGTTGCTGTTGATGCTGGAGGACTAAGAAAGATCTAACAACTTCCTGACAACATTAAACCACAGAAAACCACAACCTTGACCACTCTCAACCAACACAGGCAGAGTAGGGTTGCGGTTGAATTGTGGTTGACACAACAACCGCAGGGTTAAACCACAATTCAACCTCAACCGTACTCAACATGTCTTGGTTGAGAGTGGTTGAGGTTGTGGTTTGATGCGATCCAATGTTGTCAGGAAGTTGATCGATCTTTCTCAGTCTTCCAGCATCAAAAGCAACCACTTTCAACTGCTTCACAACCGCATTCAGGTCAAAGGAAGTGGTTGACCGCTTAAGGGCAACCAGAAGCAACATGTTGCATTCAGGAACTGGGGTTGCAACCACCTGCACAAAGTGGTTGAGAGCAGCTAACAGCAGTAGTTGGCAACCACAAGTCTAAAAGGTGCCTAAAGGGCACCTTGGGAGATTTATGAAATCTATCCAAGGCTGGAGAAGCTACACTTTCATCAATGAACCTGGGTGATCCAGCAAACCTTGAATGGATTTCTTAAAAGTCCATTCCTTTTTGTTAGCAAATGTTTTCGCTCCTGGACCAAATCCATTCCAGGTTTGCTAAATTACCCAAGTTCACCCAAGATAGTGTATTTTCTCCAGTCTTGGAGAGCTTTAATAAATCAGATTCATCGTCTCTATCTGCTTAGCTCTGAGTTGGGAGCTAATAGAAATGCCCAGTACTTCTGTGTATGGACATGTAACTCTACTGGACCAAACAGCACTGTCTCATGCAAAATCTACAGTCTTTGCAAATTCCACAATAACAATTTATTTACTTTAACAAACTTGTGAGAGCTTTTCTTGCATTTCAGGAAATGGCATTTAAACGATACTCCCTTGCATACCTATGAACATTTTATGTATTGCAATATTTAGTTTTGATCTAGCAAAAATGGGCAAGGAATGTTCCAGACGGAATGTTTCCATTATACTGTTGTGCTATTGGGCATTGCCATTTATGTTACCTTTCATGTTTAGTGCACAACAAAGCAGCATGGCAGCATTTTTCTTAATGCATGGTACAACTTAATTAACGGGATCCACAAGTGCACGAACAACCTGAATTTTACTGCACAAACTCTCACTGTGAATAGACTCTTAGAGCTCCTTTCTTCTGTATGACAACCTGTGTTTATTAGTCCTTTAACATTCTTGACAGATGTGTTCATAAAATTATTGTCTACTTTATGAGGACGCACTCAAAGATTATATAGAAGATCCTATTTAGCAGACTCCTGTGTCTGTCATAGTTATCTTACCAAAATCACTTTCCCACGCATACAGTATTATTAAATGTGAATCCAAATCTCAGCTAATCACTGCACTCCATTGTGTGTGTGGGAGATTAATTTCATTGTGGCCAAAGCCAGAGTGACTGCTTACTCTTCTCTGCAACACTGACACAGCCATCTCAGCTTTTCCCTTTGTTGTACATGTTCAAAATTAGTTAATAACTATAATAAATAGGGTGATGCAACATGCAGAGACCCCCCTGGGTCAGGCTGGGATACCAGGGGCCTGCCAGAGTAAAAAAGACTCACCATAAAGCGGTGCCGTAGAGTGTGCCACAGCAGCATAACAATTTGGGGTACCATGAGTGGGCATGGTTAAATAGGCAAGATAAAAGAACTTCCACGGCCAGTCTGAGAAAAACATTTTCTAATTACAAAGCTTTTATAGTAGCAGAATAACCAACCCTAACTGTAGTCCAGTATAACTAATAGTAGGCTACACCAAAATAGTCTAACCATGCATTATATAAAACAGACACGGACTGCTCATTTAGACCAAAGAATGCTGTAGAATGTTAACAAATAACAAAATACTGTTCCCTATTGACATAGAAGCTGTTCTACAGGTTATTTATGAGATCATATACTTTTTTACATAAATAAAAAAGATACTACTGGATCTGTTAGAGATATATAATGAGGATTTAAGTATATTAGTGCAGGTTATGTAGAACAGCTTCTATGTCAGAGGAGAACTGGTGAATAGTCACTGACAGTAATAATTACATTATTTATTTCAAAGAAAGAAAGGGGCACAACATAATACCAGACAAGAATATTGTATCAGAAGAAAAACAATGGTATGAGAGATTATTATTAAATTATCATTAAACAGGATTTATATAGCGCTAACATATTACGCAGCGCTGTACAATAAATAGGGATTGCAAATGACAGACTAATACAGACAGTGATACAGGAGGAGAGGACCCTGCCCCGAAGAGCTTACAGGAGATAAAGCAAGTGTCAAATCCTCAAACATTAAAAACCGTGGTAAGGGTAAAATTACTCACTAAAATGTCAAAGGAATGAACACTGCACTTCCAGCGACCCTCTAGACCCCAATGCAAACCTAGAGATAAAGAATAGGGTTTTTTTCATCCCACCAGAGCTAGCTGAGGACTCATGGTAAATAACAAAGAGAATAAAGGTTCTACAGAAACACTTGAACCATATAGGCCTCTAGGAGCCTAAAGGGGTGCTAAGCATAAAGAGAGATAGAGTTTCCATTAAAAACTTACACCCAGAAGGGGAAAGCCACCCCAAGGGCAGGGGACATGAAGCCTTCACTGCCTATCTGCTCACCATCTGCCCTCACCACCTGCACCTCAGTACAGTATGGGAGATACATTTCTGGATACACAGATTGGAGCAGACTGCATCATATTCATTTGTCACTTTAAGCCGTCATCCTCTCCTCTCATTTGTGATCCATTTTTAAATTTTTTGAATAGTGAGGGCAAAAGAGGGAAAGGGAGCTAGGGATGTGGGGTGGGAAGAGAGGGCATTGGATGAGAAAAAGGGAGAGGGTGGGAGGACTGGGGTCTTGGTATGGCACAATTGTGATTCCTGGTGTCATCTCGGGGGCCTTGCCTTGTTTGGAGAACAGGGGAGCTAGGCACAGGGAAGAGGGAAAGTCAGTCATCCAAGGGAAGAGAGTGAAGAATAAAAAACAATAAAGTCCTGCTAAGTCTAGGTATGAGTGTAAAATTATGTAATACACCATTTATGTACACTCATGTAAAAGGAGAATCCCCAGTAAAAAGTAGTCCAAGCGACTAGTCAAGATCCACTAAACCATTTTCCCAAGAAACTCTAATGATGGCTTTTTTTTTTATTGTGGTCATAACCTCTGCATGGCACATCCCAAGGCCTTTCTGGCCCCACTGTATAATATATTCTGTCTAGTTCAAGGTGAGAGGCAGAGGCATCTTCTAGGAACTGGTTAAAAATGTGTACAACCGTGTGACACAAGGCATCTGCTACAAAACCTTTGGGGATACCACTTAAACAAATACTATTCTTGCATGATATACTGTTAAAGTCATCTAATAAAAGAAGAAGAAACACTGACTGTTGGTAATGAGAGTCTCTATTATTCTCTGGCACACTCTATGTGCCAGGCTGGATGTTTCCATCCCCAACCCTTTAGCTTTCTCCATGAATTTGACTAAATCTCTTTTCACTTCAGATACGGCAGCTTGGTGAGTGCCCTGCAATTTGGTAGTCAGGGCCTCTACGTCAGCTCTGAAAGGGAATGGCTGTATTAAGACCCGTAACTATGTAACCTATGTAACCTGTAATAGTTCACTTGAATAATTGCAGAAGAGTAGACATTGAATGAGCAGAGACACTTACTGTGTCCTCAGATGACCAGTTTGGCGACTCCAGAAGAATAACTATATTTATGTAGGTGCTCCGCATATAGAGGAATCAAATCGTTCACTGGGCCCCAGGGATTGCATAGTGATAAAGTCCTGAATAATTGCAGAGAAACTCTTACCTTGATGGGTAATACTCACAGACAGCCATCACTCAGCATTTTGTAAGCCCCCGTCCTAGAAGAACGTCAAAAGTGATTAACTTTGTGTCAAGGTAGATCACATCAGGACTATGTTGTCCTACATGGCCTCCAGGACCAATGACTCTGTTGGGAGCATGTAACACCAAACCTCCAACACCCCACTCACTGTCACACAGATGAGCTATGTTTGTGTTGCCTAGGCCTTTCTGTTCAGCAGGTGTTTAGTAGCCCAATGGTAGGATTTGCGGCGAAAGCTTAGTAGAAACATGTTGCCATTTTCGCACAGCACAATATTTGCACAGATGCCAGTGTTCTGTGAATTGTACAATTGTTGTATGTTTTGAGAATTGTAGTGTGTTGACAGCCCAAAATGAATGGGCAATCTGCCCCAAACCATGGCAATGTATATGTTGATGTGTACATGTTTTGGTATGAATTAGCCCTTAAACGCATAACAGTGTGACACCATAAGACACGTGACACAGAAGATTGTGCTTCATGGACAGCAAACAAAAAATTTAATTGAGTAAATAGAAACTTGCCCAATAGAACACAAAAAGCAAACATTACCTGGAAGGGATTTTCACTACCTTTCCCAACCAAAACGAAAAACATGGGCTAAACATACACTATAGCCAGAACATGACAACCAAGCAGCAAACAATTAAAAAAAAAGGGGCCTGAAATGCCAGTGCATCTACTTCTCCAAAGTCTCCAAATATAAATTCACATTCTTTACACTGATGAAACAGAAAAGGTCTCCCTACATGGAACATATCGCTACTACGAAAGAAAAGACCATCTTGATTAGAAAACATTGAGAACATTGCGTTTCACATTCCTCCAACAGCACCTTCAAGCAGAATGATGGCTTAGCAATGATAGTAAAGACTTAATTATTATCAAATGACTTCTGCCGTTGGGTCACTATTCTTGTAATTACAAGCAGTTCATGCCTATGCTAATTAGGACTCCAACACAATCATTTTCATGGGGAAAGTGTGGGTGGGCAAATTAAATAAATGGAGATACAATGATGCTAATGATATTTTAACTTTAATTTTCCACATAAAGACAAGCAAAACACTTTCATGCCTATGTCGTTTTATGCTAATAATTTACATAACTGCCTTGCTGCTGGAGAGCCGCGCAACGCGTTTTTACATTTCATTGTTGGGCCATATAACTAATAACCACTTTGAACTGCACATAATTGGTAGGGGTCCCTGTAATGTCCGAGTGGCCCTCTTTTGCCACATGTTTTATTGCTGTGACTGATCCGTTACATTTAAACCTTATTTTACGCAAGCAGTACAGTGAAAGCCTTTACACTGATTGCTCCCTGAACACTGTGAGTCCCAAAATGTAACAGCTTCTGAAATGAAGGCTCCAGGCTTGTGATCTTACTGATGGCTTTCTTCAGGCAGGGAAAATAAACAGATATTATTACTCGAGACCAATTAAAGCGGGGTGAACCAAGGCGCTCACAGACTAAGCTGTATCTCAGCCACGCTTAAAGAGTAGGTGGCCAAGGCTTCGCCTCCGTCCACACCTCCCCTCCGGTAAAGTTTTCTAGAAAAAAAAAATGACTCATTAGTACAAAGTGGCTTCTGTAATGACATTTCCAAAGGTTAAGTGCAATCGGTCTTTCCCTACAAAGTGCACCTTCTATGCTTATTGCTTATAGCCATGCTAATTGGTTGTGAGTAGACATTTAACTAAGCCATGGAGGAGACCTGGATGAGGACGACATGTGAAGCAGCCATATAGGTCAATAGTTATTTTATACAATAGGATGTGTCCTCAGTTGTCTCCCTTAACTCATTAGAACCTGATCTAACAGTAATAAGCAAAGCATTCTATAATTTCATATGAATGTACTATTAAAGATGTGAGTGTAAAGTATTGAATAGAGAACAGGGTTCTAAGGGGATGGTTTAGATTGCATACTCATTCATACAAGGTATAACAATTAGATGTATATGCATCATCAAATGTGCACAAATATTATCTGAAAACAATGGTGAGAAGCAATGTTTGTTATAGAGGAGGCCATGTGTGATGCGGGTGAGGTTGCTCAAAAGAAAATGGTGTGCTCACAGGCTTGCTAAGGTTGAGGGCTTTCCTCTTTTATTGTTTTGTAGGTATGAGGGTTTTATGATGATTTTGCTGGAACAGGAAAGTGAGGAAAGGTATCTACAATACCTATGAACATCCTTGGTTGGATGAAATGTGTTTACCAGTTATCATGCATGCAAAAATTGGTAATATAGTTGTACATATTCATGTTACTATTGGGCCATTGGAAGATTTCCATGGGCGGGATTTTGCTCCTACATCTAACTGCCTGTTCTGTAGCTTCAGAACAAAGACTGCTAAAAATTTAGGTGCCCCCTACAAATTGATAAGTGCGGGGAGTTAATAGAACTGTGTTCTATACCACCCAACAAAGGTCATGTTAGCCCACGGTGAGAATCAAATGTGAGGAAAGCAATGATTTAATACAATAAGCACTCTATCTATATGGGATTCTAGCTGCTATGTGTCTGAATATTCCATCACATCCAGTTATTAGGCCGATTTATTAAAGCTCTCCAGAGGATACACTTTCATCAGTGAAGCTAGGTGATCCAGAATACTTGTAAGTCATTACCATTTCTTAGCAAATGTTTTCAATCCTGGACCAGATTCATTTCAGGTTTACTGGATCACCCAGCTTCACCAATGAAAGTGTATTCTCTCCAGTGTTGGAAAGCTTTATTAAATCAGTCACATTGTGTCAAAGTAACAGGGACAATGCCCAACATACCTAGAACAAAAGATGTGCCTGGGATCATTCCAAGGTCTTTCATTTATTTCTGAACCCTTATATTCCTGCATGTATGGTTGCAGTCACTAAATTAATATACCAGTGGGGAAACTATATCACTATGGTGGCCAAGCTAAAAGAGTTCTCACTTTTCCTAATGATGGTTGAAAACTCCTTTAAGGAAACCTGTTTAGGCCATTAGGAACCTACTATGTTGAGCTTTGAATTTCCATTCCTCACATCTTTGAATCAATTTACTAATGTCCACTGTCACAGCAGTAGATGTGTATAATTCCATCAGAAATATATAATATTAGTGTTTCTTTTTGCACAGCAAGTGTTTCTTTCTTCCTTGATATCTAAGACATGCTTCTCTCAATGACCTGTTTGTTTCTCAAAGCATTTTTTTACAGCTACAAAAGAGGTGAAGAAGGTCCTTTTCAAAGACAGTTAATCCTCATTAGCATTACCTTATCTTCCAGGGCATGTAAAATTTAAAATGCAAGAGTTATGTTTGGAGTCCTGTAGGAATTAAGCACACCCTTTTACCGCTTCAGAGAAGAAACATTTTATTATTGAGGAGGCTAGAGAAACCTACGCAGAAGGGTCAGCTTGGAAATCGCTGCATGAAAGGAGTGACAGAAGAAGGAACATCCATAAAGCCTGTCTATTAGGAACAGACAATGACGGGAATCTCTATACAGTGGGTCATTAATGAATCCTGGTAAAAATATTCCGAGCAGAACATGATAAACATGATTAAAGCAAAAAAAAAACTGTCACTGCTGCTAATTTAAGCATGAGCCTACTTTTATGCATTTATTGACTACGACATTCTATTTTAGTAAGACATGAAAGAATTTGAGAAAGATATGCTACTGACCTGAAAGTCATTTCAGGTGCTTGAAAATAGTGGGTAAAGGGATCCGTTGACTTTTATATCTCTCTTCAGAAGTCTTCCATAGTTCTCACTATACTGGAGTCCATTTATTTTAACTACAATAAATTATTTTTTTCTACTTCTTATCAACTCTCCATAGCAGAAACTAAAACTGCAGCAATGCAAATGTGCTATTTTTGGAATAAAGTTTTGAAGATGTAAAAAAATACCATCACATGCCTAGGAAACCCAAGGGTTTCTGTATATGTTCAGGACCAAACATGCCATGGAAGTAGACGTACACAGAAAGATTATTTAAGTTGTTAATGCTAACCTAGTTTTAGGAAATGACTGCTTGCCTGGTTGGTGTTCTGGTTCTCTGCTTTTAATACTTTCTGATTCACTGACCCCGAATGAGTTTGCAGCTCAGGTGTTCAGCTGATTGCCATGCAACTTTCCAGTCAGCTGCATGCTTGTTTGAGATGTGTAAGCAAAACTACTGAAAGCAAATTTTAGCTTTACATTCAGAAAATATGCATTTTTTGGAACTAGTGCAGCCATGGTAAGTTGCAAAATCTAGGTCTGGTAGGTCAGCCTTTAAACTTGTCCCTATCCACGCACCCATTCATTTTCTTCCTACTCATCTGAAGTAACTGGAACATCCTGGATAACCCGCTAATGCATCTGTTTACAACTCCACAAACCAAATGTCATCTTCATTTCTATGTGTAGCAGATACTGTCAATTATGGCTGTAATTCTGCCTGCATCATCCTCATGCATGAGCAGTGGAACAAGGCCATGGTTCCCTTTTCACAGCATTCAAGAATGAAAAGCTGTGAGTGATTGACGCGCGGGGGGCAAGCGTAGATAGTCATGTTTAGCTTATAGCTTCAGACAGCATCAACAAGCTGGAAGTATGAATTTGTCAAGAATAGGACTACTACTAGAAAAACAGTCAATGCATATATCTTATTTTTTTTTTTTTAAATATCTGCTGAGTTCAGGTACACTGAGTGCAATCCTCTCCAGCCACAACTGGATTCTAATTTGTGTTAACTAAATGCCAAGCAAACCCAAATATTATATTGTGATCAAATATTATATATCTTGGGAAAGTAACTATCATATAAATGTTGAACTGCTCAAGGACTTTACTAAGAGTAGAGCTGGATGTAGGACCCATTTGCTTCCCACACTACCATCTGGCTGCCGAATACCACAATGGCGACGATACAAGACCAGTCTCACTCTGTAGGTAGAGAGCAACAGTGACTACATAGATCTGAAAGAAACAAAAGGCTACAACATTTAAGCAAGCATAAGCATATCTCCTGTAATAAAATGAGCACAAGTTTCTGCTTTAGGAACTAGTTTCTGTCTATAGGTACTTGAAAATGGGCAGCAGAATCCACTTTAAGTGAACCTATCATCTATTTTCTTACATTTTATAAAAGGGTGGCTAAGCCCTTTAAATAATAAAAAACATAAAACACTGTTTTTTATTGAACATTTTTTTACCCTTTATATTAAATTGGAGGGGGAGGACCCTGTGTCCCGTCCATGCCAGGAAGAATGAAGACGGGGAGGGGCAGGACTAAATGTCAGTTCTGCTTTAAGTCAGACCCATATATGCCAAATTCACATTGGTTGCTCTGTATAATGTTTTTTGCACCTAGAGCTTCTTTGTATTTTGTTGTTCTACCTAATAAGATTGTAAGTGCAAATAAATAATCTACATTCACTATCTGCTTTACCTGCATTCATAGGGTGTTCTATATGGATTTACTATCAGCTCAACTAATGAGACCACAATCACCAGATGTTTTCAGTTTTTATTAACAAATAGGGCTGTTGCTACCCTTGAAAAACACAATGTTCTATGGTCATACTCAATCATGGTTAATAATAATAGCACGGTACAGCTATTGTTAGACATTATTGCCTTTTGTGTGCCATTGAAGAAATATGAGTATTAAATATTAATGCATTCGAACCCTGTGACATATCATATCTCAGCCAATGAGAGACCTCAAAGAGTGAGGTTAGCCTGGTCAGAGGTTAGAATGTCGAATCAATCACAACACAATAATGCTGGAGGAGAGGCTCCGCTGCCGTTATTAGCTAGAACATTATAATCTGTGAACAATTAGGTTTCCAAGGCTCAGTCTATGTTTTGGCTGGAAAAGAAAATAAACAGAATCAGTTATGCTGTTGTAAAATGTTTCATAGTTGCCACATTTTGCTTAACGCCTGTTTATGTTAAAATATAATGATTATCTGAGATTGTGTGGGAGATTTTTTTAAGCTTTTTTTCGCTTAATTTTTTACCTAAAACAGTATCATTAATTTTTTTTGTGTGATAGCATTATAGAAAAAAGTTGGGTTATTTTATTGATCTGTCCAACAAAATAGTTTATTAATTTTTAATAAAGTTTTCACTTCAGTTTTCAGTTTAAGCCAGCCTTTCTCAACCTCTCTACCAAGAGGAAAACTTGAAATAACTTTCAGGTCCCAGGGAAACCCAGCCAATATTTATGATGTGCCCAGTTCATGGAACATTATCCTGGTGGTCAATGGGACTAATGCCTCTTTGTTGGCCAGAGGAAAGATGCCCCCCTTATAGAATGCTAAATAGATCACTGGTATTGATGGTAACAGGCCTGAGAGGCATAAATTGCTCATTGCTCAATGAACCCCTAGCAACCTCTGGAGAAACCGTGGTTGAGCAACACTGGCTTAAACAGTCTTATTATTAATAATAAAAAGGATTTTTATAGCACCAACATATTATGCAGCGCTGTACATTATATAGGGATCGTACAATCTAGACATCCTTGCCCGACAATACAGCCACAAAGTTACCACATACTTCTCTGCCACGGTAAGGTAACAAAAGATGGTCATTGACCCACCACAATTTATTTAACAATTAAGAATGCAAATGAAAATGCCAATCAAAGGAGTAATTACTCTATACCTAAACCCAACATTGGATTGATACAACTGATCATTGTAACAGAGCCTGATGGACTCACATCAGTGTCTTCTTTCCCCAGTATTGTAGGGATGAATTTGCCTTCATTTTTGTACCACTATCTGGGGATTCATTATGGAGATTTACTCCCACTTCCTGTACTGCTAAGAATGATTTCCACAGGTTAAAAGTGCCAACAAGTGAAAAAGTAAAAAGGACTGCAGGTAATGCTACTGGGTCTGTAAAGCCAGTAGAGGTCCAGTACACAGAAAAGAGTCAGTGTGTGAAGCATAGGGTGGTACATTGTTCATACATTGTAGGTGTTGAAGAAAAATGTGAACAAAGTTATTAAATATCAAAGCTATGTTACATATTTCTTATGAACTCTCAATAGAGCTTTGAGTGGTTTTAGTCATTGGTGTAAGATCACAAACCCTTAGAACCAATTAACTTTTTCAGGAACACAAAATGAGAGCCTTAAAGACTAGAAGTGGCAGCGTCATTACTGATTAGTAATTATTTCAAGGACAGATTCATACTACAGAAGAAAAAAAAATATATATATATATGGTATAACATTTGCTTGTGTAAAGTTTAAAATTAAACAAAAACAAGTTTACTCCTGAAATTGGCATATGACAAACCCAGGACTATGTCGTCTGACCATAGCGGGGTAAAGCTTATAGGAACCCAAAAACAAAAATTAAACTTATTGCAGCTTACCCAACCTAAGATGGGGTGTCTCAATTTGCTTTCATTTTTTTTTTGCAGGCTTTCTTTTCCCTTACTAAATTGGTTGTCCTACGAATAACGTACTTTGATTTCTTGAATGGAGTTATGGTTTTCCCTGGTTTTCTCTGCTGATTTGGTCTATGAACACTTCCTTTTCTCTCTCCATTTCATGGGTAGTAGGATATAGCTTGGAAAGAAGATGGCATTGAATGTGATTACCATTCACAAGAAGTGACAATGACACTGACTTTCAGAGAAGATCAACAGGTGTTTTCCGTACTCGATGAAGATGTTGGATGCGGTACTCATGTCTGAGGACCATCTGAAATATATTACATTTTTAGTCTTAGGTTTGGATATCCTTTAAGCTGTAAACAGAGATGAAGAGGACTCGAATTACACTTAGAAGCAAGTCATCATTGGGTATATAATGACAGTTCTATGAAAATAAACACCAGTCAATATAACAACACTTATCCCCCTTTAAGGGTATTTGCTGTAGTAAATAAAGCTTGTTACTCTTCAAAAAGATGGAATCTCAAAGGAGAATGTTATTTATTTAAAGGTGGTTGGCAAAGCAAATTTTAACACAACCACCGAAATTGTAAGTCATCTATACTTGTCTTCCTTTTAATGGTGAAACATCAAAACATTATTCATTAATGAATTCAGCACTCTGGGTATCATTTATCTTCATTAGCCATTTACCAAACTTACCACTCCGTAAACCAAACTGTTTCATTATACTGCATCTAGGTGGTAGCACCACTTCTGCAACATTCTATTGTCATGAATACAATCAATCACCTCTTATATCTTCTCAAACCATTTAATAAAGTGCTGATATTGTGGCATTTTCTTTTTCTAAGTGTCACCTAATACAATCGCTTACTTGCAGTATTGACAATATGGTATCTTATTTGCCAACTAATATCATCTCTTGATTCAAACACATCTGTGGCAGCTTCATTCTGCCTGCACATAATACATATCAAGAAGGATAAACATTGGTGCTTTTTAACACAACTGTATACTACTGTTGGCTTCATTCTCAGATTCTAAGGCAAACTAGAAATACAAACAGAATTCCAGTAAGATATTTATTAAGAATATTTCTAATCCATTTTAAAACAACTACTAGGAATATCTGAATCTATCTGTATATTAGACTCATTGGATCCCCCAAAAAATATGATTCAAAGGTTAAGACTAAGGGGTAGCAAGCTGTGCAAGTCAGGCTCTATGGTATTGTAGAGAAAAGAAGAGCAAAGGGATGATGAAATTCTTCAAATATTGCCCAAAATAGCAGACTTAGGTGGGTTGGTGACTCTATTTTATTGCTCAATGCTGAACTCCAGGGAGATATAAAAGCCACTAGTAAATGAAGCCTAATACATAATTTAATTTGTAAATACAAGCAGAATATACATGCATTTTCCCTGACTGCACACCACTGTATAGCAGGGGGAAAAGCTTTATAAGGAGCACAATAGTTGTTCTAAATTGGTGCTAATAAGGAAAATGCTGATGGTTCAAGAGTGCAGAGCAATGAAGAAATTAGTTCATCTGTCTGTTTCCTATGAGTCACTGTACATTAACAGGTTAGAGGAGGCTAAAAAGTGTTACTTACCTACAAAGAAAGGTCAGTCTTCTATTTTTGTGGGAAGAGTGTGGCTTAACTATATCAGGGAAAGTCAAATCCCCTTCCATGCCAGGTAGATAAACATTTTTCCTTATGTATATTTATCAGAAAAAGTATTATAAAAAAAAATATTATACAAAAAAACTTAGTGGTGTTTGCCAGGGCTGTCCATATCACCGGAAAGACTTAACAGAGTAATAAATCCAAATTTCACCACAGTTTGTACATTTAATTCATTTCAGTATATATTACCCAAATAATCACTACAGATAAAATATACCACATGCATACCAGAAATGTTAACATTTCCACATCCTGAAAATATAAACTTATTGATAAATAAATATATCTACATGAAGGCACTCAATGCTTGCCTAGCTCCTACTCTTAGCTTTTCATTAAAAACACTTTTACTGATGTATAACAATAAGCTCATCCTGATGTTTTCTTAATTGTATTGGCTTAGATCTGTCCCTGGTTCAAAACAATTAAATAATGATATAAATGGTTGTATTGATTTTTTTTACGTATATTTTTCTCTACTATCTATCCAGAACACAAAAAGCACATAAAATGGCCATGGCAGAGAGCAAGGCGCTGCTTCTGTATGCTGTAAAATGCTATTTCCAATATTATGATATGCAACTACAAGGGTGGGTATGAAAAAAAAAAAAAGACAGTTCTTTAAAATGTGTAATTTGATGATGAGTTTTATACAGGTTGACAGGTTGAAATGTAACAATAAATATACTTAAGTAAAAAAAGATATATATATATATAATAATTTTTTTTTAATAAAATAGGTATTGTATAGCTGCAAAATTTTTTTTTCTACCCTTAACAAATAGTTGAAGTCACAGCTAACACACATATAGGAGAATTCTGCTTCGCAGTAAGTATGTCAATCACAGGGTTCCATCCCACAAGCTCACTCTTTCCAACGCTCATGTAATACAGGCCAAGAGATTTACTATTTGAGATTGAATGCTGAATGAGGCTGTATAATGAAGCTGGGTTAGAAAAAGTAAACAAAAGGAATGGGACCATCTGTTCCTTGACCCTATAGCAGTATTCCTTTCCGCAACAATCATCAGAAATGTATAAAGGGGAAACTGAGCCTGGGACATTATGTCCGGCAGCCTCTCAATATTTTAAGATTTCCAATCTAGAGTGATCAAGTAGGCAGCGGTTTCTATGTACATAGAGCTGGGCCTGGGGCATATTATAAATACATAATAAAGCCATAAATATATGGAATTCTACAGTGCCCACTACATGGTAATAGATCCTCGCTTCACAAAGTTGTGCAGAATTAGGAGGTGTATAATGACTTATTATATATTCATGCTTGTTACATATTTGAGTTGAACGTTGCAGGTTCTACAATGGCTGCCCTTTGGCAAAAATATTGGGTGGAAAGCAGAGCGGTTGTTTAGAAGTCATCGGTTATACACACACATGAAAAAATATGTACAGTGTGAAAGAATATTCCCGCACATAAAAGAGGCCACAGCGTAGTATTATGCCATCAGGCCCAGATAGGAATAAGGCCGCATAAGGCCTAGGGTTAGGATTTTATTATATTTCTCCCATATGCAAACCTGCAAGAAAAATCAATCAGGAATCATAATTTTCTTAAATCCAAACTAAATCTATTTATTTAAAGGTACATTCTATTCCAAATTAAACAGCAATATTTATAAGACACAGCATACAGCCAAAGGTGCTTTCTAGCTAAACACCCAACTGTTATATTGTTCTGGTATGCTAATCCATGTGAATGCACAGTCCACAGGTAGTGTATTTCTTCACCCATCGTCAAGAAAAGGAAACAGCACAGAATAAAGCAGTATAAGTTATTATCAATAAACTGTATTCAGCTATATAGCTCCAACATATTACACAGCGCTGTACATTAAATTGGGGTTGCAAATGACAGACATATACAAACTATTGAACAGGAGGAGGAGAGGAGCCTGCCCAAAGGAGCTCACAGTCTAGGAGGTGGTGGAAGTGGTACACAAAAGGAAGTTAAGTCTTTATATAGATGATCTCCTACTACATAAAATGTATATAGTGCTGGCAGCGAGCAGCAAAATAGGAGAGAAATAAATGTACCCTTCTTTTCAACATTCCCTAAGCAAAATGTGAAGGTAACTGCTCATGTTTGTTCCCCAGGGTTTAACTTTAATAAACATTTTATTCTCAAAAAAGATTATTAATAAACGTTCACAATACCTGAAAATTGGACCTGAGACCAGAACACCAGCAAAAAAAATATACAAAAATGTTGTTAACACTAGATAGTAATTTTGCGTCAACTATCTTGATGGTTTTCCTCGGTGCAGTGTGCACCCCTCTAACAACATTGCTGAACTCTATATATATCCAACAAACTGTGACAAAATAGTAAATATTTCAGATTTGGTCAGCAGATTTGAGACAAAACATTCCTGGGTAACCTTGCTCTATCAAAGTCAACCTCCCATAGGGTGAGTCCTGCACTAAGTACTTTACATTATAGCTAACATAGAATAAAACCAGACCCCCATCTTTATCTAATTAGCCTGAGAACTCTGCAGACACACAGTTTTGGGCAGACCCATGACCCTGTAACAAGCCAGAGAGTATGAAACGAGGAGTGATCATCACATGGAGGAAACTGGATATTACTAGGAATATGTGGAGGGGGGCACTTTGGAAATATATGACTTGAAACAAAGCAGGATTACTCTTGCTGTATAGATTTTAGTGCTTTACAGAACAGTGGTATATACATTTCATTGTGCTGCGTTCCCCTCCATTACTTTACTCACAAATTCCCGTGCAGGCATGGAATCTATTATCCATAAGGCTCAGGAGTCAAGATAAGGTTTTAGTTTCATAAATTGGAGAAATGTGGATACATTGCATCCCCCATACAGATGGTCAATCTTTCTGGGGGGCAAAGGGGCATGTAAAATAAACAGGTAAATGTTGGATTTATTGTTGGAATCTATTATACCCGCACCTGCTCATCAAGAGAATCAAGAGCACTTCCCTAATAGGGGATGTGAAATGGAATATGTTGGTAAATAAAAAATGAGGTTTCAAAAAATTTTTGGTAATTGGGTTTCTTGTGGTTTGTGATATTTAATATTTTGCTTTATCTGCTTTAAAAGTTTTAAAAATACCTGTAGATCTTGCTGAAAGTCTTGGAGAGGTTACCCTCCTGTGTACTGTGCCTGTACTGAATGTTATCAAGTGCATTGTTCTCTGTGGACCTCAGAATCAATCCCCTTTATGTTATGGACAATAGGTGAGGGTCCCCTAGTCCTTTCTTGCTATGTTGTCCTGAGTGTTGTCACCCCTTACAATGTCAACCTCCATGCTTCTCCCAAGAAAGGTTTTTTGAAAAACCAATTGGATAAAAAAGATGTACTACAAAATCAAGACAACAAAAACATACTAACTATGGGGTTAAGAAATGTGGTTTTTTTTCTAAAGTGTAGGAAGAAATCCTTTGCATTAATGCACCTTAAACACAGGTAACTTCATAAACCTCCTATAATATTTAGGCAATGTTCTGAGACCAGGGTTGCTTAAATATTACCGTTCCAAAAAAATCATATTGATTGAGCATCTCTGGAACCTGACCCTTCCACCAAAGTTCCATCTGATACTTCCTCCTCCATTTTTAATTGCCACAGTCTTATATTGCTTGATTATGAGCGGGCTTCCTCATCAATTACTCCCCCTCTCTTTGCGTCTTGACAGGCATCCAAACCGCCTCAGCTTCTGCCCGAACCTGCAACAGATACAAGTGCACATCTGGCAGATTGAAATATCCTATAACAATTACCTCATTCTTCATTGCCATCTTACCGACTTCCTCTATTAACACCCTGTCCAATACTTCTTCCCATCCCGGAGGTCTGTGATTTAATGTTTTCATATTTACTCCAAAAGCAAAGCTGACCGTTTGCTTATAGGCTGTTACCATTCTATCTACAGCCCCTTGTAATGTAGCTAATCCCTCCAAATTTGACATCACTTTATGTTACGTATAGCCAGCTGAATAATTGGTAGATGAGCAATTATTATTATTATTATTACACAGTATTTATATAGCGCCATCATATTACGCAGCGCTGTACAAAGTCCATAGTGGGGTCACTAACTGTCCCTCAAAGGAGCTCACAATCTAATGTCCCTACCATAGTCATATGTGGGAGGAAACCGGAGTACCCGGAGGAAACCCACGCAGACACGGGGAGAACCAGCAAACTCAATGCAGATAATGTCCTGGCTGGGAATTGAACCTGGGACCTAGCGCTGCAAAGGCTGGAGTGCTAACCAGCCTTTGCTGCGCTAGGTTCCAGGTTCTACCAAGCCACCGTGCTGCCCATGCAATGCACAAGAAACAACAGAGAAAGAGCATTAGCACAATGTGGAGTTTTAAGGGTTAAAGTGATGTACACAAGAAGAGATTTGAGGTTGATCATTGGTGACCTTCTTCTGAAAATATAGATATTAGACTGGTATACTGACCGTCTAGCTTCTACACTTGTTCAGTTGCTGGAAAAAGTATGCAGAGAAAAGTTAGAGGTCCATATTTGTATATGTGACTCATTACTATTGAAGCCAGAGGCTCAGGGTTATAGCTAACATTTTAATGAACATCAGCATATAAAACCTCTATATTTGGAGGCTTTATTACAGGTAAACTATTATAATAAATGGTCCCTTTTTGGTTCCCAGGAATGGTTTCCAATAATGTGAGACAGCACAGAATATTTGCAGATTGTGGCAGACTTACCTGCCCTAAGGACCCCTTCCATCCCAGCATTCTCCATAATCCCATCGTTATTGATTCTGAGCCTTCACCCATTTTCTCTGGCTTGTTCAGGATGTTGTAACTGCACATGTGCACAAAAGTTACTGTGTCCCTGCATGGACTGTACACCGAGTTGCACAAAACCAGCTCAGTGTACTGTATTACAAAATGGCTTGGAGGCTGTATGAATCCCCTCTATTGGTGCTGACCATCTGGCATAAGAAATCCCAGACAAATAGTACTTGTTGGAAAGCAACCTTTACTTTCATTTAAAGTGCACATAAAATGTATTATTTGTTTTGGGTGATTACACAAAGGCTGTACCAGTGATTGGACTCTCATTACCCTCTAGTATTTTAGGAGAAAAGTTTCTGCAACCATCTAATGCAAGACATCAACATTTATGGCTGGTGCTAGTTCTGAATTCAGTTTATGACTACACAAGTGCATTGAGTGACCCTACCATCTGCCTGGCTTTATATAGGTCAGACACAGGGAAATTCTGATGTTGGAGTTCCAAGAAGGAACTAAGACAAACTACTGGGATGATTTTTAAAAACCTGGATCAAATTAGGGTAATTGCTGGATATCTGACTAGATATTCCAGGTAGTTCTTGGTAGCTAATGTTACTACTTTGCAGTCAAGCATGTTTTTAATGCTACTAGTGGAGTTTTCCTTCACACTTAGAACCATTTGGTCATCATGCCCCACATTTTGCACAAGATGTATCAAACAATGCATTTGTATGTACATGCAGAATTTATTTAATAAGTCATCATTAATGTCTTTTCATGTGATTGTTGTCAGTGTTGGCTGAAATCCCTCTGAAAGTCCTTGTACACATGGGTTTTAGCTTGTATAGGAGCAGTAAACATAGCCAGCATTTGCAAACCATTCAGCTAGCTTTATGCTTTTGTAATGGCTTCAGAGCAGCTTTGAAATCTGGTACAGAGAGGTTAATCACAGATCTTAATGTTGACTGTTGACTGTCACTTTACACATGCTTCTTGCATGCTTCAGCTTGTTTAAAGTAAAGGTCAACACTTCCAATAATATTTATGCTTATTATCTCCATACTGGTAGAGGGGTTTCCTTTAAGGCTATGGTCAGACTGGCAGTGGCGTTACAGTGCGGTTACCACTTCCTCATGCCAGGTAACTGCTGCCTCGAGGGAGACAATACAAGTAGCTTTTCCCTGTGGCAGCCCCATTAGGAATGAATAGGGGTGGCAGGGACCAGTACCAGTAGTAGTACTGCTGACAGGTGCCAGTCGTCCAATGTGCAACTACTAGTTCTTTATGAGTTCTCTTTGACTGTCATCCATAATTATTAGGATAGGTACAGAATAGGTCTCTATATCTGGATGGCCATCCATGGCATGGATTCTTCAAATCAGACACAAACTAATTACAAACGTTTTCCCCCTTATGAAGCAATACACAGGTGCACAGGATTTCCCTGATTTATTGCAGGACCATACAGGTTGTAGCTGGAGCGCCTGGACATCCACTGCACCCTAGGTCCTGCCTTGAGGAAGATTCGATTCTGGTGACAGATGTAGTCACAATGAAAAATCTGATTATCATCACTATTGGTGGACACGTATCACCTAAAAAAAACATTTCTGCATAAACTGATAAAAAGTAGAATAGTACTGTTTTGCACTTTGTGGTAAAGAAATTAACAACTATACTAAAAAAAACAAAGCCTTCAGGCTATCTTGTCAAAAGGCTTAAAGAGCACAGGATCTGAAAAGGTTAAGAATATTCTCTAGTATTTGCTGGATGTTACTAGCTGTGCATACAATGATATTCAGCACACATCTTATATGATATGTCAGATGTCCATGATCCTACAAGAGGGTCAGCATAACCATATTATGAATCACAGCCAAAGACCGAGCACGTGTTGGGTGTTTACTCTTTCTGAGAATGATTCCCGCCGCGTAATAAAAAGAGCAGTGACAAAAATATGAAGATGGCATTTATAAAACAAATGACACAGGCTCAATAAACTAGACTAGATATGTTGGATGCAGAGATAATGTCACTTCCTCATCGTTATAGCATTGTAATATCATGTAGGGCACACAATGCTGCAACGATTTGTATACCATTGGATTTAAGTAAAAAAAGCCATGCAAAGAGCAATATTGAGCAGCAGGCTCCTTTTACCATTATAAAGCACAACTCCTGATTGGTCGCTGTGGTTCCTGTGGATTTTTTCCTACTTTGGATCTTTTACTTTTTGTATTCAAGATGAGTCATATTACAAATTATGTTTTATTTTGTTCCCATGCTTCTGTTACATGGATTCAACCTTTAAGTTCTATGTGTGACCACACCATTTCTCTCAGTACTGTCAGAGCTTGGTAAGGTTCTGCTATGGTGCAGTTAGTAAACAAACAACATAATATATTTTAACCCCAGGACAACAATCATTCCTCCAAATTCTCCTCATTCTAATACTTTTAGGCCCCAAAGCTTGTTAGCTTTTTGAACAAAAATTATGACAAATAAACTATATCTGGCCTGTGAAACAGCTTGGTGCTCTCCTTCCTTTTCTCACACTTTTTCTGTCTTTTCTCTAGCATAGCATACAGCTTTCTGAAGCTCTCTGATCAAGATCTAAACACAGAATGAGCAGCTTAAAATAATCTGATCCTAGAGCTACTCGCTGCTGCCCACTGTGCAACTCATTTTCTCTACAGAGTGTAGTGTCTTAACAAAGCTTCTGTATTGTTACGGGTGTCAAGGCTAAGAGATTAGATCCCAGTGATTGACTGTAAACAATGTGCAAATTAGCAATAAAAAATGATATGCACATCTCTGGTCCTTATTCTGACCCCTAAAATATAAGTGAATCTATGTCTACTGACTAGCCCTCTCTGAAATAAAATAACTGGTCCTTTCCACCTGCAAAATATAATTTCAAGTATCTCAATACAAATTTTATGGACGGAATTTGTTAAGAGCTAGCTACCCTTCAGATGTTGTTCCACAAAGACTTTTGGGGCTCAGTTATACATATAAGTATCCCATTGCAATACATTAACACACATTATGGCATGTAAGGTGCGTTGCGTAAGGCAGCCCATTCTTTATTCCAATACCCTACAATGGATAAAAAAAAAAAAAAAAATTATTAGACTTTTTTTTCTATGAAACTCACTACAACTGCAGTGTGTTGTGTTTTACTGTACAGTTCATTGGGGTGTCATTCACAATCAATTGCTTTACCAAAAGGCTTAGAAGTATTCAGGTTAGTTATGGGAAGTCGGAAGTGATACCACTTCCCAATCAGGAACTGTAGCCATTAGCTGGATTCTCCAAGTACTGTCTGGTCCATGGCTCCCTATACAGAAAGAATGGGGGAAGGTTGAGGACAGTTGACAAGCACCCACCAATTAGCATGAATTTTGAACATGTCTCTGGCAGCCTGTCCAGTCACAACCTGATCAAACACCATACATGTGAATGTAGCCTAGTCCAGTCACCAACTTGTAATAAGTGGCATTATTATTATACAATAAATACTCTTTTTATGCAGGATCACCATTTTTTTTTTACAGACCACTTCCAGATTGATCAAGTGGCAAGCAATTTATTAACCACTTTTTGGTTCACCATATTGGCTACAATGGAGCTCACAGGTGTCTGTTTCAAACACCTGTCTGACACTTTTACCATTCATATAAGTGGCCGGAAAAAGAATTTATTAGTATTCTATTCCAAGTGAATGGAACTTCAGATTGACAATTTAGAATACCTACGGTACAGAAACCAATGGCTGATCACCATCATAAAAAAATGAAAACACTTTTCCCTACAATTATGGTGTAAATTCCCTCCATAAATATTGATGCCAGAGATAGACATGCAATTAGTACTTTTTTTTTTTTTCAACGTAAATCAGCAATGATGCCCCCTCATTACAATTTTCCTTTAAGGCTGTCTTATTAGTGACTACATCTCTTAAAACTTTCTGTTTGGTTTAGAAAACCCACATTCTTCGTTGAATTACATCCTTGAAAATGAATGCTGACATGTGGCCCATTCTGAAAACACTTGGACATCACCGATCTAAAATTAATGTCATCTTGTGAGTTCTGTATAAACACATTTCGTATCCTTACAGTGACAGAGGGTGTGCTCTATGCTAACCATCCATACTGGAACAGCACATTCTCACACTGCTGGAAAACAATACGGATTTCATGAAATAGACCCACGTTTGCTTTCTTTTCCTCCCAATTGCTAACTTTTCTATGTTTGTCTTGGCAGTTTCCTATGTGTGGGAAAGAGTAAAATGTAAGTGATTGGGAAATTGAAATCGCGTTAAATAAAAAAAAATAGAAATGGGGAAAAAAGGAACTCTGCAGGGTTAGAGAAAGGGCGAGAGCTTTAATTTCACACATTTGACTTTTTTTATTTGGGGAGAAAGGAGTCTTTAGACTAAATGTAATTAAACAAGTAAATCTTACTTGATCTGACCATTTTCAAGTGACACCTCAAAACTGCCTTATGAGTCCACAGAGATTAACATGGCTGTCATCTGTATTTTGCATCTAGCTCAGCGGTGCTTGTTTCACATTGATGGATCTCACTGCACGGCCTTCAATGAATCCCCTATATCTGATAGCCACTGCCATTATAGAGACATCATAATTCAGGCTCCAACATTTTAAAGTAAAGACGTTAGTAAAACAGGGAAGAATTATTGAAGATATTAGCGCAAGGCTGATGAGAAGAGTTGTTGTAGTAAATATGAAAACATCAAACAGTTTCTGTTAGCTGCATTGGCCAAGGACGGCAGAAAGAAAAATAATTTGCAATTAGCAAAATCAGTCAGGAAGTTGCTATCAAAGTGCAGTTTTGGAAGCTGCTAGTATGCTGACAATCTTCGCTTTGGGTCTAAAGATGGCCACACTCATATCCATATGATCATACCGCTGGCCATCCAATGAGACTAAAGTGATAACATTCTATACAATGCAAACCAAAGAACCTCAATTTAATTGAAATAGTGAACTATTGATTAATAATACTATTACACAGTATTTATATAGCGCCAACATATTAACATATTTTACAAAGTCCATAGTCATGTCACTAGCTGTCCCTCAAAGAGCTCACAATTTAATGTCCCTACCATACTCATATGTCAATCGAGTGTAAATTCAAATTTTATGGGGGAAGCCAATTAACCTAACTGCATTTGTTTGGAATGTGGGAGGAAATCCACGCAAACACTGGGAGAACCTGCAAACTCCATGTGTCCTGCCCAAGATTCAAACCTGGTGCCTAGCTCTGCAAAATCCAGGGTGTTAACCTCTGAGTCACAGCGCTGCCCGTTTAATTGATTTTAGTAAGCTGTTGCAGAATTTTGTTGATTGTCTTAGGTCAACCAAAATTTATGTGCTATTGTTGGAAGAATTTATTGTAGTTTAAATAGATTTAGAGCCTGATTTTAAATGAACATTTACATAATCTATGGACTGATCACAAAGGTGTGAAATAAAAACACTTGTTTGGCCATTGGTAAGACCTCTACCATGAAACACAATAGTGCAAAATGGTCTACAATCTTTATAAGCAGGGGAAAAATTAAGTAAAAGAACACATCCAGCCAAAACTTGAATCCAGCCACTCTTTTCACTTGGATGACTGCAATCCACTAGAGTACCTGCTACTGAGCAAACTGTTAGATTTGTGAAATCTGTCTCCTTATGATATCAAACTGTAATAATACCTGCATATCATTGTTATTTGCTTGTTTTGGTAATATCTTCCTGTTGCTGGTACTATCTGCATAGCATTGGAAATTATTTGCCATTGGGGATACCTGTATGTTAATAAATGTGGTCATTATGTTAGCAATAAACGTCTGTCAGGGGTGTTGGACACATGCAGCATATATGTGCAGGAGTCATATATTATTATTAATACACAGTATTTATTTGGGGCCATCATATTACGCAGCTCTGTACAAAGTTCATAGTCATGTCACTAGCTGTCCCTCCAAGGGGTTCACATTCTAATGTCCCCACCATAGTTGTATGTCTTTAATACAGTCTAAGGTAAATTTTGGGAGGAAGCCAATAACCTAACTGCATGTTTTTGGAATGTGGGAGGAAATCGGAGTACCCGGAGGAAACCCAGGCAGACACAAGGCGAACCTGCAAACTCTCTGCAGATAGTGTTCTGGTCGAGATTCGAACCTGAGACCTAGCGCTGCAAACGGCCAGAGCACTAACTTCTGAGCCACCGTGCATTGGGGAGACGGATTTCCCCCAATCTCTGTTGGCAGCGTGGACAGTTGCAGACTGTAAGTAGAAGACCATCACCAAGTGGAGGACACACTACAAGGGAACCTAAAAAATTCAGCAAGCACACTTGTGGGTGCTGGGACTGAACGAGCTCCCATGCACCTGTGCGTCATCTCTGCCATGCAAGGAAGCCGAAAATCAGAAAGCAGAAGAGAAGAAGGGAGAAGATGCTGGCACCCACCACAGAAAGAGGACAGGCAAGTATCCCCAGAGTTTAGTTTTGCTTTAAATCTGTGCTAAGTTTTTACAAAGTTGTATTGGTCATGTCAGGAATGTTTACTATACGTCTTTGTAGAGTGATATTGAACTGTATTTTTTATCATCGTTGGTGGTCAGGTTGAAAATTGATTGTTAAAAGTGCCATATCCATCAAAATGCAATATTACTGTATTACACTGCTATTTAGAGGTCAGTTCATATTGAGGCATGGTTTCCATTGTCTCCACAGACTGTAAGAAAACATCAAGTGTCCATGTACAGTGTATATAAAGAAATCAACACATAATACAGGGAGAGTAGATGGGTGGAGCTGGGAACTCATGGAGATATCTTGCTGTCAGTGTCCCTAAGAGAGATATTCACATCATTAAATAGAAAATTTGGGCTGGGGTGGGTGCCCTGACCTTTGAAAACTGGCAGTAACAAGATGATAAACCTTATAGCAGCCATAAGCAGCCAATGTGAAATGTGGTCCTATTTTGTAAGCACCGGCACATAAAAAATATCATCTAACGGCCTCAGTAAAACAAATGACAAATTCAGTTTGCATTGCAATTTATTTAGCTGTATGTTAAATACTATTTCACAAACTGTCTTTTTTTTGTTACTTGATGTCTAAGCTCTCCGGGAGCATGCCAAGAAACACCTATTAGAATCTTGCTTTCCAAATTGACCTTTTTCATCTAAAAAGCATTTTTAAGTTATTGGCTCCTACATCCTGCTGCTTATGGCTGTATTTGCCAGGCTGTGGTTCTCTTTCATGAACAGATAGTGCAGTGTCAACAGAAATGCTACAGTGACATTTCTCTCTCTCTCTCAATTACATGTGCTCCCTTCCCTGCCAGCGCAAAATACATATTGTGCTCCTGCAAGATTCATTGTCCCGGGGTCAGCTGGAACTTATTGTCCCCGCTGCTTTGGAACAAGACAAAACTGACATCTGTAAGATTTGCTGTTAAATAATACAAAGCGGGGCATGTACGGAGTAATAAAGAAGACGAGAAAATGTTATATTTGTGGGGGGCTTGGGGAGAAAATACATGAAATGATATTGCCTAGACACCATGTTGGGCTTGCAATGTAGACCAGGACGGCGGTCACATTGAGAACTCTGATTTTTTTTTTCACTATAGGGAGATTGTCATTTTTATTTTAACTATTTTTTATTTACCAATTCTTTGTATCACAATAATAAAACAATAAATGTAGAAAAATCTGCACATTTGAATTACTTCATTTTTTCTTTTTATGCTGAAAATTAATATTACCCCATTAAGAAATAAAAGTGACACCTTGTTAAAATTTGCTGTAGTGAGCTTTGCTTTCCTGGAGGAGCCGTCATGGTTCTTAGAACTGTGCACAGCGGAGTAGAAAATATTCCTATCCAAATTATTATTTGTTCATTTTAGCTTTCAGCTGTCACCTGTACCTGAACCACAGCTCCAACATGATCTAAACTGCAGTATAGTTGTTTTCAGTAGCTCAGAGAAGGATTGTGTAAAAGGTGAGAAATATACACATATTGTGGCCATTCACACTGACACATATATCATAAGTAATAAATATAATTTACAAAACTGTAATTTAATTGCTTTTAATCAAAAATCTGCTTTTTTATCAGAGCCTAGAATGGATTTCTCAAAATCCATTCTAGGCTCTGATAAAAAAGCTTATATTAGGCAAATGTTTCCAATCCTTGACTAGATTGATTCTGGAATTGCTGGATTACCCAGGTTCTCCCATGATAGTCTATCTTCTCCAACCTTGGAGAGCTTTGATAAATCCGGCCCATCAATAAATAATAAACGTATAAACAATAAAAAAAGGAAAGGTGGATATTATGGTTGTAAAGATCTAACATGCTCACATGTGCAATAAGGGTACATTGGCAACAAAAAAGGGTCACAATGTGTTTTCATGACTTATATATATAAATACACACATACATACACACACAAATAAATATACACACAAATAAAATTAAAAGAAGTTATCATGTGACCATGGATAAATGAAAGAAGTGAAATTTAGGAGAAGCACATTGCAGATCATATATGTCCCAAAACTGCGTTGGCCTCCCACAAGACATAAAATGGCCATGGCGCTCAGTGCTGGAAGGCTGAGTATAAATCCATCTCTCCCTTGCTGTGAACCGGGAGATCTTGGTGTGGTGCCAATCTCATCTCTCTGTGCCCCAGGTACCGAATGACACTGGAAACTCTTTTTGGCAGAGATTTATGTAGGATCATTTATCAATGGGAAGACAGCGAGTCAGCCACTAACATCTACCTTGCACATTTGCGTAATATCACAGAACACTTTCATTATTGTTTTTTGGTTCTTATATTATGATACTTGTGTCAATAGCTCCAGCCACTATTCAGTTTCAAAGAAAATCATTCATCTGCTAAGAAAATAAACATATTTGCTGTAACAATCACATGACGTTGATAAATAAAATCAGCCGTGTTGTCACAGTTCTAGCTGGGAGGAAAATCTATTAACCGCATCAATTCCATAACTGGAGGAAAGTCTACCCAGGCTGACACTACAGAACTGGCATGGGGAGACCCATACTTTGGTGACAGACAGACTATTCATAGCCTTCTTCTTCAAATCCATTATTTATAATTTTTGTCATAGACAGGATTTTTAGTTTTCAAGCCAATGATAACTATTTACTGCAATGTGTTTTGATGCATATTTTATTCTTAGTCCATGAATTACAGATTGCATTGCACACAAATTTTTCATTTTCAGCCATAATTTGCACAGTATCAGGGAGCAGAGCCACAAAACTAGCATCTAAGCAAAATAAGAGTTGGTGAGTTGGCGAGGTGCCTGATGGCAAACTGCAAATTTCACAAATGCGTAATGATCTGCAATTAATGGTTACAATCACTCTAATTGGGGTACTCATTGTCATTCCTTTCCAATTTTAAGGTAGTTCTGTATAGGATATAGGATAGTTATGCACAAACGATAGATTAATATTGTTCAAAACAAGCAATTACTGACATACCATTATATAATAATTTGCTAAAAAGTGTTCAATGCCATCAAAAGATGACGATCGATGATCGGGTGCAATGAACGATCCATCCTGAGGGACTTCTTCTGGTGATTATCTGTCATCCTGTGTGTACAAATAATGTTAGACAATAAATAATCATGCATGCATGACCAATAGGAGTGTATTGCTGAAACAATCATAGTAGTAGTAGTTAGTACAGTAGTCTACCAAGCTATGCAAATGATCGCATTGTTACTTTATGTATAAAATCATAGGTTTATATGGTGCACCCTCACAAAACTGCTCACACAGATTACAATTTGACTGTACAGACGTCTATCATTTCTTTTGGATTTTGCAAAATGATGCAAAACTATTCTATATATATATATTTGGGGGACTGCATACCCCATAGCTGTCAGGAGATCTAAAAGGCTTTTACAAAGACAAGAAACATAATGATGGGCTCAGACATTTCTTCTCAAAATGCTACTTGCTTGGTCATCACTGGCAGTATTTCAAAAGCATTGCCTAGGTAAAATTGTGTAGATAAGGAAAGACAAAGAAACGTAATTGACTGGCAACTTGCAAGTTTTTCAATGACAATCTTCATTTAATTTTTCGCAAGACTTAAAGTGTAATCCAAATCATCACCTGCAGTGGGGTTCTTGCCATAAGCCTATCATACTTATTTTGATAGCCTCCTAGGTATGTTCCTCAATAGAGCTGACAGATGGATTCCCTTTGCCACTGTCTGCTGTGTTGTGTCTTCTGGGTCCAGCTTCATCCCTCTTCAGCCACTGGGTGGTCATTAGAGACAGTGGCTAACATTCTGGCCTTGGAACCGGGCGTTTCAAGTTTGAATGCAGGGCACTACTTGCATGTACCCTGTATGCTCTGTCTGTATTTGCATGGGTAACCTTCCGACGCTCTGGTCGTGTCCGCTCACACAAAAAATGGCCCTCAACTATAACAATGACAGATGCCTATGGCAGGAATGATAAACTCTGAGCAATTCTGAATGACAGTTGGTAACATGGTTGTGGGCTCTGTAAAGTGTGTGAGTGCTATATAAATACATAATTATATTTATTTTCTTCTTTTCTGCTCATCCATATACTATTAGAGGTCCAGGGGAGTACATTTTACATGAGTAGCAAGAAGCATACACAAGGAAAACAGACAGCAGAAACTCATTTTCCTAGTTTTTTTTCCTTATTAAGGGTGTGGCTGTAGCCATGTTGGTTATTCTTGTTAGATGTGGAATTTACTATTTAATACAGCAAATGCCCTGTGTTCTGACGACCTCCAAAATCCAAGTGGAGAAGACCAGCACCACCATCAGAAATTTTTGGGCCCTATACTATGTAAACCTTCTGGGCCCACCAATCCATGTCGAAAAGTTGCAGCTTTGCAAAGGCCAAGTTTATGTTGATTGGGGTCTGGTACAAAAGTACCCAATGTTCCTCCAATGATGGCAGACTTGGTGAAGACTTTACAGCAGGAAACGCAGAAATTGAACAGTACACCAATTGCTATACCCTATTCAAAAGCACTAATGGTTTGACTGCATGACAACAAAAATACTGTATGCTGTAGTTTTCACAAAGTTCTATTTTAAAAACTGCATTTACCAGCTCAAATGAAGAATTATATTCTATTTCACTCCAGAAGACTATAATATATCATTAATACCAACTGATCATCGTACACATTCTATAGCTTTCAATGTTACTTGTCAGTGTTCAGATTTGGTTGGAAATGAAAAGCCATGTCATAAGAGCAAAGGCGCACTCTTGTTTCCTAATGCTCTTTTTTTCTTCCACTTTGCATTCAGCTGTGAAAAAGTCTTTTAAAACTCTAAACAGCAGTAAAACTTGAATGAATTTTTGACCCATTATTGCATAGCGGGTGCGCTTTCCAAGTTCCATAGACTGCCAAGTCCTCCCCACCTAATATTTTCACTTTAATTGTGCCACTTGAGAAATTAACGTGCCTCAAAATATGGCATGAATCTTACGCTTATTGCAGTATCATTAGCAGCAACATTTAAGCAACATCTGTGTGCTATAGAACTAATTGAACTAGCAGAAGTGGCAGCTGTAAATCCGCAGGAAGATGGCAGTTTGCACCCAGCACTGCTGAGTTAGCTAGTAACTGTCAGCCTGTTCCTACAATCTGCTCTCCAGCGCTGTGGTGCGGGCATACAATGTCCAAAAAAATACAGCAACTAGGCTAATGATCCTATTAACCACTTTGCTGCACCACTTTGGCTGCTTTTCCACATTCCTTGATGAATTTCATTATACGATTCTCCTTCCCGACTCTGAGGGTCCAAGATAAGAGACATGCCTAGCCTTCAACTTCTTCCCTGACCTGGGTATAACTTGCTTTTCTAAGGTCAGTTGTCATTGATTTTTCTTTCTTTTGCTTTGGTTTCTTATTTAATATATTTTCCAATCCTTGTCTCTAAAAATATTATCACCCATGCCAAAGTGAAGAACAACTCTCGTTGTGATGACGGTAAGGTTTGTATGTGAAGAAATGACATTTTATTAGAGGAGACATTGCAGCTCTGATAATCAATAGCAGAAAATATCATATTTGGTCTGTGTGAGTGAAACTTGAATGCTTGCTGTTGATATAATGACTCTTACTTCACTTAGTTGAGTAGAAAAGGTGCCTCGAGTTTATGAAACGATCTGCTAATTTGTAATAGGTCACAAAAGATATTAAAAATGCATCTACATGCAGATAGACAGACTATTCTAACATGAGAAGGCCTTATAATGAAACTAATAAAAATATAAAGTTGATCTATTGAAGGTGTTTTTTACATGCTTATAGAGCTTGTTGTGCCTCCTAAAGCCAAAAATGGCTGACAATAAAAACAATTGGCAAAAGCTACTTGCATATTATCTCTAACTCTCTAACTTGCGTTCATGTGACAACGAGTGTCAGGGCTACAAAGGAAACCCGTGCAAAAGAAATACGTCCATCATCACTAAACTTTTCTTTTGAAAAATACCAGTTGCCTTTTAATTAACCTAATAGCCAAGCAACTATTTTTTTTTAAAGGAGAGTTTGGGAATGACAGCTGTACTTTCTCTGCAAAAGTTTCTTTAAAAGCCTTTCAATACTTTATAAATGACTTACTTTGTCTATATATGCTGACCAGGAGTCATGACTTTCCTCTGACTTTACTTGATGTATGCACATTCTCAACCATTAATGTAGAATATAATAGGACCGGTGACAGCCAGGTGACTAGCAAGAAAGAAGTATTATGAAAGTTATTCCGCACAAAAGCTGCTCAATGTACATTCTATGTATGGTACAAATAATGTTAGTGATGCAGGAATTTCCTGAACTGTTTAATTCAAGAGGCAGAAGGTGCTTACACTGTAAGACACTCATATCTCATAAAGAATGCTAAGGAAATCCTTATTTCAAAGAGAAGACTGTTTTGCACTGGGATCTGTTGAATAAAAAATAATATACATCAAGAGAATGATTAGGCTACCACTTGTAAACCCAACTTAGTGGTAACGTAGCCATCATATTGCCTTTAAAAATATATAGGGCAGAATATAATAAAAATTTTAGTTTGTTTACAAAGGTGGAACAGCCAACTAGATACCGTTAAAGTGGAAAAGGCTAGAAGCAAATATGAACTGGATTAAAAGAACGACGGGGAGCTATTTTATATGTAAACCCTGTTTAAACTAAAGTAAAAAATAAAATACATTCAATTAAAAACAAAAAAAGGATTGAAAGAATAGACGTTTAAAGGAAATTGGTTCCTTCGTAAAATTCCATGGAAATCAGTTGAATTAAAGAGGAAGAAACTGCCATTGGTTACACTTCTCTTCTCCCAGTAGCTTGGCCCTTAGACAATTATGTAACGGGTATCTTTAGATGCACTCAAGTGTGCTGGAGATACACAAAAGAAGACCTCTTTCACTGTATGATGACTGCTGTGTTTGCCAACAACCCAACTTCATTAGAAATTTGGCACGTCCACTTGACTACCATGTGACACCCCGTTAACTGTGGATATTTGCTGTCTTAATGTACAAGTACTTAGGGACCAAACTGATAAGGGGAAAAACAGCTCGAAATGTGCTGAGCTACACGCCTAGGGTAACAAAGAACCTTGCGGCATTGAAAATCAATAGTCATGTGACAGTTGAAAGGCCAAGGGTCTCCTCAATTAACTTTCAGGTGCTAAACAAGTATACTTTTGTTTACTGTATTCGCAAAGACAAACAGTAACTTCAAGATGCTAAATAAAAACATTTAGCGGACTGGAAATTTGCATTCAAGACCCCATTGTTTTCAGTGCATAAGGCAGAGATGAGCTACTTGTAATAGCTGAGGTGTACAGGTAGTGGGGTAATGCAGCTGGTAGAAAATGGATCTTGGAGCTCTTGCAAGATATCAGCACCTATATGGGGACTGCTGTTGGGTTTTATTCTATAATTGAACAAAAAGTAATTTTTAATGAGCATTATGTACCGTTACACTCCTGCAATCATTTGGGATGTGGTACCACACAATGAGCCTATGATACTTACCTTAGAAAGAAAATGGATCAGATGATATAATCATTTGTATTTTTAGAAATTCAGGACAGGCCTTTAGACACACAGCTCCCAAACGTCAAGTTGCCTACTTATACAAACTTTAGGCCTTTTTCTCTCATCCTCACATGAAAAAACACATGAAAAAACAAACAAAAAATAAACAAAGCAGGCTACCATCAGTTAATAATAAGGAAAAAAGTCTGCTTGCATATTGAGGTACAGTGCGTCTTGTAACGATCACCAATAATAATAAAAAACATGGCAAAAGTATCAACAATATTTTATTATTCAATAGTAAAGGAAAAAAAGTTAGGGCTTTAGGAATAGTCCCCTTTAACCAGCCTGTGGCCTTATAGACGTATAAGAGCTACGAGATTCATCATGGCTTCCATTGCAGGAAATGAGCCAAAGTTAGCTTGGCCACTCTGTATTATAATGACAGTATCCACCAGCTCTTGCACTAGGCTACAGACTAGTTGGAAGCCGAGTTTTCTGCCGTTCATTGGATTATGACCCGAGCTATTTCCACTTGTCAAATAAAACTGAAGGATTTTTACAATAAGACGAGATAATACGATATATAATTTTTATTCACTTACTGACATTTTGCTAATATATAGATATCATTTTTATTATTGTCGAAATTATTTTTTTACTGATTTTATCTCCATCAAAGAAGGTGCATGAAACACAGCACAGTGTCAGCAGTCAATAGATTTCATTTTACTGACCACTGACGTACGGCCGTGAAGGCGCCTGCAAGACATTAATGCTCTAATATTTTTCTGGCCATGAAAGCTTTTTTATTTCCTCCCTCTTTTCCAGTTGTGTTTACAGTAACTATTGCAGAATGCCATTCATCACTGGCAAAGCCTGTGTTAATTATATGGCGAATATTGCAGAAATAAATTGAGTTGATTTTCCAGTAGAAAGGTATATAAATAAAGCATTTAAGAACTAATTAATCACCAAACCACTTACGAGAGGCAGTGTAGTGTACGCTCTGTAGAAGCTTTTTGTGATATTCAAAATAAATAGCCACT
Organism: Pyxicephalus adspersus; assembly: GCF_032062135.1. Classification (NCBI taxonomy): domain Eukaryota; kingdom Metazoa; phylum Chordata; class Amphibia; order Anura; family Pyxicephalidae; genus Pyxicephalus; species Pyxicephalus adspersus. The sequence continues at coordinate 14,452,838 of NC_092867.1, read as the reverse complement.
GGTGGAGGTGGTAATGAAGTAGGTAAGGGCTTTGCTACCCTTGATTACCATACTAGATGACTGAAAGATGCCCTTGCTTCCCTTGTTGACTAACCATGGATTTTGTAACTTAAGCATAGTTATATGGAACATTCTACGTAAAATAGAAAAATAAATCTTAGCTTAAGTCTGACCCAACTAAATCATAATATCACAATAATGCCTTAAGATATTTACATTCTGGTGCCTGAAATTATCTTGTGCCCATGTGCAGTCCCTTGAAAAAAACATTTTAATATAATATCAGATAACCTAAACTGACATGAATCCAGCCTGTCCCTGCACACCAGCCGGTGTTGTGTTGCAAATTCCATGAATGTGTCTGAGATTTTGGTCAATCTATTCCACTTGGCTAAATAGGCTGATAGAGGACACTCCAGGGATTTCATAGCAGGGCCTTCTGAAGTGCCCCGTCAGCTTTTAGGAGACATGTCAGAAAAGATCTGGCCTTCACATACTTTGAAATAGTGTGTCAATAAAAGCACTAGGTTTCTCTCTTCATCCAGCCGTGGGTTTGGCTGTATTTCTTATAAAGGCATGTTCCTTCAGTATCTGCAGAACCCACCCAAGAACATCATATTTTTTAACATGCCAAATTAAAAATTCTTTGTTGCATGAGTAATATCAGTACAATATATTTTCAACATCATGTTAGAAGAAGCTTAGAGAAATTAGAAAAAAGAAAATAAAATGTGATTTGTGCAGTTTTATCTGCTCCTATTTCTTTCTGATACGTTTGTGTATCATTGGAAGCATATTCTCATGATCAGCAATGAATGACTGTGGTCATAATGGCCTCGCTTTTATTACACATGGCTTGGGTAGCCTTAGGTAGGCTTCAAGGGAAATTTGTATTAGGATAAATGCATATACTATTGTTGCAGATCTTCTAGAAAATGCTAATTGCCTGGTTTATCATGCTAATGGTTTGTGAGTCCCATTACAAAAACACCTGTCTAAGGGAGCAATATATAAGGTAGCAAAAGGTCAGTTCAGGAAACATAAGTAAATGTAGGGATCTCAGCAGTTTTGGGGGCCAAATTGTGATGGCTAGATGACCTTGTCAAACCATCGAGAGTGATTCAGTGAACTGGCAACAGGATCATATTCATTAAAGTCTGACTGATGCAAACATGGAGGGTAAGTACCCCATCAGGTCCATGCTGGTCTCCCTTAACCACAGAAAACACTTAAAATAGACATGTAGTCATCAGAACTAGAACAATGACAGAAGGTGGCCCTAGCTAAACAAATCACGCTTTTAAGAGAATGAAATGGCGCAGGAACAATGTTTACCCAGTGAAGAGTTAAGCTAGGTACACACATGCAATAATTGTCATTAGAAAACGAACGAATAACGATTTTTTTGAACGATCGTATTGTGCACAATTCTGTACATGCTGTAAGGATACGATTGTTTAAATATATTCCACCATGAAATGTACACGCGCTAGATACGATCGTTTGAACGATGCAAGAAGTGACATGTAAAAGAGAAAGTGTACTGCAGAACCATCCACAATCACTGAACAGACAATAGATTGTGAACAATGGTCGCCCAATCAGACCTGCCGGATGGTCGTTTGGTTCCAGTGACAATCCTCGTTCATCGGCGTTGTGCACTTTTTTTGTTAACAATTATTGGACGAACGGGCGTTAGTTGTTAGTTTCCAATGATAATTATTGCAAGTGTGTATGTAGCAACAGAATGCACAATCAGAAGGCAAAGGTAAAGAAGTTATTTTTGATAGTTCATGAGGCTCATGAACAACATGGTAACCGGATTTTCTACCTCTTTAGACTGTCATGAAAAAACCCTTCAGTTGCTTTTTTACGTCAAGAATACACAAAAAAAAAAAAAATACAACAGGAAGTTTTAAACCGTCAAGTGAAATTTTGTATGCGTCATTGCTTAGGTTTAAATTAAAGATCCTGCAGACTTCATCAAACATCTTACCCATTTCAAATATTTAATGTATTGTTTACATTTGTTTTTATGGGTTGTGAAAATATTATTAAATCTATATATCATCTATCCAACTCATCTATCAAGACAGGGGTACATGCCTTGCTGCTACAATACCACCCCATTGCAGCCTGCAGACTCTTTTAAAATAATAAAAAATAATAAAGATAATAAAAAAACTGAGATGATTAGGGTGGTGGAGGATGTTACATTCCTTTTCCTTCAATAGGAATCTGTAAAATATCCAATTAAAATGTGAAAAGGTAGTAAAATTTTACATTTTTTTTTTTGGTTGCAAGGAAGTATTGGAACCTTCCAGCTTTTTCATGACTCTATTACTCTTTATGTTGCCCATTTTGTAGACTTCTTAGTTGATGGGTTTCAGACAGAACAGAAAGTAGGGGAGTATCTTGCCACTTACTGACAATTTGATAGGTGGGGATCAGATTGGAAGAAAGGTGAAGCCCCCTAAAAGCACATTTGCATTGTGGCTGCTGTTTCTATGAAAACTAGTGCTAAACATAAGATGGCAATAGGTCATAACCAATCTAGGATATCTGCTTTATCCATTCATAACAAACCTATTAGACCTTAATGTTGATTGGAATATTGGATTGAAAATGTTGTAAAAAACAGAGATATCTGGGAATAGTGGTGGGAAAGAGGATTACCCATTACACTTACATGCTAAGAATCACATGTGTATACATATGTACCTACATTGAGCTTTTATAGGTACAAGGTAACTTCAGTTTTTTAAGCAATGCCAATAATTATATAATTGATGCAAGACCTTTGGTAATTATTTAACATGACATTTCTATTTCAGTCTTTAGTCATTGTTATTTAGCACCAACATATCCTGGACTGTTATATGCAAATTACAAACACCAGATAAAAAAAGGACACATATGGCACAGGAGGAGAGGAGGAACTTCCATGTTGTAACTTGTATAGACACAAGAGGGAGATAAAAGTGATTTCTGGAGATACAAGACCATTACGTGGGTGGAGGATGGTCAGGGTAAAAATTGAATTTTGTAAGGTTTTGAGGGACTGTAAAGAGATAGGGGCTAAATGAAGAGAAATTAGGAGTTTAGGTGGTGCTCTAGAGACATCATGAAGAAAGGTTTTAAAGCCAGGCATGACATGAGATTATGAGTGGAGAGGATATAAGTAGGTTCATGGAGGAATGCAGCAAAAACCAGGAATGGTTCAGAAATACAGGCATAGCTAAGATATTCTACAGCCTCTAACAAATGTGAGTTTCTTTCCATTGCATCCATAATCAATAGAAATTACCAAGATGTCTCTGTAATGAAAACCCCTTCTCTACCAAAATTATGCAAACACCTTAAAGCCAAAATAGGGACTATGTTTTGATAAACATGGAATACTTAAGAATGCTCTTAGGTTTATTTCTCCAGGGGTGCAACTCTGGTGTAAGCACTGAATGCCTATTGATGATTACTGGACAGGCAGAACCTTTCACTAAGCTGTCACTGTTTTTATTATTTCATAAATTCCTTAAAAACAGCATTTGCCAATATCCACAGAGAGGAATAAGGTAAGTATCTCCACCAATATAAAGTAAGAATCCATGCAACTCACCTAGAGGATAGTTAATCCAGAAGCTGTACTATAAAGACAATTCTGTAAATAAATCTTTGGAACTTCGGAAACTTCTTACAACTTTTGTGTCAAATGAAATAACCTTGGCGCTTGCATTGATAGCAGTGCTTGAGAAAGTGTGGCGCTCTGCTTTTCTCCCTCTTGTGCCCTCATTTAACAAGGCACACTTTGATCCCTACCTAGTTTCAGAGGTGCCACAACGCGGAAGGGATGACTCCTCTTTACTACTGGTTTCTGTATTAAAACAAATTAACTATACTTGGGGGGGTTAACAAGAAGGTATTGTGTATTTGGGACTAATTGATTGGATTAGTGTTTCCACCTGCCTAAAAGGTTACTTCCTAATAAGAGGATATAATTCCTTCTCTCTCGGGCACGAAGAATTACTGACTGTGATACATTACTGGTTAAGCTGCTGCTATTACACTTATTCTACCAGGGAAAAGGGTTGTTTAAAAGCTCTTAGTAGTGGATGATTATATTAGTAGTCACCAGGACATGCTATGTTCTATTTTATCATATATACACAATATATATAT
>NC_092867.1:14378471-14447026 GCF_032062135.1 Pyxicephalus adspersus | reverse complement strand
ATATATATATATATATATATATATATATAGTCTTCCATTGGAAGGTTCCTCACAGGCCAGTAGTATTTAATAGACGATTTATTAAGAAAACTTGGCTGTGGTCAGTTGGGAGCTCCTGCAATGGATCATCAATGTATGTGGTCGGTACAGAGGAGGCTGCGCAAAGAGCAGCATAATGGCATTAAAAAAGGTTTTTTTAATTAGTATATGGATTAGTAATTTTGCACTTTAAAGCCATTAGCGCAGTATTACAGCCAAGCAACTAGTATTCTAGATGAGGAGGTAGACCCCAAAAGAGACCATGCTTCTCTAAACACTGGTATCCTTTAAAAATAAATAGTGACCTCCAGATTTCTATCCTGACAGGTTCCCTTTATTAACGCTACTATAGGCTCATAGTGGGTAACTAAACTGAAAGCTACTTTCAACTTCACAGCAGCCTTATTTTTCTTCATTGAGGACAGGAAATAAATGTATTTATCAATGTGATGCACGGTGGCCTTCTGAAATTGTGTGAGACACTGCGTTATTGTCACTTGACAGATGACTGGAGCTTCACCTGCCACTCTCTGAAATGATCCACAGCTGAAAATGATTGCATATTGGCGACCCATTCTATCCAGCCAAATAGCAGCACTGTGCCTGGGGCTGCTTGCCAGACACAAGACCATCCGCATCTAAGTAGCCCCTGTGAACCAATCCAGTGCAATCATTGTTTATTCATCTGAAGACCCTTTGTCATTGTTCTGGGCACCTTGTCCCCTTCAGCGTAACATAACAACATAGAAGTTTATCTTAGGATATTACATTTTTTTTATGTACCTCTAAGTGTGAAAGTCATTTTTCTTTTATCATGGTCTTTGTGGGGGAGGTTGAATAAATGGGGTAAAGATTTCATGTACTCTGTACATATCACTTTTCAAATAAAAATAGTTAAACATTATGGTGCAATGATAATGTACTTTTTGCAAGTATATATTTTGAGTTATTATAACATTTACTAAAATTAACTTTTAATGTGACGCTCACACTTGTTTGTCGATCCATAATTATAACATTTTTTCAAGCTCATCCCACATTTGCAAAAAATGTGATTTACTGGTTTTCTTTAATGATAATTTTTTCAATATCTTTAAAAAAGTAAACAAAAGAAAACAATATTATGTGTTAAGGATTTCAGTACCTTTATTATATGCATGGCTTTTATTTCTATTCTACTATATAGTGTATGTACTATGTATGTACAATGGGCCAGGGCATTACCTTATTACATGTATATGTTTTGCTGTCTGTTTATAGTACCTGTGTATGGATTGTACTCTGCTATTCCTTATGCACACAGAGACCTCCAGTTCATATCTATAGTAATTTATTATACACCATACAATCACTTGCTTGGATTCTTGAAATACATTTTATGTCAACAGTAGCTCAGCAAATATGCAGAATACTTGTGCTGTGAAAAATAGTCACTATCGGGAGAATGTAGACATTTAAGTGTCGGCCATGAAAGTATGGTATACCTCATTCATTACCTACATGGCAATGAATCAAACAGACTTGAGGTTTCTTTATCATCTTCACAGGGATGGATTGCAGGGTTCAAACGTAAATCCTGCTATATCTTCAGCTATGACTTTAGACTTGCCAGACTGGTCAGCTCGGGATGCAGCAAGTGACTTTGCAGGTATCCCAACTCACTATTCTCTCTGAGGTCACAGAGTTTCAAGCCTCAATGAACATGTTACCCACTAAAGCTGACATTGAAGCCCGTAAATGATAAGACAGTTAGATAACTGGCTGTAAGTGAGATTAATTAGTACATTGCTAAAGCTACAAGAGAAAGACAAGGGGCTCAATATGATAACATATAACCTGGTCCAGAAAGTGTCCATGTTGGAGAGGGATAGAGACTTCCATTAATTTTAGCTGGTATCCCTTCATCTCTCAATAGATCATGTAGAAATAATACATGTTTATGTGGTATCCCCAAGGACTTTGGATTGTTTGTATTGTCTTACAGAACTTTAACCGGATTCTGTGGGCAACCCCTACTTCCTGGTTAGATTTGTATAGAGTTCCCCAAATGCTGGGGCCTGGTTCTATAAATTCAAAAAGGCAGAGTCCAAAGCTCCTTTGCAGAGCTCAGTATTTTAACGTCAAAGAGCCCATTATGAGACCAACCTGAAAAAGGGCTCAGTGGACTATCATAGAGCCAGAATCATTCTTTTATCTGACATATGCCATAAAATCCTCCAAAAAAGTGTGATTTGTAACCACTGCTGGTAAGAAAAGAGCAGCAGGGGACTACATATCAATGGGAATTCCCATTTTATTTCATTGTAAGAATTGTATGGAACTCTGAAGCCACATTCTTTTTCTGCACCTACTTAGATCAAGCTAAGCTTTTTTTAGTTTTGGTTATTGACTCTTTACCTATGAAAGACTGTCCCTCCTACATAGTTCTCAGTGGGGTCAATCTCTGGTTCTGCAAATGCTCCATTGCATTTTTTTGGTTACACCAGAATACTGTGTGAGCACTGTCAGATGTTCTCTATATCATTGGAGTGAACATGGTCTTTTCATTTTACACTTTTTTCATCCCATCTTTGATACTTCTTTGGGGGGGGAACCCTCCTAGTGGACTCAAAATAATGTGAGCCACTGTTTTATTCAGCTTATCATAAGCTCCAGTTATACTGTATGTTTCATTCAATATAGTCATGTCTTTTATATACAGTCTTGTTCTATGTTAGGTCAGTGGAGTGGCCTGGTTAATTCTTGTAGGTACTATCTTTGTATACAGTCTTCCAAGGAAGTGTCATGACCCCTACCCTTTGTCTTTAATGCTCCCATATTTCCTCATGGTTCTAGTACATTACAATCTTGGTTATTATTTATAAGGGTAGTGGGCTTCTCCATATATATATATATATATATATATATATATATATATACACACACACACACATGTAGCATCAGGATGCTTGCATTACGTAGATTGTTCTGTAGGATACTCTATCCTCCCACTTTGTGTTCCTAATTATGCCTGGAGAAAGGAGGGAGTCATTACGCCATTATCTCAGGACTATCAGTAATACCTTGAGGAATGACAGATGTGCAACTACTGTAGGAGGTGTTTTAACTGAGGCTTTCACCACTGGAGGATAAATTAGCCATTCATATTGTAATAGACTATTGTACCAAGTGTTGTACTTTTCTAATGTTGTTGTGCCTAATCCTGTTCTGGAACGTTGTACTCTGATCTTTGTCATGTACCTTTTTTTCTTTAAAAAATGTTAATGCCATACACATTTTTTGTCAACTTTTGCAACAATAACTAAAAACGTATATTTTTTAAACACATACAATAGCTTTTTCTTTAAAGAAACACAGACAAAGGTTACAATATCTTAAAAAGTTGTCCATAACCTTGATTACTCTGGTTGTAAATATACCCTTAGTGCATTCAAAGGGGGATCTATAATGGTGTCCATTATGCTGCTTTCAGAAAATATAGGATGATATACATCTCTGAGTCAAATACGAATACTTTGCAATTAATTGAGAATGTTTACAAATATCGCACAGCTCCTCTTATGATAAGCTTTTAAAACATAAAATGGAGAAATCATCTGTGCTCACATTATGTAACGTATAATAATTTGCTGTTTATGGTGCATGTGTAGATGGGTGTATGTGAGTCTGTGTGCCCTCCTGTGTAATGAGGGGTGTCTGGCAGTGATGTCACAATAGGTGAGACTGTGTTCCATGTCTTATACAAGTCACTCCCTGCAAAGTTATCATCCAGCTGCTGCTTGCTCAATCTAGGCAGTTGGAACTTTAGTGTTAATGCGCATATAAGTAATCACCAGAGAGCTGTTTGGCTGACTTGTGTAACACATTCCATAGCTTATATAGTATTAGTAAGTCAAATTCTACTTTGTTACCTACTCCCAGTTTTTGTTAGCTGGACATGATGACTTAGAATTGGGTTTATTAGCCAAGAGGAAACCCAACAATTTAGATACATCTATATTTTTTATGCATTGAGGCTATTGAAGAGTATCAGCAGTCTGCAGCTTAGCACAATGCACTTTTTAGATTTGTGTGACAACAAAAGAAAAGGTGTTTTATCTTTTATCAATGGCCCTGACAAGTCATATGCACATGTGAATGTGTCAGATCTGGGGGTTCAAAGCTTCAAGTATCAGCCATGATCACACAAATATGATTTTTCCTATGGCTTTCTTGACACCAACAACATATGAAGTCCACTGGTTGACTTATTCCCAGAAACCAACATTTGAAATAACATGTTTAAGAAAATACAGCTGTATAATGAAATGGAAACATAATTTTTAAAGAGATTGGAGTGAACCTGTGCTTTCCAATAGCATAGCAATGTGTTCAATACACAACCTGACCCCGCAAAATGAATAAAGTATCTTTAACTTCCTTGCTGCTTTTTTAAAGCTAGTCAGTGTTTGAGCTTACACAGGATGGTGAACGCTTTCCTTGTGCCGGAGCCAGGCAAATCACCAACCCTCTCACATTGAAGAAAGTCATGATTCCAATACTTGTAAGTAGTGGGCATTTCTCTTCCCTTCCATTGGCAAAAAAAAACATCAGGTATGTTGGGGGAAGGCTAGGTATTAATGTAAACCTACTTTGTGCTCCATGTTGATTCACAGAAAGACTTGGGTAGTATATATACACACACTTAAAAATACTTTTCTGCAAAAGTTCATAAGTAAATGCAGCAGAAGGAATGAGACTTGAACAAAGCACTTGCTGTTGGAATCTCTGTTTGACACTCAAATCTAGGCTATCAGTGTCCACCCATAAATATCTGTTATGGGTGGGTAGCTTTCAGCCACACTGTCACTACTTATTCTGTAAGCGTTTGTTTGCACTAAAAGCAGCCTAGATTTTATGGCTCCAAGCACGTATTTGCGCTCTGAGAAAGAATATGATTTTAATTTAAAAACAATAGAATTTATTTTTTTTCTGTTGGAAATGAAGAAACCATTGAGCACACGCCATAAAAACAGATGCTACATTATGTATACACGGGGATGCTTTATGATTTGTTTTATTTTGGGCATAAATCTGTTTAGCTATATAATTGAATGTTAAGCTTAATGTCAATTTCAACAAATATGCAGCTTTCCAATTGTAAAGACAGGGCAGGAAATTAGTTTCCCATTGCCTGATGTAAAAGATTAGGATTGTAAAAATGAGTGCCGTGTGATGTCTTTGCATATTTCAATAGAAAAATAAGCACAGGCTTAGCATGACTGATCAGAGGTAAAAGCAGGATTCCAGTACGCTGGAAGCAGAGAGATTTCAGGAATGTAACACTGGCAATACGGATTGGTTTGAGCTTAGAGTGGCACCATTTCAAGGGCTAGAAACAAGGTAAAGCTAAAAGCAACATGGCATCTGTCTTACGGCTGCCAATTAGACCACAGCTACAGGACAGGACCCTATCCTCCTGACATCATAGGCACAAAAAAATAAATGGAACTGGCTTTTCTTTTGTATTTTGGCAAACTTCATTGCTATAAATTATTTTACCTTTCAGCATAGTAAATAGGAACCTACAATAGGTTTACTAAAACTTCTTGCAATATACAGCATTTGCATTCTAAACATTTAATTCAATGTTCAGAAACAAAATAAAATATGAATTTGGATTATGGATATAGTAAATATTCAGTTATCATATCAGTGCATTGTACTGCAGCCTGCAGTGATTTTGTTATATTTTAGCCACGATATATTGGTAACACAAAGCCTTGGAAATGATTTAAAATTTTTACATATCTTTGGGCTAATTCTATGAGCAATGTATTATACACTAACCAGTGTGATTAGTGAGACTTTAATATGCATACAAGAACACAAAATATAAAAATTTATGAACATTTCTGTTTAAATGTAAAAGTATAGAACCTAACCAACTTGTGGATTGGTTGGGCTCCCTGCTCCGAAATCCTGCCAATAATCTGTTTTATTACTTCCAAGAATCCACTAGGATAGAACTTGTTGGAACTGCTTGAATACCTCCTGCAACACCTTGGATCCTGCTCTGTAAACCATCTGGCTTTTATAAGACAGGCTGTCTATTACAATATTTGCAGTTGAGCTGTGTATTTGTCTCAGCCTGCATTGGAAAACAGTGACCTTGCATGGGTAGGTTGTGCTGCACTTGGGTATGCCTAGAAGCACTTCAAATGATAGGTCATCACCAATCAGCAGAAAAAAGGGAGTAACAGCACGTAGATTTCCCCACTTTCAAAATAAGCAACTACTGATAGAATAAACCTGCTGGAGTATAAAACTGCCCATGGGCCCTGCTCCATATTTCATTTACAAAATACAATTACAGGCAAATTAGGTAAAAAAGGAGAGTATATGTTTCCAAAACCTGGAAACCCCAGAACAAACTGTTAACATAGAATACTATAGGGAATGAGAATATAAAGCTCAATAAAGTTTGGAATAAAATCCAAAAGCCACAAAACCAAAGATAACCCATTGAACCACCATGATGATAACTAAATTACATTGGACTTTGTCAGAACCAGGGTCAACTTTTGCTTGATAGGGAGCCCTTTAATGGAGGAACCCCCATAAAAATAATTTTATTTTTTCTTAGAAACCCTCTTACTGCTTTTTTTAATTTATTTCTGCACAATTCTTGGGTCGTATTTACAAGCGTTAGAAATCACTCTTAGAAATCCAACACTGATGACAGCAGTATGCACACCAATGCTCCTACTAAAAAGAGACCTCAGTTTGAAAACTTATTGACAAGTTAGGGGAGCTCCGGCTTCTATGCCGGTTGATTAGATGCTAAATGATTTATCTCAGAATCCACAAACACAAATATCCACTTTGATGTGAAGAGTCTCCAGTGTATTGAGGTACACAACGCTCTGCATTTCCCACCAGATAATACATGTCAATCTAAGGTAGCTTTTCATGCCCTCAGGCAAATCACCTAGAGTGTAGCAACACAATGCACTATGGGCCCCGCTAGGAAAGAAAAGGTTAATGATGCAGTGGATTTTTCTGTTTGTTTTTATTCTTCATCTCTATAAAAGTTCTTCCAAAGCTCTTCAATATTTTATAGTGCGCTCCATACATAACCTCAGAAAAGTTGGGGGGAAAAGAACATCTTTTTAATGTCTTTATGCCTTATAAATGCACATGAAATCTAAAAACATATATAATACCGGTCATAAATAAACATGAAAATAATGAAACAGAAGAAATCATTTTAAGTAGATTTTAGCTTACCACACTATTCCTTCCAGCAATCATTAGTGCTAATGACATAAGTTGCCAAACACCACACTGGATCAACTATGTATATATAGTTTTAGCTGGGATATGCTGGTTTCTAGTATGTTTTGTTACCCTAGTGGATTAAATTGATGTACTGTTTAAAACCTAGCTGTAACCAGCTTAAACATGAATGCAGAATTCAATGGGAAATCATTCTCTGTCCAACTCTAAGCTATTTTGTTTCCTTTATATGGTCACTTAACCAGTTAAAAAAATCCAAAGCTGTTGCCCACAGTAAAAATTTTGTGATAAGTCTCAAAAATTTAAATGAAGAGTGCCACTCAACCCAGAGGATTCAGGATAATATTGTGAATGCAATGTGTCTGCCCTGTGAAGGGGAAACATCATGGAACCCTTCTTTTACAGTATATAGATGCAGCAAGTGGCTCTGGTGTCATCAAGTCAGCACTGTTGCCTGCTTATGGAGAACTACCCACTGCAGGCAGATGACTGAAGCAGACCCAGTAAGTAACTTGCCTTCAGAAAAAGGTAAATGCATTAAAAAAGCATAACATACAGTGTGTGTGTGGGGGGGGGATGTGGGGTTGAGCTTGCTTCTGGACTCTTAAAGAAACTTTTATCAAGACAGATACTATACAAAGGCTGTAATTACTGACCTCACTGTTTTTCTGGCTTTTTCTGGTTTTTCTACTTTCTAATTCACTAACCTGACCTAAATTTACAGAACAGGATATTTTCAATAAAGAGTTCTTATTCCTAAGAGCAATTTTTTTAGGCGTAGTAACTTATACAACAATCACTTAAAGTACACAACTTTCTCAGCTTTCCTATGGTCTGCATCCAAATAGCACAGCTAATGTGGGTGAATCACAAGACCGTATGTTGCTCTTTATAAATTTTATAGGTTGAAAAATTGTCCATATAACCATGTTTTACAATGTGCTGGGATGGAAATAACTTTTAAAGGAAACAGGAACACAAAGCTAACTTTCTGATCCATTTCTGTGAAAGTGGTTAGCAATAGCATATAAATGGAGACCAAGCTAAACCTTCTGCTTGTCATCTAAAGCAGCATTCAGCTATACTTCTGCCAGCTTTAACTTTATTTTTTTTTCAATCAGAAAGACAGTGAAAATAGTAAGAAGTCGACATCTTTAGAAAATGTTTAAACATTCAACTACTGCAGACCTTTCCGATTCCCACACTCGTTCAAAGGTAGTTCCATCAGCCTGAGAAGAGCAAATCTTAAGAACGTTACTTGCTCAAGAAAAGAATAAAATATATAAAGCCACTGACATTAACCAAGACTTGGAATGTAAGTGGAAAGGCAAAGAAAATGTAAAACTGTCTTATGACCCAGATAGAAAAAAGAAGGACTGTACACTTCTGAAATATGATGTTGAAATACACTCACAGTGCAAGTAAAAGTTATGAATTAGGATAACAGGCACGTTGGCATTTTTGGAGATTGAGTTACATGTGAATGACTTAGCAGTTCACGGTCCCTCGTTATTCAGAAACAGGCCGGACATAGTTATGCAATCTGTAAACCATTAGAATTTAGTAATAACAAAGGTTCTGCCACAGTTTCCAGCTGGACGGTGCCAAAATATCCACAGCTTGGTTCACACTTGCCCTTCCTACAGCCAATAGCATTCCTTCTATAACTCAACACTTTTGTAAATTCCATCCTAATATCCATGTGATTCTAACAGAAAAGCTGCATGTTTTTCATATAAAATAGTAAAAAAAAAAAAAAAAAAAAAAACTAGTGGAAATTTGGTGAAAGAACATTTACTTCCAGATTCATTGGAATAAAATGTTAAATGTTGGGTAATGTAGTCTAAAGCAGTTCAAAATGTTTTGTTAATGGAGGTAACTGAGAACATGTGAATACAACCATACGCATATCATCTCTAATGGAATGTCCTTTTTACAGTCAACACTTCCAAATTGACTAAAACGTTTGCACATTATTACATATTGCTATTGAACAGAGTTCAATCAAATGGTAATTAAGGCTAAAAGTAACTTCATTCATTTCTAGGAACCAGCACACAGGTACACTTTGGGATCTATTTAAAAAATAGGAAATCAGACATTTCCTCAAACATTCCTTTGTGGGAACCTTCCAGGTCCATGTGTTTTAATGGCAGTAATTGATTCCCTATTTTATAAATGAAGACACTGAACAGGAGTACGGGAAGTTGAGCTGACTAGTAATAAAGGGTCATTTTAAAATTCTGGCTTTATTACCTAGTGATTCCCAGATCTGGGATAAGCATTCAGTCTGAAAAGAATAAACAACTTCTGTGCATTAATTATGGGTTGTATAGGTGACTTCACACTATTGTATTCCAGAAAAGTGTGGTTAAATGCACCTTACTGCAAAGTATTCTAATGCATGGCTGTGTTTTTTTATTTAGAATGGTACTGCAAGGAGCAAATATAGGCAGTGGCAACACACCTGCTGTACAGCACATTACAAGGCACACGTGTTCATTGTGGTGCATTGCATTTAAACGGCTTTTGGGATGTGATATCTGTCATTATCATGCCCTGGCGGCCTTAACACAACCCAGCCTGCCTTAACAGACAAAATATTACAAATGGATGGTACAGTGACCCTAAATTTGTCCACTATATTTTAAAGCATGCTCACTGGGAATTCTTTCTGTACAGTATGTGATACAATGCAGTCTCCTAACTAACTAGCATCACTTATTTTAAATGCATTAATTACAGTTATTGTACCAAATTCATCAAATCATTAACTTCCCATATATACAATCACATGAAAAAGTAAGTGCACCCCATGAGAATTGTTGAATATTTCAATACATTTAAGCAAATTAAAATTAGATCTTCACCTAAACAGTTCTTCCAGATAAATGTGATCCAATTGGGGGAAAATTAGAAAAAAATGTATTTTTCTTTATCATAAATAAGTAGATGTAAGAGTTTACTGTGGAGATCTTTAGCTTTAAAAGTTGATATTACACACTTTAGCAACAATTGCATTATAATTTGAAAACTTACTCTCTGATATTGATTTAGTAAACTTTTTGAATATTCTTGTTAATGAAAAATTACATTAGTTTCCAGATAAGTGTAGATTTCCTCCACATTACTAATTTTTGGCACCTTATTTTGAACATTTGATTTTAATTTCATGGATCTGAAGTTGTAGTAAATGTGGAGGTCTGTCTATTTTTTACATGACAAATCTGACAAATTTTTGGTAATTTAGATTATGAGAATTATTACACCACGTTATTTTAAGTGTCATTTGTTCAAGTATAACACCTTTATCTGTATGCGCTGTCTGGAATAAAATGTTTGCAAACAAACAAAAAATATGAATGCAATATCTATATATATAGTAAATTCAGCTAATCCATGCAGTAAAATGTTTGATGAACTAAAGAAATCATCTACTGTAAAAAATAAAAACAAAAATATTACAAATACGGCACATGTTCTGCTTTACTAAAAAACCCATGTACATTCATTATTATTATCTTATTGTGAACCTAAAACCTTGCTCTGGTGTGTCGTCAAACATCCTTTTATTAAGCACAGAGAAGAACCATTTATTTCATTAGCTCCTTTCTTCAATTCGCCTTCAATCACTGATCTCCCTCTGTGTGTTTAAATAAGTATAGCATATTTAAGCTGGCACTTGCTCTGGAGTCTTGTAAGACAAAGAGCACATAAAATAGATCCCTGCTGTTCTGTTCTACAAGATGTTGAGGGACCCTCTGGCATTGAAGACACTAATGTGCCATATAGGGGAAAACAATACCTTGTTATATAGATCTATGTGGCTGTATTCACGATGAGATAGGCAAACAACGCAGCTACGTTTGTCATCTGTGCATTTTCCTTAACCCCTTAGGAATTAAAATTGCCCTCTAAGTCTAAACCTGAATGAGCCTTAGATGTATATTTTGAAGAGATGACAATAATGTTTTGTTTTTTTGCTGTAATCTTTCATTTATTACTAAAAAGTCAATCTATTCTAAAATGATTGTTTTAGCCTTAGATGGAGTCTTGTCACCTGCGGACTTCTTAGATTTTCGGGATTTTAGTTATTCCTTCTTTCAGGTCTAGATTCTTGCTCTGTGTCTTGCTTCAACTGTTAAATAGGACTGTTCCAGGGTGTGTGTCGAGCATTCGCTATACAATTAGGAAAACTTCCTATATCTGCCACCACAAGGGGTCTTTGTAAACTGGTATGCATAAAGTTTACAATATTTGGGTGACTAAGCATACTAATATCTATCAAATGCAAGTGTGATGGATGATCTGACTATTTAACAGTCACAAACAATGTATGTAACTAGAATCTGACTAAGATACGGAAATCCCTTTTTTGTATCTGACTAGACACATATTGCCTCCTGAAATGTGTACTTAAACAAATAGTATGTGCATGTCACACTTTTAAAAAACCTATCTATTGGACCAAGTGGAGGTCCTTATTTATATATTTTGCCCCCCTAGGACATTTTCTACCCCTCTATTTATGCTCAATATACGGACTAGCTCTTTAATTACAATACAAGATTAGCTGTCATAAACACTCAAGGCAATTAAAGCTTGGGGAGAAGAGCATGGTTTGTACACTATATAAAAGCTCTTAAAACCATTGACTAGAAGACCAAGGCACTTCTCTGCTAACAATATGCTTCTCAGTTCTATTTCACCAAGTACAAAGCAAAAAAACGCTCATGCATGATTGTTCTAGCAGGCAAGATGAAAAGATATGTACACTAAAAAGTTGTCAAAAGAGAAGACTAATCAGAAAAAATGTAGTGTGTGTACAATAGACCTGCAATGTAATTTAGAGACTTTGGGGCGGATCACTAAATAACCCACTGGGGACACCAGTCCACCTTCAACGTGAAGTCATGCTCTTAGGAAACAACATCTATGACTCTTTCCAATCTGGTTTTCTTTCTTTGCTAGCAGAACTCAAAGAGTATCCATGAAATTCTTCTTGCTCACTCCTCTACAATTGATGTATGTACCTCAAGCTTATTCATCTCCCCTTTGCTCACAATATACAAGCTACCACTTGGCAAAGTCATCCAAAACTAGGCCTGATAAACCACAGCTATGCTGATGACACCCACCTATATTTATAATTCAAACTTGGTGTGACAGACTTGGTCCTAACTATAAACTTGCACCTAAAGGAGCTGAAAAAGTACAAACATGACAGCTGTCTGAAGCTAAATGCTGAGAACATGGATGTTCCTGTCATTGGAGGTCAGCACCTTGCAGCAAATGAACTCCAATCCCAGTCATCACTACATGGGATAGAGGTCACAGATGTACATACCTCTGACCATGATCAAAGCCTAAGTAAATAACTTGGTGAGGAACTAAACCCTCATCATCATTCCCCTTCATAAATTAAAGGCTGGACCACAGCAATGCTCCTGACATTGGCCTTTCATATATATAAGCAGCTGCACCACTTACAGTTAGTGCAGAACACCACAGTTTTTAAGACTGGCCTACTGACATTTAAATCTTTACACAACTTCGGCTTTGGCCATATGACATATTTTGGCACCTACAATGAACCGGGCAGCACGGTGGCTCAGGGGTTAGCACTCTGCATGTTAGCAGGTGTCTGCGTGGGTTTCCTTCGTGGGTTTCCAATAACTACAATAATGACATAGACTATAGTAGGGACATTAGATTGTGAGCCTCTTTGAGGGGCAGTTAGTGACACAACTATGGACTTTGTACAGGGCTGCGTAATATGATAAATACTAAATAATTCTAAACAAATATTTAGACCAATAGGAACTAATAATCTAGTCATCTAGTCATAATTTACCCCAAACCGTTGAAACTAGAGCATCCTCCTGTCTTGTAGCTCTTATCCTATGTAACTCTAAAAGACAGTTGCATCCCTGGAGGTGTTTACCACAAACTTAAAGCCCACCTTTTCAGCCTGGAATTTAAAGGCATGCAGCGTTATCTAAAGAATCACCCCACCGCCAATGCCATAAGCCTTTAGTCCTATGGGACAAAAACTCTTTACAAATGTTGTTGTTGTTATTTGATGCCTGAAGCTGACATGCCAAGATGTACCAGACCCACACTCAAAACTAGCAATACCCATCCTCAAGTGATGACAAGAACAGATTGAATCCAGCTGCCTTCGCTTAGGTGGAAACATCTGATTCCTAGGCAAAAGTACAGAAGACAAGAATAAAGAAAAAAAGGCTATTACAAAACACAGGTACATTTTTCTTTATGGCATGCATAATTCAAATTTTGAAATGTTAGGAGGTGAAGCAAATGCATAAAAAGGAGCAAAGTTCATAACTGGAGGTATATTATACTACAGTATAATAATTTACTTATTATACTATTATATTGTAATATTGTATATGTCTTCTAAATACAGATCAACCACAAAATAAAAAAATACTGCAAAAGCACCTTTTTCAGTACGGTACCCATGAACAGACAACCAAATCCAAGGAAGAATATCTGCAAATTTAAAGTGTACAATTTTTTTTAGAATAAAACTTTCATTAAAACAATATATACTGAAACAGGACACATGAACCGCCCTATAGGACTTATATGATATAAAAAATACATAAAAACTATAACATTTATCACAAGGCTAGTCTTATGAGACAGTTCTACAGTCCAAATAAACACTCAAATCACTGAAATCGTGCAAGAAAAAGTGATTTTGTCATGTGACCTTTGTACCCATCAGTCTTTTATCCACTGCTATATATCTTACTAGCATGTAATATTTCTTGCTGTGTAATATTATGCGCAGGAATCTCCTAATTGCAATTGCAAAATGAAGCTGTTGTTACTCATCATACACAGTTGCTTTGCTTTTTAATAACGGACTTCAAATCCTGTATACGAGCAGCATAATTATGTTTCATTTTCATATTATTACACATTTTATTCTGAGCTGCGCTGTGTAAAATGAGTGTCCTGCTGTTTACTTTACTTGATGATTATGACTACCATTTGTAATATAGTGCAAAATATTTACCAAACCGCACAGCAGTCACAATTGTGTATGTGGCAGTCAGCATAACATAGCGGATGATATATAGTTGCCAACTTTTCCTAAATATATTGCCTAGTATTACAAATAGTACAGACACCTCAACATACAACAGACCTTTAAATAAACTGCTTAGGGTACAGATATATAAACTGCCATGAGCAGCCTTAAATTGTAACTTCAGTTTTTAACCTTTATTATAAAAAATCCTTGGCTTGTACATGTAAAAATAAAAAATGATTGTAATACACACCTTCAAACCAGTGCTGTCCTCCATAGAAGTCTGCTATGTCCTGCTGGGTATGTATAAAAAGTTTTGTTGTAAAAAGTTAGAATTAATTTGTACATGGGTTTTACACCTTCAGGTAATTAATAATGCATCAAAGGACATTGATTTGGTATTGGACTCTAAAGCAGATAAAATGGTCTTCATCCTGGGAAGGATTTTTGCAAGATTTTAGTGTGTTATTGTGGACATTTATGCCTATATGGCCAAATGAAAATTTGTAGGGTCTGCTACAGATAAGAATGAACAGGATTAGCAAACAAAATCATTGACAAGTGGCGAGAGAAAATACTGTTACACATTGTATATCAAAGTCTTTGGCATGACAGGGAACATTGTTGCCCACTCACCTCCATCCAAGGCCCTCTTTTCAAACTTCAGGACTTTCGGAACCCTTTGGTGCTTTTTGTGCAGGCCCCAGTACCCAGTATGCATTACACTGGGTTCTGCTAGTTACATTAGAGCAGTGTTTCTCAACATTTTTACCTTTGGGGAGAACTTGAAATAAATTCCAGGTCTTCAGGGAACGTGTTCTATAATTTCTTTATCCACAGCTCACAGTATATTAGCATTATGGTCATTGGGAAGAATGCCTAATACATTGCTGGCCATTGGGATGGCTGCCACTTTTACAGATTGTTATAAAAAAAAAAAATCATTGGCCTCAGTGGTAACTGACATTAGAGTTACCCCTAGAACCTCTAGGGGAAAACTGATTGAGAAAAAGTGGTTTAGATTATTTCTTTCAAACCTTTATTTGCCCACAAAATTTTTCATTTAAAGCAGACTTTTCACTGAGAGATGATAAAGATCCCATTGCTGATGTCTTTGTAAAGAATGCTGATTACGTGTATGTAAAGCTGATCTTTGGGTATCAGTAGTTTAGGTCGCACACACCGTGGCCCTTTGGGTATTGTCAAGAACCACCTCCCCTAAATCAAAAAAGTTGACCATCTCTGATCTAAAGAGCTTTCTTGGATACTTTGCTTTATGGCAACCAATCAGATTCAATTTTAAGCTCCAGTAGTTACGATCTTTGAATTGAATCTGACCAAGAAACGGGCACGACGGTCAGGATTTCTTCCTTTGTCATTTTTCTATAAAAGACCAACTGTCAATTCTAATGCAGAATGTCAATTAAAACCTAAAAACTTAGGTTCTGTTGTAGGACATATTGTTGATTTTCAGAGACCATCGTATTTGATGGTGTGGAACAGAGAAAAAAAAAAAGTGCAGAACAGTTTACTGTTCAATGAGTCTGACAAATCTTTTCTCAAAAAATATTCACCCATTCAGTTGTCCACAAATGAATAATACTGTACAGAGGGAGTGTATTTCTGAATTATAGTCTCCCTGATTGCAAAGCAGGTTAGTGCCTCTAAGCTGCCAACGCTAAAAAGAGATGAAAGATGGCAAAAAATGTTCTGGAGTTTGATAAGTGATGGAGTAAAGTGCTGTTACATTAATATGTTGCCTGCCCCACTAGCACCACGGGGGTTAATGTACTCGCAGTATATTAACACAATCACTTTTTGACCACACTGGGAAGCTATCCCAAGGCAGTTGAACTTTAATCGAGTGAAATTCTGTGAAGGAACATATTACTGGTACCAGATGTATTTTATAACCCCCTCTCTCTCTCGTTTTATTTTCTTTTTTTTTCTTTTAGCCCTTCAGAGATGCAAACTTATTTATGAAACCAGCACTCTCCGGAATGTTTGGGGTTTTGTATTGTTAAAAGAAATGTGTGTACTGATGGCAAAACAATCCAATTTAAGATTTAAATGGTTAACAGGCACTGATAACTAAATATACTGTATGGGATCCATCTTAATTATTGTCCAGAAGTTTTTTTTTTTTTTTTGCATGGTGACTTTTTGTCAATGTGAGGGGGGAAAAAAGGTACATTAATGAGAAACTTTAAAGGCTTGTTAACAATATCCTTTCATCAATCACTAGAACTGTCAGAGCACAGAGCTCATGTCAATTTTCACCTCTCTGCACGGCTACCATTCCTTGCTTTTTGAGCACTCTTTAGACTAATATATAGAGTCTTGTCTGGGCAGACTTGAGGGTGATGGAGCCCAGGCCTTCCCCATCTGTCTGCAGCTGGTGCCACTTGGTCCAGAACTGTTTTGGAGTAATGCCCTGAGCCACTTAAAGGCCTATCAGTACCTGCGCTATTTTGCAGACCCTGCTCTTTGGTTTTGAGCTGCCACCTAACACGTTACTTCACACACAGCTGGGGCTGTTGTGGATCAGCAGAGATCTGTGCAAAGTTCACCTACTTGTCTCTAATGAACTCAGAAAAACAAGATAAAATAAAAGGGGAGCTGAAGTATAGCTTCCTGTCACTGCTAACTAAGAAAGGCTTGTTCAGCTTTCCACTTACAGGACTGGTCTAAATTGCAACTTGGTGAATATAACAGACATATTATTAATAGTTAAGGCAATTACAAGCTTCATGTTAAAAAGGTATCCATCACTTGTATGGAAAACTCTTTTTTGAGCTTGTGACAAGGGCTCCTCGCAGCATGAATCAAAGATAGAATCTGCAATCAATGTAGATTAGGACTGGCACAAGAATACAGAGCCAAGCAAGATAAAAAGCTGGGACAAATTCTCAACTTAAATCAGCCTTTCTTGACCATGGGGGAACCCTAGAAATAACTTTTAGGATTTTGGGGAACCCCTTCTATAATTACTATATCCACAGCTCACAGTATATTACTAATGTGATGGCTAATGTGAAGAATGTCACCCTTACAGATAGCCAAAGAAAGATCATTGGTATCACTTACACTGACCTGAGAGGAACAAGTAGCTCATTGCTCAGGGAACCCCTAGCAATCTATGAAGGAATTCTAGTTGAGAAACACTGACTTAGACTGTATATGTAACTTGGAGCTTACACAAAACACACAAACATTTTTTCTGTATGTGATGGAGTTGTGTGCCTAAACTTTGAAACCCATGGGAGTACAGGAAGTGGTGGAGCTTTAGAAATGGGGATATATATGTTTTTCCCCTCACCAATCAAACTTTTAATCAAAACACACTGTTCTTCTGAACAATATCTAAAACAATCCATTTTTCAGAGAAATGCACTATAACCAGCATGTACAACATTTGCTGCATTCTTTTCTTTATTAAGGGCAGCAATTGACACCGGTTTTATCACAGACTGAATGACCTCACTACTTCAACTTCACACTATTATACACTTTTCTTCACTTGTTTTGTCATGTTTTGATTTGGAATATAATGTGCAATGTTCCGAATGCATTTAAATATACAGAAATAAAAGCTATTATAAGGATTTGGAGCTTTCTTCACTATTTTAAACATACTGCTATTATTCTGAACACATCTGTAAGTGTAATGTTCATTTGCTCTATCCTGTACGGTTACAATTAAGAATGGCCTGACGCATGACAGCTTAAAAGTCATGTAATTACTGGGGGTATTGTCATTGCACAGTAAAAAGGACATTACATAGAAATGTGTTATGTTTGATCTACCAATGACCTCTAGGAATAAAAAAAAACTGCTGCTCTTTTTATAGGAATATAATAACAACAAGAAACACATTTACAATAAAATGCTAAAAGACTAAAAACCTACATTTAATAGAAGAAGAAAAAAATATGCAATCTGAAATATGAGGTCACAAGGCTAAAAATATAGGAGATTTGTAACTGGCAGCACACACAATAGAATTGTAGCGTTAAACTAGCCTAAAATGATACATGAAATTCCAGATCTGATTAATTCCTGTAATGCATTTCTTTTGTTTATGTAAAACACATTTTACTTAAACTATACACACTTTCTTTGTCCATTATGACTAGTGTTACTGGAATCTGCAGTTCTGTTTTAGGATTGTACCATGTAAACAAAAAATATTTGCATATTAAGTGTTGTCCTTTGACATGTTTTTAACAAGGATAACACAAAGTAGTTGTGACAAAAAGTGACACAATAAAAAATATCATCCCCACTGACAGCAGAACTCAATGCAGGTTTATTGTGAGGTGTAATGCAATTGTTAAGTGCAGACCACCAGCAGCAGTGCTGTTCAAGGGAGCTGTACTAAATGCTGCACAATTAGCCTCAGTGACCATAGAAAGCTATTATTAATATTATTAAACAGGATTTATAAAGCGCCAACATATTATACAGCACTGTACATTAAATCTATGATAAGGATGATTTTCCAAACATCTAATCATACACTTTGCAGTGCCTGTTTGATACGTAGACTATAAATTGCTTCACTTTCACTGGGCATTTGTAAAAATGTTAGGTCATTTCAGTTGCAGAAGAGAAGAGGAGGTATAAGGGATGCTAAACTGGTTGATTAAAGCTCTGTAGGTCAGGTAAAAAGCACACTGTGGCAACTCGGCTGCTTCTCTATCAGTGTAACATGGTTTGGACAAAAAGGTGACACCGGTACAAAGTGGAACTTACATTCAAGTGTGTATAAGGCAGCAGAAACTAATGGTGCAGCTTTGAGGTGTCCATCCTAAGAGGATGGGTTTTTATTATTATTATTAATAATAATATTAATAAACACTATTTATATAGTGCCAACATATTACGCAGCGCTGTACATTAAATAGGGGTTGCAAACGACAGACAGTGACACAGGAGGAGGAGAGGCCCCTGTCCCGAAGAGCTTACAATCTAAGAGGTGGGGAAGCATCACGCACTAGGGGGGGGGAATTGGAATGTAGTGAGGTTTGTGGTGAGGCTTTAAGAGACAAAGGAGGATGGGCAGACAAGTTTGAATGGGTTTTGAATTGTCTTTTAAATGAGCAGAAGGTAGGAGCAAGCTGAAAAGAACGAGGAAGACCATTCCAGAGAGTTGGGGCAGCTCTAGAGAAGTCTTGTATGCGTGCGTGTGATGAGGTTATGAGTGAGAAAGTCATTAGTAGGTCATTGGAGGGGAGAGCAGCTAGGGGAGTATTTTTCTATCTGGTCAGAAAGTTATTATACCTTAACATCATACCTAGCCCTTGCTAAATGAAACCAAAATCTAAACTTCACATCACAATAGGAAGAGCCATCATTAAACAACTTTACATGCTGAATTTCTATTTCTGTCCCAAAACCGGTATAAAACAACAGCTGGAAGATCAGTGACACTTTGTTTTGCCTTTGTGTCACACTTTGTGGGTCATTCTCCAACCACAGCAGGTTAAAGACTACATTTCATGCTGTGAATTAAGTGCATTTATATCTTATGTATGCACTGTGCTATCAGCACCAAAAATAGCCTGTGAACCTGTGACAAGCTATAAAACTTGTATGACCAATTTGCACATCAATGCGGTTGAAATATCCTCTCTGCTTTAATGGTGCCAAAGTGTACTGTCAGTAATATTTTCCATTGTTTTGCAAAGCCCCCATCACTGGCAGTAAATAGAGAATGAGTGCGGAGGGTGACTGACACAGAATACAATAGCCTGGAAACGAAGCCTTTTTCAATGCGAGTGGATTTTATGCGGGGATCTTAGAGGAATTACCACTAAATCCATCCATGTAATTCTTCCAGGATTTTAATATTCCTGCATGATTCTTACAGAGCAATTACTGGGGGATATAAATCTTACAGCACACCTCTCTGCTTTAAGTTATCACACATCACCTTATATGGATTTTCTCGGCTGGCACATGCAATCTATTGAGCGGTGGGGCTCACTAGACACTGCTTTCATCCTGGCCTAACAGTGACATATGCCCTGTTAATTGAAATATTTATGCATGTTATAAAGCACTTGATATGAGGATCAGACCAGCGGCTGGTGTAGGCAACTTGCTCAAACCTTTTTACTTCTATCCCAGATCGCTGTGGACTACCTGTAAAGGGATGATACCTATAGGTATGATTATATTATCTTTGTGTATTTATATAATGAACACAGCACTTTACAGAATACCTGTTAGAACAAGAAATAAATGTTCACTGGTAAATATGTCAAAGCTTTAGGAGAATAAAATTATTTTAAAGCTTAATTTAAACATTTACTTATAAATATGTAGCACATGTATTTTAAGTTACAAAATTGTATGTCTGCCTCCAAAACTCACCTAAGGGTGATGTTGAATTTTTTTCCAAATTTCCAAAAAGATTGCAAATTACACTTTTTAAATGTGTGATCAGGCAGGGGTTTATTGCAGAAAATGAAAGGTGATGTCCCTTCTGCAATAAGTATTCTTAACTGTCTGATCGCTGTCCCCATCTGTCAAATTTCATCTTTGGTTGCCAGTATAGCCCGTACATCACGGCTTCCGCTGGAGGTGCTTGGACTTAATGAACTCTTGCTTGCCATCATGGCCCAGCCAATCAGGAGGATCGAAGATCAGAATGCAGGAGAGAAAAAAAATGAAGATGGTGGTGCCTGCAACAGAACGAGGAAAGGTGAGTATCGACTGGGTTTACTTCTGCTTTAAATGACAGCTACTATAAAGCAACTTTACACGAATGCTATTAATCAAGCACAACAGTATTGTTCTATCCACCTAAATACCTTCTAGAGTAGCGATTCCCAAATAGCAGCTATCAGTTGCCATTGGGTAGTTTAATAGCTCTTTCTGACACAAGGGCATTTCGTTTTTCCACTGACCACTGGCATAGGAGTATTTTTTTACCCATGTTGACTCTTGAAGCTGGGACATTCCTTTATTCCTACTGGTCACAGTCTGGCCCATAAATACGCTGAGGGACAGTGAATTGGCCATTTGTTTAAAAAGTCCTTAGGTATATTTATAGTTGGAAGACCTTTTTAATGATTTAAAAAACATACAATGCATATAGGGAAGACAGCCTATGTGTTCAGTGATAAATTGGGTCTGTAATAGCCCCCAACAATTATACTATGACCTATCGACGAAGAGGAGTGATCACACATGTAGCTCCCCATTTTTTGGCATGTTTAGGTATAAACGACATCCGAGGTTTTTATGGGGATTTTGTGTAATTATATATAATGGAAATATACTGTTTTAGCCAGTAGGTGGCTTCTTTTTAGCTCCTTTGGTGAAAAATAACTACTGAGCAGGTCAGTGCAGTTACTTGTTCTGCTCACTTTTCCACATAGCCAGCCCCAAACAGGCAATAGGGTTGATTTATCAAGGATCCCTAAAGCTGGAGAAAATAGACTTTTATAGGTGAATGTGAGTGATCCAACAAACCTAGAATGGATCCGGTCCAGGATTGAAAACATTTGCTAAAAAATGATTATAAAAAATACAGGTTTGCGGATTACACAGGTTCTCCCATGATGGTCTATATTCTCCAGGCTTGAAGAGCTTTAATAAATCAGGCCCAATGTGTATGTACTTCTCCAAAAGATCACTAATCAATCACTGAGAGACCTATGTCAGGTACTAATGCCTATCTTCAGGCAAGACTAAAATGATTAAACATGTACCCCATATCTCCTTCTTAGCTGACAAATAAAAAGTGTGTTTTTCTAGAAAATTACAAGCTGCATAATTAGGCTTTTTTTTGGTCTGTTGTCCAACCCAACTCCTTTCCATTACTTTTGCCGTTGTCATACAATAAAATGTTGGTCCTATGGCCACCATTGGTCCAGCATCCATGTGATGGCTAACTTTGGAGCACTGGAGAGCAGAGGTCTGGACTGCCAGTTGTTGAAGGTCTGTGAAGGTATCTATGGCTTGGATATTACTCAAGAACAACATGTCCAGAGATGCACTTTGAAGGAAAATAAATAATATATACAAATCATTGACCCCAAAACATTAGATATATAGTTTTCCCATTAATATAATGGTTCTATAGTAGCATTATGCAGCTGATCACCTTGCTGTATCCCCTGCAATCAAACATAACAGGTTACTGGGGGATAGAGTACAGTAGAATAGGTCAGAGTACACATTTTTTTTGCCTTATTTGATCATTTAATTTTACATGTTTTTTTCTATCTTTTAATAACTGCATTTGCAATTGCATACTACAGATATATAGATTTCCCCTCAAATGTCTCTTCTCATATTATCACTGTAGTCAACATCCCTGCAGAACAACTGCTGGGATGCAAATCTTTTACAGGATAAATCACACAGAGGGAGTACAGTTTCAAATTTGTCTGTGCAGAACAGGAGGAACAAAAAAGCATAATGTCTGTACAGCTATAATATTAATGGGAAAATATGTGGATTTTGAATGAAATATAAAAAAAATTGGGGGTGTCCCAAGGACAAAAAAAAAGGCGTGTCTTTATTTCCAGATTTATTATATATATATATATATATATATATATATATATATATATATGGCCGTATAGTCACCTAAGGGGTCAATTGTGGAAAATTTGTACAAGTTTATTTCACATCATTCTGCCATTAGTATACAGCCCCATCTGTATGAGTATACAACATAAAAGGATCAGAATTGCCCATCACATTTAAAACTCAAACAAGGTTTGCGAATCACATATAGTGAGTCTTCTGCTGAGTGCTGCAAAATACGGTCAAATGTTTGCAGTTGCATTTCTTTGAATGTATTTTCCTGAACATTTTTTTTAGCATTATCATCCTTGCAAATGCTTTTCATCCACAACTGACCCATTCTAGAATTGGCTTTGTTTGTGGTCAAGGGCATCTATTCGACTGCAAATCATGTGCCGCCAAAACAAATATTATTTTTGAATCTTTCATTATCTTACTCGCTGGAAATGGAGGAAAGCAGCATGTGTTGGTATTAGATGCTGCAGAGCCAGCTGTCGTGCCTGGCTGCACAGTGTCTCCATGTCAGCAGTTCAAAAGAACTGCAAGTCTGAATGGGGGGGAAGTAACTTGATAGGTCAGTGGAACCCAATTCCAAGTCCCAGGAACACGGCCCCTGTGTGTATTTTTCTAATTTGGCTCATATTTGTTTGTTTGATTGTACAATTATTTTTGACTTGCGTTGTCATAAATATGCAGGCAACCCATAACCGCAACAAGCCAGCAAATTTAACGCTCCATTTTCTTGCTCTCTGTCTTTTATGAAGTTCAGACAACAGCTGTATGAAGTTATTCCACTGTGTACCACGTGGCTGACTAGAAGAGTTAAATTCTCCCTATTTATGACCGGGAGGGGAGGGGGGACCCTGAAAAAATGTAATACTTGTGTTTTTTGCTAATCAGCGCCCAACATAATTTCCTTTTAATGCTGAATAATTGAAAGTTACAGAACTCTGGGTAAATGATAAAAACTTTCAATTGGTCCATGTGCATTTATTTTTACATGAATAACGAACATATGTTTTGAAGCAGCACTATGTGTAATTACTTGTAATCCTTATATTAACTTCCCTCCAACTCCTGCAAACCAGTTGTAATTTTAAGTAAGGCTGTCCATGGCAACATCACTTGCTGGTCAAATATAAATAAAGAAAAATGCTTACTGGGTTTTAAGTGGCAAAACACCTTGGGCTTGGCATTCACTATCAAAAAAAGAGAAACTAAACCTTACATTCTTCAACCCCCTTGTCCAACCCTAATCTCACCATCACTTCACCATAAAACACAACTTTAACATGTATCCCAATAATGAAAATTAATAGGCATCTACAGCAAGATTTGTAAATGTAAACTAGTTTCAGATTAGTGAGATTCACTTTATTTGTCCTGGTGACCATTGTTAATGGAACTGAATTTGATGGGAGTATACAAACTTTTTCAAGCTGACATCAGATGGGAATCTTCCAATGCTGATGCTTGTTCTGTTGACGACTAATGATTTACATCATTTTAGAAATTTACCCTTTCTTTAATTTGTGTCAAAATATTTTGAAACATCTTTTTTTACCATTCCACTATCCAAAAAATGAAGAAAAAAAAATGGACTTCAGATATACATTAACCCAAATCTAACATTAAACAGCCTTACCAAACTGGTAAATAAAAATCAATCTCCAGGACTTGTGAAAATAAAAAGTGGCTACAGAACTCATACCTCATCTTTAGTGCTTTACCAAGTATTGACCTCCAAAACTAAACCTCCCCAATTTTCCAAGCTGAATGACTCCAAGCTTTAGAAGCTTGGAGTCATTCAGCTTGGAGTCCAAGCTTTAGAAGCTTGAAGGAAATGTTGTGACCCCAATCAGAAATGCAAATACAGTGGTACCTGGGTATAAGTCTGCTTTGGAATAAGTCCAACTTGGTATAAATCCTGTTTGGTCACAAAAAATTTTTCTTGGTATACAACCTTTGTTTGGTATACAACCTTTGTGCTAGAACTTGTATGGGTCAAAATAAGTCATAACACCGCGCGTTACCCTTATTTACCTCTCGCGAGACAAAGCCACGACTGACCAAGAGCGTTAGTACGCCGGTTCATACCATTCAGTGAACAACCCGAGCTATAACTCTTTGTGAATTACGGAACATCTCCTCCTCCTCCCTCCTCAGCACCATCCTAGTAGGCACTCGACTCTATTCAGCAAGGTAAAGTGAGGTTTAATTTTCATTTATTTCATCTAATTGCTTTTGTATTGATCTATTTTAGTATTAGGCAATGTTAAAATTATTTTATACAGCCCTATCAATGTATAATATGCCGATAGCAATATGATTTTTTTTCATGGGAACGGATTAATCATTTTCCTTTTATTTCTTATGGGAAAATTTTGTTTGGTATAAGTCCTGTTTGGTATAAGTCCAAGGATCTGGAATAGATTAACGACTTAAACTAAGGTACCACTGTAACTCTGTCTATGATTAAGGAATGAGAAGAAGATCCGAAGTAAAACAGGAAGCTGATTGTTATCTAATCAACTCAAAACCTACTGAAAAAAATATATAGTAAAAAAAAAAAATAGTAAAAAAAACCTTAAACACAGGTGGAGGGGAATGGGGAGGAAAGGTTTCCGCTTGTAACCCCAAGTTGAGATTTAAAGTGGAACTAAACCCTTTTTATACTCCCCTGTTTCGAAATACACACCACCATCTCTTTCCTTTTTTATCTTCCTTTCTTCGATCTTGATCGGCTGGGCCAGGATGACGTAACTCTCGCACAGGGACATGGACGATTATTTAATCTTGACAGCCGCAGGGGATGGCAAAAAAAACTTGACTGATAAAGCGAATGATCATGCAGATACGTGTATTTTATTGCAGAAGTAACATCATTTGTCCCTTTTGCACATTTTTTAAGTGTAACTTTAGTTTCCAGTTAAACCAAATTTTACCCCCGTAACATCTGACTTACCTGATCCTCAGTCCTGAGCTGAACACGGCATACGGTTTGTTTCATAGACTAGGTTTCATTAGACTAAAGTTGTGATAGCTCCACGTTTCAAGCATAGAAGGTAGATACACGGGGTGGTCAAGTAGCCAAGACAGTCTCCACTTATTCATACCCACACTCTCAACCTCTAGAACAATAAAAAACATATATTTTTACCCCACATTCCATAATCTGCACTCATTCACAGCTTTGAAACATTCCCCTTACTATCCTGGACCAGCACAAATATCCCCATTTTATTTTAAAAATGACTGTATTACTTTTTGCAGGTTACAGCATCTAGCTTGCACTACATTGACAGAACCAAGGGCTGACATCCCTGAAAAAAAGTAAAAAATATATTCAGTGCCCATTAAATGCGTGTGAAAAGAGGTTTTCCTCTCTTGACAGGAGGTGCCATTTAAATTTATTGCAAACCTAAATTATACTTGGTTTCGATTTTTTTTTTATGGTCAGGCACATGAACGCTCACGACTTCCTGCTTATTTTCATAACACGGAGCACTCCATCATTAAGTTGTCTTGCCAAGCACAATACTTGGAAGGATCAAGACATCACAGGAAAATCAGCATTATTAGGCCTGGAAAGAATGCTAACATTGCACCTAAGAGGCTGAGTGGTTTACCTCTGTTTTTAAATAGACCCCCATGAGGTTCTCATGTCCTAGCACCCTTCATTAGTGGTCACAGCGGCCCACACTCTGGGCATCATTAACAGCCCCGGCAATAACTGACAGAGAAAGGCCATTCTTCATCGTCGTATCTTACTAGAGCACCTTTCAAAACATGAACATGTGATGCCGAATCCAGATCTGTAATCCTAGCAGGCAGCGGGCTGTCTCAGGCTGCACACACAAGGCAAAGAGTTTTTTTTTTCTTTTTGCTGATCCTTATTATAGGCGTTCTTAAAACATACCACAAACTGAGGTGAATAATGATTTGCTAAATAACATAAAATAAGAAAGAAAAGGATGTGAATTCTTATGATCTAGGCTGCCCTCTATTGAAGAGAGATGGGTGGAACATTTTTTGTTTAGAGTTCAGCAAGTCCTGCAACATAATATAGAGATATGCTTTACCAATGCAATCGTATTAAAAACAAATACCGCTCCACCCAAAAATATAAATAAAATAAAAATCTAAAATTGACATTGTAAATGCTGTGACTATGACATACAAAAGTTTCAGCATATCCAAAAGGAATACTTTAATTATGGCTCATTCACACCAGATGTGATTTCATGCAGTTTTCGTGATGCAATTCTAGCATTTTGCAAGTTATAAGAATAGAAATACAAGATCATAATGCTACTTGCCTGACAGTTATCAACCTTTAATATATACATATATTATATATAAATACTGTGTGGTAATAATAATAATAATATATTTTTTAATATATTATTCTAATATATTTCACTATTACTGAACAAGCACCCAAAAAGAGTAGATAGTCAGGAACTCAAAAGTATGAATGCCTTTGAATATGATAATAGGCCGGTCATATTTTCAGCAATTGCATATCACTGACTGGCCGTCTTAATGGGTCATGTTATGGTGGACATACTAAGTCTTCACACAATACATTCTTACAGCATAACGCATTATTAAATGAAAAATAAACAGTCTTGCACTTAATAAAATATCCAAAAGGCTTTCATTGTAATACTTACCATATATTGAACAATGTCCCATGCAAAAATCCCATTTCACCTCTAGCTGGCTCAAGCCTTTTGAGTTGAATGACAGAATCATTCAGTCCACTTCCTGTGAGTTTACACTGTCATGGTCACTCCCCCGAGGGACGAATCAACTAGCATGCCTGGGCTCATAGTACTGCAGAACAGAATACTGCTTATATGTCATTGTGTGTGTGTGTGATGTTTATTGTTGCAGGAGGGATCAGTGATTTTGGAAAAGAAAAGTGACCGGTGATAGAATACTTTTGGCGTATAGGTAGGTATGAGAAGGAAAAAAGGGTGTATGTGGTGGTGGTAGTGTGCTTTAAATCCATGAAGCCCGCTCCCCAGTTTAACAAACAGCATTTAGGCACATCCATCACGATACTGGGTTAGATCTTTATGTGTACATGCTTTATATACTGGGGCGACAAATAAAACACACATCATAAAAAAGGAGTCAAATTTATTCTTTGAAAAGCAAAGCACAGCTAACAATCACCAATTTTTAGTAACTCAACACCCGCTTATTGTATATAATATTATTTTTACTGGCATGAAAACACAGAAAACTAGAGAGGAAGCCAGCAAATACAAAAAAGAAAACTGTTATTTGTATCTTTTCAACAACTATTTAAGATATGAAAGGCAGTGAAAATATCTTCGCAGACATCACAATAGAGTTTCCTTTAAACACTTAACACTTGCAATATATTATTTTTTTTTTTGGTCCGTGTATATGTGACAATGACATATGTGAAACATTGTACTGGAAGCGGAGACATCAAAGATTAGGTGGGAATCTTGGGCATCAAGCTTGGCAGAGGTACAGGATCTCAGCACAAAGCTAGGCAGTAACAGGGAGGTGTGTGCTGTATTTTATTTGGACTTCAGCAGCACGCAAAGCTGTCCGTCTTCTATTAGCCAGATGCTTCCTTAGAGGGGCAGTTGGACCTCGGATTTACCATGCCCCTCCCTCTCTTTTCCTTACATTAATGGGCATTAAAAATGGAACAAAACAGGACTGGGGATGGGAACAAACTACAAGCCCGACAGGAGCAGTCTGCTGTATTCATTCTCCTGTAAGATGTAAAAACAAGACCCAGGACACTGGCTGCATCCCCTAGGAGGTACAGCAGCCTTTCTAATATAGTGATGCCACTTCTGATGCTGTATTATAATGATATGTCAATCAAATATTTACCATTTCCCACAATTCTACTCTAATGTGCAAACCTAGAATGCTGTTATGTGTTTTGGCTGCGGTACAACTCGAGGTGAAGAATGCTGAAACCGTTTTTATGTTTCCTTCACGTTTTTCTCATGCGACAATAGCCAGAGCTTCACGTGATTTTTTTTGCCACCGCTGTAGTTGCCAATTTTCCCATCGCTGCAAATTACTCGGTGGCAGGGTATGATAAGTGGCACCTGAGAAAAAAAAAATAGAGAAATACATGTAAGAGTGACGTCAACAGTAAATGCTTATATTGTTTATTCTACACTGCACAGACTGGACATTAGGAGGTGAAAAAGAAAAACATTCGGCCTTTATTAAGGTCTAGACGGCCTTGCAAAAATACGACATGTGGCAGATATCATACACATGGACTAGCCAAGCCTGGCGAAAAACATTCCAGAATACAAAATGGTCCCTTGTAGTAATGATCGTACAAATACAGGAATCCTATAAAATACATATTTTGTTTTTGGTTTTCAGTTGCCAAAGGATTCGTAATTCCTCTCAATCAGTCATATAACTCACACACATCTACCACACTACACAGCCAGGAAACACTGATCTACTTTCTGCCTTGCAACAGTCTATGTCACCTATTCAGGCCCATTTACAATCATGCTGCATGCAAACATTAGTTGAATTGTATGCAATATATAAAATTTGCAATATATAAAATTTGCAATTATTAACATATTAGCATTTTTTTAGATGTAAATTGGCAGTGAGGAATCCATGGAAATGTAGTGATAAGGCATGTAAACTGCAAATTGGTGAATATTGATTAACACTAATAAAATCCTAATTTAATACAAAGCTAAACGTGAAGTGATTTCCAGTTGAACTGCCTAAACAATCAAAGTTTGCTGCAAAATGATGATCTGTAGATCATCACACATTGCTACAACCATCTTTCTTTTGTGAACAATGGACAGCTATACTGCACAACATCCTAAAGCCACAATCTCAACCACGTCATTGGCTGCAGTTTTTTTTTGAAGAATGGTCACTGGAATCCTAAAGCCAATGCAGGATAATTTTGGTCTCATGGTCTGTGTAGATCAGACCTTATGGTGGAAAACAAAACCACACTGCTTGGATTTACCAACAGTGAAGAACAGCACTATGGCATGCATTATGATGCTCTGATTCTACGCTGAGCGTTAACCTATTATTTTCACAACACGACTTATAAGTTAAATGCAGCATATGGTACAACCAATGTGATTCACTAACTAAATTGTCTTCTGTAAATTTGTTTGATGATGTGGTATTGAAGTTCTATGCACCCGGTTGGACCCTTGAGAGCAGCCAAGGCTCCGGTGAATGTAGACAGAGGTTTACAATAATCAGCTGCATCACATAACTTGATTAACCCCTTCATTAAGTATGTACCACACATTCCCCAAACAGTAACACCGAACACCAAGCAAACATCATAAATCAAATAGCACAACACAGAGGCAGCAAACCCCTATGGGGCCCAGCAGCAATTCATGGGACTTCACGGTACATAGTAATGATAACTGGAAACCATTCCATCTGAAATTATTTGTTACTGGTAGGAATTTATTTAAAGGTAAACTCCAAAAGACCCAAATTTACCCACCTCTCAATCTGCATATGCCACGGAAATTGACTAGGCATCAAAAGATTTATCATCAGGCAGAGAACTATTTTTGTTGTCGTCCAAAGCCTTGAAGCTACCCATGTTAGTCATTTGATATAACTGGTATATCATTTATAGACCAGCAACACTGATTTAGTGCCAGAGTGTGAAAATATCATCATTGCAGTAAGTTGTTTCTGGTAAAGGTAAACACCAAGGAATCAATAATAAAGCTGTTGTTTTGCTTTAGCTGAATGAAAGAGACCATCAATGGCACATCACCAATACCCACTCAGAGTTACACATTCTTCATAATCTAAAACATCTTCCACCATTCAAACAGGCCATTACATAGGCTTGGCTTATAACACCTGGACAGAACTGGAAAAAGCCACTTGTTTAAAGCTGAATTCCAGCAATACCTTACTTTCTTACCTATATGTAAAATGTTTTCTCTTGAATGAAATGGGTAATCATTTGGTTCTGTCCAGTCAGTAGAAGGGAGCATAAGGTGCTCCAATAACTACTTTGATCCTGATTATTTTCCAACTACAGACTACATCATCATCAAACCCATTCTTTCATATCTTCTAATATCCACTGCCCCAATGTTTGATCTACTAGCTGCTTAATATGGCAGTCAATTTGTGCTGGTATCATGTGTGGTCAAGTTAGGGCTCATCCAGAAATGCCCAGGTGGGCACCTGTTTTGATGCTCTCAGGGACACCAGGGAAGGCTTTATGGCTGCCAGTTTTGATAAGGTTAAAATCAACATGCTTAAAGGTGGAGGATAATGGGATGACATAATCAGTTTGCTACTGCTCTCTTATTATCTTATCCAGGTAGAGGAAGGTCCGATAACTGGGCATATTGCTTGACTGCACTGTATTCATTTAGCAGGAGGGCACGCTTCCAATATATATGCATTTATGGTTTGCCTGGAATTCAGCTTTTACGTGACTCCTATTGTGCTTTACGTGTGGTAATACTTTAACTGCCCCACCACAAAGACATTTCTTAATCCCAACACATATAAATGTCTCACCCTGCCAATTATCGCTGGTCCTTGTTCCTGCTTTCTGTTGGGCTGCTCAGCCTCATCTGCGTATTGTTTCAGCTAACTTGCACTTTGTTTGTCTTTGCAGATCAAAAATCCTCATTCTTCTTCAGACTTTTTCTGTTTTCTTTCTTGGTTAGGCATTAGCTCAGATTTAAGCTACTGAATTTGTACTACAGCCACAAAAAAGCTGACATGAAGTCTTTTGTTAATAACATATATCATATCTCAGCCTGTGCAACAAAAGACTTTAACGAGGTACACAACGGAGGTCAGAGGGCAGCCAAAATAGGTGTCCATTCTCACCAACTTAAGCAAAAACAACTGTGCCAAAGAAAGGCATTAACAGGGGGGAGAAACATAATATTTAAAGGTAATTAAGCCTAACGAATTTTGTATTATTTGTAATTAATGAGCTGGGAGTTATTCAGCTAACACCAGATGTCAAACAAAGAAACTCTGAGATCAAGTCTCAGGGCTTGTTCGCACCATGGTTAAGTCATATGAGCCTCTATTACACTCAGAGCTGAGCAATGAACAGATTTGAAAAAGAAATAAAGGCAAACAGGGATTTAACGTTCTATTTACATGACAGGTAAATGGTGAATTTTAACAACTTACATTATTATTATTATTGCTGGTGTTGCTCTTTGTGAAGTATCATCAGCATTTATACTACATAGTATGATCATAGATTTAACCCCAAAGATACTTTTTAAATCTTTTTTACCCTATATTTGTATACAGAAGGTGAAAACATTCTCCCAGGATTGCTATGAATTCAACAAAGAATGATCTGGATTTTTTAAAATAGGGAGGCAATAATAGTTCTGCTTTAACTATCTCAACAAATCAGAGAAGTTAATAGCAGCATGCCAACTAAAATAATAAGTTTGCATATAAAAAGATTGAAATTCATATAAAGTACTTTTTTGGGTTAAGCAGGATGTGTTTAAATAATTTGTGTTAAGTTTACTGATTTTCTATTAATTTTGTACAAAAAACAATGTTTTTACCCTGAAAAATAAACAAAGCCCTTCAAAGCCATCTATCAAACATGTAACTTGATGTGTTACAAAACAAGTTGTAAAACAAAGGTGAATGTCTGCCGTTTTTAAGCATCAAGAATATTGCAAATCAATATTATTTTATTATGCTTCATACGGTCAATCATTTTACTTTTAGTATCTTTTCAATAAATCCAAAGAAATAAAAAAACTAAAAACCAACAAAAAGTACAAAAAAAAAATTTCTAGGACTTTTTCCAAATGTTAATAAGCCAGAAACCGAACAGCCAACAGAAAATCCTGACTCTACAAATGATACCTTTTCTTCACACTTAAAGCAACCGGTGATTTTGCCCACCCTCTCTAAATGACACCATCTGGTGCCTGGACCTCCTATGGAATATAACAAAGAATCCAGTGCTGCACCTAGGATTCCCTTGTAAAACCTGCAAATTATGACCACCTGTTCATTATTACCAGAGAAAAAGGTGAGGCACTGGCAGGATATTTCTTCATAATGGATTTTAAGAGTCAGACGTTAGGTGGGCAATGCAATCAGCATTAAAGGTAAAAAAAAAACTTTGTATAACTGAAAGCAAAAACTTTTTTTAAGCCATTCATATTAAATGTGTGAAAATTATTCTGTATTATATGCCTGTAATTCCCTTCTATTGCTTTTATTGTATATATTATTCTTAATTAAAAATATTTTAGAGACTATAAACAAATGATATTAAAAGGGGTAAAAAAAGTTAATATCTAATAAAACTGACTGTGATATAATAACCATCATATAAAACAGTTGTAAAACACTTTATTATAAAAACTATTATTGTAAAAACTTTTGGATTTGCTTCTCAAGTTGAAAATGGCATTTTTTTAAAATTTGCAATCTGTACATTAATGACCAATTTTTATCCATTAATTACAAGGAGTGTGTTGCAAACAAATTATTATACAGTTATGATGACGTGTTTTTAATATATAATTTTTATTCAAATCAACCTTTGATATAAATGTTAATTCAAATTAATGTGTATTAAATCCCGAATTGTAAAGTCAGAAATTATCTCCCCCTATAAATATTCGATCTCTGAATCATGTTTATTGCCAGGATATAATCTAAGACCAGGTCACAATAAATAAATCTTCCAATAGTGAACCCTGGTCTGGTGATAATTGTCATTGTAAAGGGAAATCACCTTGCTGTATTTCTGGGAAAATAGTGAATAGGAACAAGTCAAAAAACAGACAGAGTCCTGAAAATTTGCCGAACTTTAAAAAGTTTTAATTAAGGTTGGGGTCTAAATGAAGTTAAGACTTCAAGATCTGTCTATTGCTGCACTGAATAAAAACAAATCGCAAAATACAAATGCTAAAGTTTCTAAAGAAATAAAATATTCTGCATTAACTCATGATAATGACACTTTTTATTTATTTAAATTACTGATATCATCAAGGTTTTGGATAATATATAAAATGGTGAGCTGAGGAGTTTATCAATCAAAAAATCAAACCAAGAAAAAAAGTATAAGAATAAATTACACAGCCCAACAAAAAATATATTTTTTTTCAATTGCCAAGGATTTTTTAGTATATTTAGTGTATTTCAGGTCTGCTGAATCCAGAAATGACATCATTTTCCCTGAATTGGCTTTAGTTCTTGTGATACAGGAATCGAAATAGATGATTTTACCAACACCAAATGTTCACACAGCATAATATTATCAATCTTTATGTCCACTGATGTTTTGCATTTTAAATATTAAATGTAGCAATATTTTCATGAACATTTAATTTGCCTTCTTTTTATTCATACATTTTCTTTTTTTACAGAAATATGAATTCTTCAAGAAAAAGTTGTTTAAATGACCCTAATGTATTTTGCTACATTTATGGTGAATATTCTCAGCAAAAACAAAGAAGAATTATTACAAAATTTGTGAAACAAGCATATGTTGCATATTTAGGTATTAAACTGGGGGACCAAGATACGTATTGGGCTCCCCATATGGTTAGGCAAAATTTGTGTAGAGTGTCTATGTCAGTGGAAAACTGAAATGTTTGAAATTTGGTGTACCTATGGCATGGCCAGAGCCCAAAAATCATCGTAATGATTGTTATTTTTGTGCTGTGAATGTAATCCGACATGGAGGATATACAGGGTTTGGGGTGTAATCCAGGAGTTAGCAGTGGAAGTTAATATGAACGAAGTGTTTCATCAAACCAGCAGTTCTCCCAAGAAGAGCTCAATGATTTAATACATGACTTAAGACTGTCAAAACAAGCATCTGAACTTTTAGCATCCGGGCTAAAAGAAAAGAACTGTCTGAGACCAAAATTAAAAATAACAGTTTATAGGACAAGAGAGGTGGCACTTCTATTATATTTCAGTGATGATGAAGACTTTGTGTACTGTTGTAACATCCCTGGACTACTAGCCCATATGGGAGTACCAGAATACTGAGCAGAAGACTGGCGGCTTTTCATGGACAGTTCCATTTAAATTTTGAAATCTGTTCTACTGCATAATGGCATACCATATGGAGAGTTTTGCATACTATATGGGGAGCCCAATACGTATCTTGGTCCCCCAGTTTGATATCAAAATATGGAAGATATGCTTGTTTTACAAATTCTGTAATAATTATTTTGTGTTCTTGCAACTGCGATGGCAACTGCTATGCATCAATTCCAATTGGTCACTCAACAAAACTTAAAGAAGAATATAAAAATATCCAAATGGTCTTACAAAAGCTTTGCTATCATGAACACCAATGGTCCATATGTGTTGATTTAAAATTGGTGAACTTCCTACCTGGACAGCAAAGTAGATACCCATGTTTCATCTGCCTGTGGGATAGTGGAGCAAAGCAGGACCACTGGCAAAAAGTGACATGGCCTCCAAGGGAAAACACTAAAAAAGGTGCAACGAACATCATTATAAAGCCAATGGTTGGCAAAGAAAAAATCATTCTCCCTCCACTACACATAAAGTTGGGATTAATGAAGCAATTTGTTAGCTCTGAACAAGGACGGTGAATGCTTCAATTACATTTGTAGATTCTTCCCTGGATTAAGTACCGAAAATTTAAAAGCAGGAATCTTTAATGGACCCCAGATTTGGAAACTGATAAATGATTCAAATTTCACAAGTTACATGACTGATACGGAAGCTTCAGCCTGGCACAGCTATGTCATGGTTGTCAAAAACATCTCAGGTAACCATAAAACACAAAATTATGAATAACTGGTACAAAACGTGCTCCTAAACTTTAAAGAATTGGGTGCTACTATGAGTGTAAAGGTACACTATCTTCATAGCCATTTGCAAAAATTTCCAGAAAACCTTGGCGATTTCAGTGAGGAACAAGGGGAGAGGTTCCATCAAGATATAAAGGTGATGGAAGAAAGGTATCGGGGCAGATGGGATAGACACATGATGGCAGACTACTGCTGGAGCCTTCAACATGATTGTCCTGATCATCAGCATAAAAGGTAATCATACAAACAGAGTTTTTCAATTACTTCTTTGTGATTAGTTCTGTAAATATACTAAATAAAAAATATATTGATATTAAATATTTTAAAAATTGAATTTTGTGTACATAGGCTTATCTAGTTTAATTTTGCCTACTTTTCATGTTTTATTAGTTTTCTATGAGGTTATTATTTAAAAAACTAGAGCTAATCTAGCAAAACCAATACCATATTTGTAATATGTGCATCAAACATACCCTAAAATGACTTTCATCTGTTTGGCAAGAATATGTTTGTTGACCAGTGTTATTATTCATTATATGAAATATATTGTTATAGAACGTTCCACATCAAGCGGCTTCAGTTATTTTTAGTCTTGTAAATGTATTTTCTCATTTATTATTTAATAATTTTGATTAAAAAAAAAAAGTTCAACGGTGGAACCACTTAAAAACAATGGTTTAAGGACACCTTTTTTTAGGGGGGGGGGATTCCAGGAGCAAGGCCTTTGCACAATAGTTCCAAGTTCCTCCCACAGTGACCATAACAATGAAGCTTCACTCCCCTTATTAAAACCTTGTTCACCCAATGAATTATGTATCAGGAGAACCCAAATCAAGTAGGGGCAAGGGTCAAAAGCTATGACACAGTGATTTAGCCTACCAGCATTTAGGCAGCAAGTTCTTCCTGCTGGGGCCCCATGGGATCTACAGACCAACTACCATTAAAATTCAAATTTCAATTAAAAAAAAAAGCTCACTCATCATTTTTAATTTGTAATATTTTGAATAGGAGAAGCACAACAGGCTACATACACACGTCAGATGATTCTCGTCCGATAATTGTCTCAGGGCTGGCATGGCACGAGAATCTGGCGTGTGTACAGCACTCCTCCAACATCGTTCGTGGATCCATCCTGGTGGAACATGAGAGACATCACAGCGGGGTGCCGATTCACCATTCTCCCCCCTCCCCTTTCCATAGAGCAGAACAGCGCTGTATGTACAGTGCTCATTTAGTCTTTTTTCGTTGGAAAGGATTGTTAAACATCCTTTCCAATGAAAATTTTTGAACGTAGCCTTACTTGCAATGGTGAAGATCACATAAGCTTCTGTCCAGCAGGAGCATAGTTGTAATTTCATATATTTAAAAACTGAAGTCTTTTTTTTAACCAATATATTATATTAGTATATACAATATTTTTGCGTTTAGATGTCCAGGAAAAGTAGATCAATATATACAGGATAGAAGACTGAGGAAACTTTATTCACAGAGGATGGCATGAGAGGGAGGCCAATTGGATTCTGCATTGCATAGTGTTGTCAAGTGCAGGGACGGACAAAGGAAGGTGCAAAGTGTGTCACCGCACGAGGGCCCTAGAACCTCCCCAGACAACACAAGTCCTCTGTACATCACTGGTCAGATGTAATCATGAAAAAAGAAATGAGAGCCTAGTAATGACCTCCTCAGTGGTATAGAGCTCTTCCTTTGTTCAGTCAGTGAGTTGGATGGCAGGCCAATGACAAAAGTTGCATTGCTTACCTGCAGTATAGAGACGTGAACAGCACCATCAGCCAAAACTATGCAAAAGACCAGTAGAATTGCAGATATTTTAGAAAGTTCACATATTGACAAGCAACTCTGCAACAAGCAGACTGCTTGGAGTTCTACTTTAACTATAAAAGTCTATATCATAAAATGAAAATTGTGAAAAGACTTGGCAAAGTGCAGAACCGTTCACACTAAGTATACTCACAAATCAATTCAAATCCGCTCAGCAAAACATTACTCTCTGGCCTGTACGATGCATCCGCAAATCATGTCAAACTGGTATATAGCCTTTGCAATTGTACACGACACTATCACAAATAGATCTTACTCCAACAACAACATGGAATTGTGCAGCTTCATAAATCAGAGCATAAATCACATGCAAATAAAACTAATTCTTATTCCGTCGCCTCGTCTCGGGTATTAATCGCACACCCAGGTCGTTCAAACCTGGCATGTGCTCACTGTTCTATTTATCAAAAAAAGATTTGATTAATGTCGTTTAATTATACATTTCTACAGCACTCAAATTTATTGCTTTATGAGTCTGTTTTGTTATATTTTTCCTCTGTCAAAGGAGCTATTCTGAAATAAGGATTTTAAAAAAAAAAAGAGAAAAAAGACTTTGTGCAATTATTGTAAAAAGTTTTCACAGCTTTAAAACCTTTAAAAGTATTACCTCCTGAACCTAAAGCCCAACTTTGGCCAAAACCTTTAGTTTTGAATAAAGTAGGGGAGGGCTGGGTGCTCAGTTGGGTTTTTATTGCTGTCCCGGCTACACATTTTCATTCACATTTATTCCCCTTTCACTGGGGAGTTTGGAACCAAAGCAGAAAATCGAACATCTGATAGTTCTTCTGCAGATCAGCTGACACAGACACATGCTGGGCCAAATTAAGAGAAAACTAATTAGGCTTACTGCTATATTTTTAGAGTGTGTAAGAAATCTGGGGTACCTAGAAGTAACCCACATTTACATTAAGTAACATACAAATGGCATGCAGTTAGTGTCTCCAGTGGAAATTAACTTAGGACTTCAAGGTTAAATGGCAAGTCTCTTGGGCATTATGCAGCTCATTTGCAGATAATTTACACACATTCACAGAATAATGGGCATGTAGGCACTTCCC
Source organism: Pyxicephalus adspersus (assembly GCF_032062135.1). Taxonomy (NCBI): domain Eukaryota; kingdom Metazoa; phylum Chordata; class Amphibia; order Anura; family Pyxicephalidae; genus Pyxicephalus; species Pyxicephalus adspersus. The sequence goes on along the minus strand of NC_092867.1, from coordinate 14,408,350 downwards.
ATTACTGTGTTGTCTTCCCCCCATTTCAATATGCATTAGTAGAACTTGTATTGTGCTGTTATTTACATTTTTTTAGTTTATTTTTGTCCGTGTCATATATATATATATATATATATATATATATATATACACACATATACATACATATACATACACACACACACACACACATATACACACTGTGAAAACTGTTCAAAATGCACAGAAAACACAGCATTATTTTTTTCACACATTAAGCCAATAGGATTGGTTAGAAAATCACAATACCAGATTTTACTACTAGTTGGATTTGCAGAAAAGACATTTTGAACCTAAGGCTTCTTTGATCACCTAAGGCTGATTATCCCTTGGCCCAGATGCACAAAGCTGCCTGGCCACACTGTTATTTGTGATAGTAACAAGAGAATTTTGCAAAAACATTTAGCTAAATCGGGTGTACAAAAGGTCTGGGAAACTCTATACTAGCCTATTTAAAAAAGGGGAAACCTTGAAATAACCTATAAGGTCATAAGGAACCCCTGCTGTAAATACTATATCCACAGCTTTTAGTACACTAGCATAATGGTCAGTTTGAAGAATGTCCCCCCCTAAAGATGGCCAAAAAGATCATTGCTGTCATTTAAAACTGCTGATTTCTCAATGATCCCCTAGCAACTGGTGTAAGAATCCTACTAGGGATCAAGCGAATCCTGGCTAGAAAACACTGTATACAGCTGCAAAATAAAATATTGCTAGATAAATAACTTTCCCTTTTAGATCTAGGTCTTTTCAATTTAAATCTCTGGAAACCTTTTTAAATATGTAGCAAAGCACATTATAGCGCACACTGATTGGTTTTTCCTTGATTTCAAAAGTAGTTAATTCACGTTTCAAGTACTTTTGGTGTGAATGTAGTGTAAGTGCGCCATATAACTGGAAAAAGTCAAGATGAAACTAGACAGGAAGAGAAACCCCATAATGGTTTTGCTATGAGTCCCCCTAGCTTTGGGTTTGTTCTATCCTTTATTCTGGGATCCAGAAGTTTTTTTCCCCACTGATGGCCTCAGTGGGCTCTTAATATTCCTTCTAATTTCCATGTATATGGGCCAAAATCCCTCCACTGTGTTTATAAATTGTTTTAAAAAACAAAGCTTTCTTCTCTTCTTTTTTTGTGCCAATGTTTTGGGAAGTTTCATTTGGTCCTGTAAGCTAACAAAAGGGGTCTATTTATAGAGCAGGAAATCTGATGTTCATCATATATTCTCTGCTGAAGAATCAATCACTGCTGAATGTCTGATACACTGCTTTATAAATAGAGCCTTTAGTGTTGCGGAATAGGCATGACTAGTCATGGTAAACAATGATGAGGTTTATAGAAGAAAGAATAAAACAAAAGAAGGACAGAGAGAAGATCAGACATGAGTCAGGCATGGATAACAACTGACAAATTGCTGAACACACCAAGATAGCCAGAACTATGGCAAATGTAAATTTTATAACTGGGCTCAATAATTGCTTGTAATAGTCACTTAAGCGATGTATGCTCTCAGCCACGACTAATGGTAGAGCAGATTCTGAGCAAGATTAAAGCAAACAGCGAGATCTGAAAGCAGGCACTTAAATATGTCAGCAGCACCAGGGCTTTGTCCAAAGCAAGTGAATATAGTGAGTACAGGACACGGCTAATCATTCTAGAACCAAAAACTCTGGACTTCAGTAAAGGAACTTGTAAAAATATTTTATGAATACGATGTAATAGAAGCCAAGGCATCCAAACTTGCAAAAGAAAAAAAAATACAAAACTGTGCAGAAGAATGTGTAAGCAAAACCAGAGGTGAGCAGGGGTCTCTTACTAGATTGTCATCTGCTCATAAAATGACAAAAATTTTATAGGGAACCTGTCAGGCAGAAATATTAAAGCAGGGATTGTTGAGCTCTTCCTAAAGGTCCTGTGGGGCTGTTAACCTGATACTTGCTTCATTAGTTTACTAAGAGAGTCACCAATCCAGAACAAGCATGTGTGCATATAGGGTGATCTATTCAGCAACCAAAGTAGGAAAAAAGGGTAAAGATTACAGCCATGGTGCTTGCAAACGAATCAGCAATGGTGACCAGGTCATTTCTATCCTGACACGTTTGTCTTCAATATATATTAGTCAAACTAAAAATGAAGCCTAGACATGCATGTATGAGATACCCCCTTGATTTGTCCATGCAGGCAGTAGTACATTCCAGTACTTAAAAACTGCCCTGCTGTCATTAAATGTATGTCTGGGTAATCTATTGTACACGTCAATGTTCAGTTAGGTATTACAGACTTCAACCAAAATAAGGTTAGGGAATTGCAGGACATAAAACCAAATGGGGAAGAACCTGTATTTGCACCCAAAACCACACATAGCACCTGTAAATATTTTGGTTGGGGGGCATTGACTAAACTTTCTGTAAAGTAAATCCTAGTTTTAGCAAAGCGCCTCCAGGTTAGCTTGATACATTGCAAGAATAATAGCACATTTTGTTGTGGATTTATACGTTTTTCAGTGCTTAAGAAAACGCCGTTTTGACATGATTTTAGAACAATCCTAAATAGGAGGCTCAGGCATCATTTTAATTTACTGAGTGAATCTCAGTGTTCTAATGAGGAAAGCTGCAAAGTCAACATCCCTTTACAAAAGAACATGTCTTCGAGAGAAGTTCACTAAAATCTCCTATTGCTGGGGATTCCTAAAAATTGACTGGTATCCCAGTATACACCTCTACCAAAAGTGGTAAGCCAATGACACTAGCAGAATATATTTCTGGGGACATTCTATTCACCAATGGTGCACAACCAACTCCATGTTTACATATTGTAAGCAAGTGACATTTGCCAGTTCTTGAAAAGCAGCAGTCAATTATTGAAAAAGTAATGTAATAAAATTAAATCATAAAATGGTTATAAAACTGATTTTTTTTTTAAAGAAAGTGTGCTTCCTAAATTAACACATCTCATTTATATGTGTTTTTTTGTAAAGTGAGTTTGGCTGCACTCCACACCTGCTGCTGGTAACACAACATTGTTTCATACAGATTAGTGCTTATTGCATTAGTGGTTCCCAGGTTGTCTTCCCTTGTTGCTGTGAGTTGCTGCTAAGCATGGAGTCAAAACTGATTACCTGCATTTAAGTAGGTCCAGGGGAGGTGATCAACACCTATCAATCTGTGTCATCAGTATCAGCATTGCTATGATCACCCTCGTAAACAGATACCTATCAACACTGAATATAACAAATTGATCAATTCCCTGTATATACATTTGTGGTGAGCATGTTTAAAACCTATTATTATAGCAATTTGCATATTGATACATATCATTTCTATACGCCAGAAAAGCCAATAAATATACAGGATGAAATAAAGTACCTCCATGACAATCCCTTTGTCTCAGAGAAATTGTCACCGCACATTTCTCTTCAGTCCCTTCCCAAAGAACCTGGTTAAAGATATGCAAATGATCTCATAAAGCAGCCATTAGATCCTACAATCCTTTCAAGGACTACTGCCTCTTCCGAAATAGGTGCAGTAATACCCAGCACACACAGTTCTAAATGTTCATTAACTAATAAAATTATTCCATATAACTGGGTTAAGTTAAAAATTCAATCTTCATATCATTAGTTAGTTCCTGTATAGAAAGTGAGCATTACAAGTCTGTTGGAATACTCGGAGGAAATCACAGCTCAAGATTCCTCCTAACAATATTGATCTATTTTATAATCACAAAAAACTCAGGGGTGTACCATTCCACTCCGCCATAATCAAATTCTGCAAACTAACACACACTTCTGAGTGAATTATATTAGTCATTTGTGACCCCAATTACAAAATTAGTTCTAAAATCAATCAGGTAAAACACCAGGCAATTGTCAGCGACAAAATTAAACATAATTGCAATAAATAGATCTATAGAAAGATGAAGAGGGGAGGCGACAATATTTTTGCAAGGTTATTTAAGAGCATCAAATATTTCCCAGTGTTGTACTTGCCCTAATGGCTCCTTGTTTACAACATACAGCAGGGGGATTTAAAGAGGATCTCCAAACATATGTTTATATTAGGTAGAGATTGTGGTGGCGGCTTCTTGATCTTTGCAGTGGTTTAGATCTAATTCTGTTAGGGAGAAATTGGTTATTTGTCCTACCTCTCTCTCAGCTAAAGCTCCTAAACTGTGCTAATGGCTGCCATTGTCTGACTTTTGGACAAGTACTCATTTTGGTAGTAAATATTCTGGCAGCCTATTGCACAATGAAATTCTTGTTCTGTAAATAGAACCAGTACCGGGGTAGCTGGAATGGTATGGATAACTGAGGTTAAGTTAGGATAAAAGAGTGATATCTAACATCACAAGGAAAGAAGTACTTTGTTTGCACAGAAGGAAAAGCCACAATGGCTTAAGATTCTTTTGGAAAGCAGAAAGTGTGAGTTTGTAAGGGTTAAGGTTGGGGATTATGAGAGTTTTAGGGTGTTAAAGCAGAATAAACTGAAAAAATTGCCCACAGGCTTCTTATTGCAGAAAAGCCTTAGCATGTCTATTCTGCAACAAAACAAACTTACCTTCCTGTTCCCAGTCTTCAGAATGTACGTCAATCTGCACATGTACCATAATGCTAGGGCATCATTATATGTTCAGGAATAATTATGACAGATGAATGTTAACAGTAGAACTAAAATGCAACAGTCTAATGTAATATTCAATACAACTCTTTTTAAAGATATAAATACAGTGATTATATTTTTGTGACAAGTAAATGCCCTGTATCTACTTTCAACTAGGCAGATAGATGGGTGAAAACACAGCATCCCTTATAAACAAATAGTTGTGTCATCATGCTTTGCATTTCACCATTTTAGATGTTCAGAACCACAGCAATGCAAAGTCATATTAAATAGAATGTGGCTAGTACAAGTATTAGGGTACCATGCCTGTCAATCAGCTGCTGGCCATGCCTGTGCCAATGTTCGAGGGCCAGAATCTGTACCCATTTTAATAATTACAACGTGTCTGAAAATGACTGTTTACATGAAAATCTTTCATTGCATATAGCCCATGGCCTGGACATGCACAGCCTTGAGAGCGCCATATCCTAGACCGTGGTCAACAGCAAAAATATTTAGGCTTTTGAATGTCCATGCATTTTTTACAGGGAAATAACACGCATATTTTATATTATTGCACATATATTTATATGGGAACATTTTGTATTGAAATGATTGGTCTGGTGACATAATTTTGGCCTCGCATGAGAAAAGTACAAACTTATAAGCAGGTTAAGGGATGTGAGGCCCAGTGTATGCTTTCAAACACAAACATGTGTTCAAACACCAAAATGAGCACAAATATGAAGGCAGTGGTACCTGAATTACTTTATCACTAAGGCAAATTTAAATCAAATTGCTGGCTGTGAGACATTTCCAAAATATTGTGCTCAAGAAACAAAAATCCAGCAGTGAGTGTGTTGCAAATTATTCTCCTGGAATACAGTAAAGGGTTCTCAGATAAGCACAATAATGATAATGGAGAATGGGTGGACTGGTGCACTATAACAATGCCTTGATGAAAACTGATGCACTGAGCATCTCAAGGTTTTCGTTTTAATTTCCGTCCACATTTACATATGCCGACCTGTACATCGAGCTTATACAGGATAAAGTTATGGAGGAAGCAAAGATTGGGTGTATTTTGGATACAAATGATCCTTTCCAAATTTTATACAAGCCTTTCTTAACCTTTTTACATGGGGAATTCCTTGAAAAAACTTCTAAAATTACTATATCCACAGCTCCCAGTATATTAGTGTGGTGGTCAGTGGGAAGAATGTCACCTTTACAGATGGCCAAAGAAATCATTAGTGTTGGGTGAACTGACTTGAGAGGCACAAATTGCTTATTGTTTAAGGAACCCCTATCAACCCTTGGAGGAACCCTGGTTGAGAAACACAATATCAGGCCAACTCTGAAACAGTTAAAGGTTCCTGAGCCTTTTACTTTGAAATGCTGAGTGCTGGAGGATCCAGAGTACGAACAGCATTGATTATGGCACATATAATCGTAGTTAGCAATGCAGATGTGGAAATGGAAAAATTCTAACTAACCTTAAACCATAGGGAAGTTATTAAATGAGGTATTATACAGGACAAAAGATTTGTAATTTTAAAATATTAAACACAGTTTAGTCAGGGCCTACGTCTGGTGCAAATATTCAGTCTGCTAAAACAATTAAACTTACTAAAATTTATTACAGCCCTTGGGCACTTTGGGGGGGGGGGGATATTACCCTACTTCTCTATTTGAAAGCCTTCGCTGCATAAAATGTAATTTTTATCAATATCCGAGGAGCTGCAATATTAAAGCTGAGCTGAAACCTTCACGCTGTGAAATCTAATTCGCCCAATACGCGAATCTATCATTTACACAGCCCCTTTTCTTTCTGTCTTTTTTTTCCTCTCAAATACTATAAAACTTCCAAACCCGTAGATTTGTCTCTAACAAAAATAACATGAAGGAGAAATTTCAATCGATAATGGAAACCCTCTGATTCCAGAAGCAGCTGCATATTTTTCTCTAAGTTTGCATTTTGTACTTCAGGGTAGAAGACCACAAGGGACAAAGCTTGTTTTTACTTGCAGCCTCATCAATACCTAAATCCTGGAGAACAAGTGACATCGAGAAGCTGTAATCAATAGCTCCCCCTGCTTTCTCTCTTTTTTTTTCTTCTTTCTCCTTCTGGTCATATGGCTCAGTACTACTGACAGGCTTGACACTTAGAACATGATGCTAAATCTTTATCAAGAGCCTTCTAGGTGATTGGCAGAACAAAAGTAGGGTGGTCATTAAGACTCGTGGCAATCAGTGAATAAAGTCAGTCTTCAATAACGCCATTGTTCAGGAGGGAAAAGTGCTGCTGGAGGAGGAGGGAGAGCTATAGTGAACTACCTACACAATGTATTGATTGTGTTTAAACTGCATTTAGCATGTGCTGAAGATGTACAAGAGTGATGGACCTGGGCTTCATCGCATGGAACTGCACTTGTTGATAGGCTGAGCATTCTAATTAAACTGTGCTAACAAATTAGGAGAATTTTTCTAGTCTATTCAATACCTTTCTAATGGCAGAGATCTTTAGATCTCTAAAGATAATCCAATACCAGGGAGGGATGCTAGCATGCAAGGTAGCTGATCTCTTAAAACTTAAATTATTATTTTAACATACTGATAAAGCACTGACATGTACCATAGTAATGCCAGTAACTCTTCCCCAAAAGAGCTCACAATCTTCCCTTCCACAGCTATGTATCCTTAATTAGTCTAGGGCTAATTTTTCAGAGTGAAGCTAATTAAACCGTTGGTATGTTTTTGGGATGCAGAAGAAAACCAAGAGTCAAAGAAAATTCACAGGAAAACAAGTAGAGAAATTACAAACTCCAAACAAAGAATGTCTCATGTTCTCATCCTGTAGGGAAATTACTGAAGTCAGTGCACATGATATGATTTTGTCAGTGCTAAACATATGGCACCCTTAGGGACGAGGCATGGCCAGACATAGTCCTAAGATACATTGGTCTACATGTAAAAGTCAGAGTGATAGAATGGAGTGTGCGTCTTTATAGAACCCTAATTGTTGGTTCCAACTGAATGCAAAGAATGCCACATAGTGTGGCTTCCCAACTCCAGTTTTTGACAGCACACATTTTAGTCTCTACCAGACAGCAGTATTCTACCAAGGTGTGATATATAAAGAATCAGTAAAGTAGGTTTTATAAAATCTGGGCTTGTATGTGGGCCTGATAGTTGGGCAGCCCTGGTTTTGTTCATAGTTTTCAGAGAGAGTTTGAAATCCTCGACAGCTTTATTAAATATGGCCCATAAATTAAATATAGCAACAGTTGCCCTGGGGTATGCAGTATTTAGTGTCCATCTGGTCTGAATATTTACACAGCTCTGTCACACAATACAGCCCTGTGTAGCAGGGCAGGATACCCAATATTTCTCTGCTGCAAAACAGTATTTGCCCCTCTCCCAGCCTGTGATTGGACAGTGAAAGAGATGTAGCACATTGATAAGCTCATCTCTTGTTTTTCCCTCTTCCTATCAGCCTATTTGTTTCTTTCTCACATAAGTAGTACAGCAAAATTAAATGGTTGCTTGCGCAGCTTTTCTCTCTGTCTCAGTTCCTGCTGTACCCTGCTTGCATTTGTAAAAATACTTTTAGTGATGTATGAATGTATACAGATGTGCATTCATTTGTTTATATCTGCCTGGAGTTTAGTTTTAAGCATTAATGATGAACAGATTTCAGTTTATAGATGTCAGATTTATATTAGTATGACTCTGGAAGCTCTGGGTTACCGTGCTCTGCTCATTGACTTACTGAATACTTTCTACAGTGCTTCTGTACTGGCAGTTATGACTTTCATCTGAACACTCCAAGTCACATTTTACTAGAGGAATAGAGAGTTCTTTTACTCGACTCCATCCCATTAATATCAGGATTTACAATATTAATAATATTAGTGACAGGCTGTACACTTCATTCTGTCTTACCTGGAAGTATAATTTAAGCAAGCAGAATGTAAAATCTGGCTATTACTGCTAACAGACCACAAAAGACATCTTATTTGAGTAACAGAATAATCATTTATGAAGGCCTCGGACTAATCAGGCAGGCATTCTCCGTCTCCCATGAGTCCCTCCTGATTTCTGTTTGATCCTCCTATACAATCCTAATGAGATTTTTAATTGAACTTTATGGGTACCCTTTGAGGCCCGCAGACCTCACAATCAATCTTGAGTGCTGTAAACTATTTGAAGTTTTTCTTGCAAAAGGTGAGCCACCCTGCATGTCCTTGGCATAATTTGTTGAGATGCTGCTTCTAGCTGCGGCTGCGGGCACCTTTTCCACCTTCTCATAAAGTTGAAGGTCACTGTATGAATTATACGCGACGATAGAACTACAAAGGCAAACTTGTAGACAGTGTACACCGCGAATTAGGCATCACCCTGACAACACTTGACAGAAAATATGGATTTTTAGCTATTTAGTCAGGGGAAAAAAAAGCAGTCATATTTTCTGCTTTGTCTTTAATGCTGAAAGTAAGCTACCAAAGAGGAGATTTTATACTTTAAAGAACAACTCCAGATAATTTTTAATAAACACCCCCTGATTTACTTGTATTTCTTAGGAAATCAGCAATAACGATCAATAATCTATCAGTATTCTAAGCTGCTACATGCCAACTTAAAGTTAAAATATGTATGCCAATGGGTGGATGAGGGAAGGTTCTTTTTTTTGCATCAACCAGTAATACGGTTTTGTGCAAGTCCAGCCAACCCCTTTTAGCTAGGTGCAACACCCGTAACTTTTCAGTAATCACTAAGCTGTTTTTGGGTGGTTACTGAAAAGTTGGGTCACAATACTAGGGCTGCCACCAGCCCACAGGTTTTTTCCCACCCAGCTAAAAAATGTATGGGAAGGAATACCGAAGGGTTTTTAGGAACTGGCTTGCACATTCTAATACCTGCTCATTATTCGGACTCATTAATGCAAATATATTATATCTTGCCATACAGACACAACTATGAGGTTCCAAGATCCTCATGACTCCCACACACAGAGCATGGGCATTTAATTTTTGTAATGAATGGTTGCAGGCATTTAATGGGCTCGTTTTTACTCTTGGCACAGATATGTTAAGAGTTGATGCCAAGCTAGGACCAAAAAAGGTTCACAAACCCTTCACTTTTAACCAGACTGTACATGGTCAGACCTGAAATACAGATCCTTAACGTTTAAGAAGAAATCTATAACTAAGTAATATTTGAAGAGGAAGACAGATCTGCCTGTGTAAACTTTCCTATCACCCAGAAAATTCTCCTCTCCTCTGGGTTTGCATTGACTTGGGTCTCCTATGCAACTTAATACATTTTAAATTACTTTACTATCAGGTTTTTGTCATTTGCAAGGATTCCATTGCTTCTTACCAGACAATGCTTTGTAAAGATCTTAAAACCTTATAATGAAAGGAACAAATCCTGGTTATATCTATACAGATATTTGAATATTAATTTTTTTCTTTATATATTGCAGGTTCTTGTTTTTGGAGTCCCAGGTTCTGATTGTACATAACTGCATCAAATAAAAGAATTTTGTAGTTCCTTACATTTTTACTTAGATTACAGATGCACAAATGTAAAAACTGCCATTGACTATAATAACGCAGATTTTACTATGAATTTTCAGTGTTGTTTTACATGCACCTGAATACATACCGTATTTTTCGGCGTATAAGACGCACTTTTTCTTCCCCAAAACTGGGGGGGGGGAAAGTGGGTGCGTCTTATACAGCGAACACAGTTTTTAAAAATAATTAAAATCTCATACTCACCCGATCCCGCGATGCTGCGTGCTTCTTCTCTCCTCTCCTCCTGGCTGCAGCGCGTGTCTCCTCCTCCTCCGAGCGAGGAGAAGCCAGAGTGATCAGAAGGGGATAAATTGGCACATGAGTGATCAGAAGGGGAATAATCTTTCAGAATCTTTTTTTTCTAGATTTTCCTCCTTTAAAATTCTTATTTCGGCGTCTTATACGCCGAAAAATACGGTAAGTGTGAAATCAGCACCAGCACCTACTGAGTTCAGAGCTCCAAAGCTAAAGGATGGTGGGGATGTTAGTTTGATTTTACCTATGGGGAATTTTTACTTGTGAACCATTTCAACCATCATACCTTAAAGCTCTCTACAAATCCTCTGAAGAATCCTGTATGTGAAACGCGCTGGAAAGAGATATTATATTTGCATTATTTAATCAATCGGGGGCTCCTTTTTATACATATAAGGTACCACTGTCCATGAAGCTTGAAATGGGAGTAAGCAATCTATATTTATATTTACACTTTACAGATATAGTATACAGATATATCTGTATATATTTACAGATAAGTGAATGCCAATTTATTTCACCACAACTTTATATCTATTTAAAAACACAATATGAGCTACATTTGCCAGAACCAAAACCCCAGCTTTCTCTGTCTCTTCTTTTCCAAGTATGAAAATGTTTACACAGAATTAAAGCTAAACACCAGGCTTAAAACCAGCTTTGTGCTGCTGCAGATTTGGTGGCCTATGTAGAGGCAGCAATAGCCAGCATAAATAAAAGGCCCGGGCAACTGTGTTATGCCTAGCAGCTAAGGGTCCCTAGGCCAGGCCCATGTGGCTTCCATCAGCATGCTATTGGACACTGAAAGAGAAGTAGAAAGATTAGTTCATCCCTCACTTGTTCTCTCATTTTCTTTTAACATGTTAATTGGCACCATAGAATATAACCATATTAGTAAAATCTGTTCTTGATTTCTATTGTATTCACCAATAAAAACGTGCTCAACATTCACACTTAAAGTAATATTTTTTAAAATGCAGACTGAGTACAAATAAACCATGTTACCTATGTAAATATATTTATCTGCCAGTGCAGTTTCCATATAAATTTAATGCCATTTGTATATCATTATACCAAACTGTACATAGATAAGCTAAAAGAATGACACGCAGATTACAGCATCATCATACAACATAAAGGAAGAGCAGACAATTCTTGCAGAATAACAATGCAGGTTAGTGTAAAGAGGATGTGTAATTGCTGTCTGGTAGAATATACCTAACTCTGCCCTGAGGCTGCGGAGCTGCAGCAGCTTCCAGACGACGGGAACAGCGGGCTGCAGAGTGAAGTTCTCTGCTTTCCTGTTAGCAAGGATGAAAATTGTACAATAAAGCTATAGCAATTTGTTTTTTAAGCACAGGTTCCCCAGTATAGGGATGGTGCGCTGCTTATGGTCAATCTTATTTCAGTTTTTCTCTATCCCTCGGTGGTAGTATAAAAAATTTGTGTGCGCTAATATAATGCCACAGTTTGATTATATTACAGACTTTGGATCTGCTTTAAGGGAAAAGAAGGAGCTCCTTGCACATTCCCTTACTTACAGTTTGCAGTGGAAAAAAAAAGTCGCTAACGCTATAAAGTAGAAATGTTTTATTTATACAGTAATAATATTACAAAGCATTCCACAGGACTTCCAGGTACATTACAATTTAAATGTGTAGTCACAGGTTCCTAATTTAACTGTTTCCATACCAGAACAGAAAGCATGATCCGAAGAAAATTTTAAAGGAAAGAAACCTGGAACTGTAATCCTCAGTTTCTTACAATCATTAGATGAATACAGTATGTGCCATTTAGAAACATTTACTAATGGAATAAAGGCTCCTGTAGATGGACTTTGGGCTTGTGTCGATGGCACAAGCTTGATATGCTTCTGAAATAATTCAGAATTCATTGATAGGTGAATAACCTGCCGCTGACCCCCTTCTGACCTGCATTTTATCAGTTTCAAGCAATGCTTGTATTACCATAGAAGGTTTTGAAACTTTTATCACTTGTATGGTACCAGCCTGTTGACACATGCCCTTTGTTCAGAAGATGGAAGTAAAGCCATGTCAAACATTGCCTATAAAAGCACATTACAATGTCATAAAACCCCCAAAATTCACACTTATATTCCTTTTTATTGTTCCGTTTGTATAGAAAAAGTAAGGGTTGGAAACTCCGTCAGCTTTTCATTGCTGTGTGTAACCCCGTTTTATGCATAGACACTGGGGCAAGAAGTGACCAGTGTACTTCTAATAGGGATAAAAAAATCAGGGATATGTTCGGAGATGTATCAGGTTTTATTGTTGTGTGTATCTCCAATGAAGCAATTCCTTTTTGCTATCTTTATGGAAACCCAAGCGATATAAACAAATAAAAAGTCTGACAAGAGGTCCCAACCCTAAAAAAACAATTGTTAGGAATGATGTTGGCCCTTAAGACTTTTTTCATGTATCATTATGCATTGTTTCATGCATTATGTTTGCAATTTTTGGTAGTTTTATTTTTTGTGGGGGTAAAGGAAGGGACAGGATGTTATCTCTGCATCTTCATGTATTAAACATTGCCTTTCACAGAGAGACTATATGGATAGAAGGGCTATATGATGATGCAATACTGACAGCAATTTCATCAATTGCACACCAAATGAAAAAACATTTCTGCTCCTCTATCAACAATAATCATGTATTCACATAGATTTATGTCTGATAGAAAGTAAATTCTTCCAAGAAATTCTTGAAGCACTGAAGAGTGTTCCTTTAGCTTCTGTTTGGCTTGTGTTGTTATAGGTTGTCTGGTGTGGGCCGACAAGTAGCTTAGTGAATTCCAATGCTGCTTGTGACAAGAGTTGGCTGAAGACTTGCGCTGTTCTATCCAATAGCCAACATGACAATTGTGTCTTTGATTACAACATTTTAGGTCAGCATGAGACATTTTTCCTTTGTTGCCTATTAGTCCTACTTGTTGCTTGCATGCAATTAGAAAAACTGTCTTTATAGTTGCCCTGTCGCCACAGTGAATGTTGAAAATAGCTGAAATGTCAGGAGATAGTGGTTGGTTTCTAAGACAAAGATTGGTAAGTAGTACCAATGGCAGAAAAGCACATGGTGCCTGTGATGGACACTGTCACCATCTTGGTAACTGCATTCTGAGCCCCATCCTTCCTAAAACCCAACCACAAAATCTAATTCTCTACACTCTAAATATCCACCTCCAGTCAGATTTCAGAGAAGGCATTTCCAATGAAAGGTCTATTTCAGCCTTCTACAGGTAACAGCTTTTTATTAATGACACATTCCAGGTAATTAGGTGATTTAAAATGATTTCTCAACTTTGAAAAATTTTTATAAAGGAACTAAAGGGTGTTTCTGTCTATTTGCCTGGAGCTGTATTTTAATAATAGTACTATATATGAGGAGTGTCTGTCCTGGCTTTCCCTGGCACAGGCACTTTTACGTTAATCCTTTGTTAAACCCTTTGCACTTTCCTTGTGGGAACATATGCAAGGCTCTTTTGTGCAACAAGCATGGCAGCTCTCCAGCATCTATATCCTTCACCGCTGGAAGCTGCCCATTGGACTTAGACATTTTCCACTCTGGGTATGTGGGTCAGCTCAATGCCAGCATTCCTTGGTGAGTCACACATGTAAAATGGACAGTGTATCGATGCATTGGCCTCATGCTGCCACCCATGTGTGGCCAAGTTTACTTTTGTTAAGATCTCAGACCGGGGCTAAGCAAAAAAAGAGCTTACAGAATGTGTGACTGAAATCTGTCAACAATTAAAAATAATTGAGGTGGAATGCGGTCTGACTTGTTAGGGTGGCACAAAAGGTGGCAGAAGTGACATAAGACAGAGATGGGAAAATAAATCATTCCAATAACTATAACAGAACAGCCCACCAAGGGTTAAAGTCAGCTTACATCATTATAATCCCCCCATCTAAAACTAGGCTTATTTTAGTGCGGACAGCTAAGAAAAACTACAAGCAACAAGGAAAGGAAAACAGTGAACTGATAATGCCATTCATTAAACCTGCAGCTGTGCTGAAGTTACAAATTCCACTTTTTACCTTTCAAGAAAACCTGTCCTGGTAGGACTATGGAAGCCACCATTGCTGACTTAGTTTTAAATTAAAACTGCAGAGTGAGTTGTCCTAACAAGCTTCCACCTAAAGTAAACAGCAATCAACTCCAGGTACCTACAGTTAGGTCCTTAAATATTTGGACAGAGAACATTTTTCTAATGCCATCACACTGCCCTGCCATGTTTTACAGATGATATGGTATGCTTTGGATCATGAGCTGCTCCATGCCTTCTCCATACTTTTTTTCTTGCCATCATTCTGGTGAAGGTTGATCTTGGTTTCATCTGTCCAAAGAATGTTTTTAGCAAAGTCCAGTCTAGCCTTTCTATTCTTGAGGCTTATGAGTGGCTTGGACCTTGCAGTGCACCCTCTGTATTTACTTGCATGCAGTCTTCTCTTTATGGTAGACTTGGATATCGATACGCCTACTTCCTGGAGAGTGTTGTTCACTTGGTTGGCTGTTGTGAAGGGGTTTCTCTTCACCATGGACATTTTTCTGTGATCATCCACCACTGTTGTCTTCCGTGGACGTCCAGGTGTTCACCAGTGCTTGCCACTCCTAATTTTGTAGCAATTTCTAGGATGTTTTTTTTTGCAGCTTAAGAATGGCTTGTTTCACCTGCATGGGGAGTTCCTTTGACCGCATGTTGTCTGTTCACAGCAAAATCTTCCATATACAAGCACCCCCCCCCAAATCAACTCCAGGCCTTTTATCTGCTTAATTGATAATGATATAACGAAGGAATTGCCCACACCAGCCCATGATATAGCTTTTGAGTCATTGTCCAATTACTTTTGAGCCCCTGAAATGAAGTGATTGTGGGAAAAAAAGGCTTTAGTTCCTCACATTTTATGCAATCTTTTTGTTCAACCCACTGAAATAAAGCTGAAAGTCTGCATTTCAACTGCATCTGTGTTGTTTCATTTAAAATTAATTGTTGTAATGTACAGAACCAAAAAAAAGTTGTCTCTGTACAAATATTTATGGACCTAACTGTATTTGGTCACCTTCCATGGAGCATCTGGAAGTCCAAGAAAAATGTTGAAAAATTAGACGCATTTAGCAGGAAGGCCTTTTCATTGCATCAGTTATCAGTCAGAATATTCATGTTTGCTGCAGGGTATATGTGAAAAAGTTACTTGGAAATAGAAAATGAACTAGTTTAGTTAGTAATACAATTATGCATTTTGCAATATGGTAACAAAGCTAATGGACACACAGTTTAGGGCTGAATAAAGAACCCAAGACCCAAAGCTTTAAAGAAATTTGGATCAATAGTTTCCTGAACAGTTTCTCATTGGTTCAGAAACACCAAGAATACAACTCAGTCATGTTACAAACTTCTGATATGAAGCGTCCAGTGGCTAATGAAACAACAGGATATGCATGAAAAAACAAAAAACAAAAAAGACTTTGAAATCTACTCGTATAATAGCTATCTGTGTGTTTACATGTGACCAAATGTTTATTACTGTCATGATAGCACCAGGGTCAACTTTCCTTTTTGATTAAAGCTTGCAACTTGCATTGTATACCACATAAAAGTTCACAAGAACGCAACTCAGGCAATTCACATATTGTAAGCTTTCTTTGATCATGTTCAGAGCAGTAGACAAATGTGGAATCTGGGCATCCTTACCTTGTCATGAAGTCTTCTGATTACCTCCAAAAAATGTTTAATTACTAAAATAACCAGATGGCCTAACCAGTGGTATTCATGCCAGCTTACAGCCCATGCAGAAACCCGCATATTACTGCAATGCCTGTATTCCCAGGTGGTTCCACCATAAGTATAAACAGGTAAAGTCTAAAGCACAGATTCAGGTTAATAAAATCCTCTATGTAGTTTGTGTGGTCTTACCTCAGTAATCATTTAGATCATATCCATGAAGGTAGACATTTATTCATCTGCTATTAAATTAAGGTGATCAGACTAATAAAAGTAGGAAATAAAAAATGTGTATGGCTAGCCTTAGACCACCATTTGGTACAAAACGTTACACATGGTAATGCACATTTCTCTGAGATAGCAAACTGGTTACTGCTGGTTTTTACTTACTGGGTTGCTTCTCATTGCTCCTCCAATGGCTCTCACAGCATTTGCATTCCCTACAACTTCAGCCAGCCCCTTGTAGGTAATGGTCTCTCCCATTTTCACTTTCTCCTGCAGTGCCAGCAGCACAGTTTTGGTCAAGGAGTCTGAAACGGAACACCGTACATGTTTAGGTGAAACTCAAAGATAATCCATGAAACGTTTATAAAGTTTGTCATACTTGTTGAAGACCCTTGTCCAAATCTGGTATGAAGAAATGGAGATGGGCCACTCAAGGATGATTGGCGAAATATTTCTTAAGACTAGTGCTGGGTTGACGATTCTGCCTTAACACAATACTACTCATACAATATTGATGTAAGCTTATACAATATGAAATATAACTATACTATAAATATTAATATAACTATATACTACGCAATGTGTGCCTTTCAGGTCAGTTTAGGTGACAACAATGATTTTTTTGGCTATCTGTGGGGGTGACATTCTTCCCAATGACTAGCAATGTAAGATGTTCTTCCTATAGACCACCACATTATTGCACTGTGAGCTTTGGATACTGTTATTATTCTTAGAGGTTCCCTGAGGACCTGAAAGGTATTCCAAAGGCTCCATTAGAGAAAAACAGCTTCACTGAGGGAAAAATTGAGTCACTTGGCCTGATTTAAAAAAGCTATGCAGGGCTGGAAAGGATACACTTTTATCAGTGAAGCTGGGGGATCCAGCAAACCTGAAATAGATTTTTTCAAAGTAATTTGCTGGCAAATGTTTTGAATACTGAACCAGATCCATTCCAGGTTTGCTGGATCACCCAGCTTTATTGATTAAAGTGTATCCTATCCAGCCTTGGAGAGCTTTAATAAATCAGGTCTACTGACTGAAGAAGCAGTTTGGATAGGCACCGAAACGTCTTCAACATTACAAAAACAAGTATAGCTGAATGTGACCAACTACTACTAGATATTCAATAACCGGGATAAATGAAAACCTCCACAGTCACAGGTGTATTCCCTGACTCCCTGGACCTAACAGCACTTAAATCCTCTGCCCCTGTAATTATATCATTGAAAGATGTATTTTAAGAAGAAGTCTAGACTATATAGAAGTCATATTACCATTGAAGCAGTTACGGCTAATAGTGACAGTCCTAAACACTCCTATCTTTTGGCATGGAAACATGGTAGATGCAGTCATCTAATGAGTGGCTGTCTGTAACATCATCTTAAAACAACGGACATTTTGATATGTGAACAAGTACATTGTGGTTTGACTGTCATACGCTGACTGTGAAGGCAGCTTGTTACACAATAGATGGGGTTTAAAGGCACTTCAAATAACTTTTCATTTTACAGCTTGAGTAGACAAATCTTTACACACATCAAGAAGTGTGATTTGTGGGCTGCTCAGAATGATTTATGTCAGTGAAGACATGTGTTTCCTTCCTTCCACTATATAAATCCAGGGAAGTCTTTGATAAAGCTGCACATGATATGCTTGGCTGCCAGTCAGCTTATTTTAATACTCTACATACATGACCACATTCTCACAACCTCAAGGTAGCTTTTACCTGAAATATTGTCTGCAGACATTGTACGTATCCCTACCTAACATCTATTACCAATACCAGCTTATTTAACACATCAGATTCTGAGTGCTTGATGGAGTATGCTGAAACAAGTTCATCATTTGCATTGTAGGAAACATTTAAATTAAGCATATAATGTAGGTTGCCCATACCAATAAGACTGGCACATTTTGTAAATGACTGTTGCTTCCTCAGGCATTGGATAGGCAAATCCCTTTGTTAGGTTATGATGTTTTCCTTACTTCGAGAATCTAGGTATACTCACCTAAATCTTCTGTTCAGGGCCCTGGACAGAATGCTACTGAGTGCAATGAAATGCTAATCCAAAGTTGCAAATGCTCCCTCACTGGTTCATCCCACAAATATCATCACTGTCAAGTTCCACTCTTATTTAGAAAGGCTAGGCGACCATTAGGAACTACTCACATCACAGGAACAAGAAAAGAGGACCCCACTCATGACTGGTAAATCACATGGCTGTGACTTTACCATTATAACCTCAGTACGTTGTACTACTTTTAAGAGATTTAACACGCCAACTTGCATTGGGAATACAGAACTTTCACTACTCAAAGATAAAAAATTCAAAAAAATTATTTCACATATATCCTTTTTTTATTTCTTATTCACATTTACTCCCATCCTATTGTGTGTGAAATTCACCCACCTACTAGATTGTAAGCTCCTCGGGGCTGGGCCCTCTCCTCCTGTATCACTGTCTGTATTAGTCTGTCATTTTCAATCCCTATTTAATGTACAGCGCTGCGTAATCATGTTTAATAATAATAATAATAATAATTTACAGACCAAACTGTCCAGCATGATTACCACCCCTGGCAATGTCAGTGTTTGCCTCCTCCCACTGCTATTACTTTTGATGCTTTATCTGTATGAAAAAAAATTATACATACAATTCATGAAATATTAGCATTACATGTATTGACTGCACACAGTGCAAAGCATAAGAGGTTAGCACTCTGGACTTTGCAGCATTAGGTCCCAGGGTTGAATCTCAGCCAGGACATGGAGTTTGCAGACTCTCCCTATTATTGCATGGATTTCCTTCTAGTACTCCTGTTTCCTCCCACATTCCAAAAACATGCAGTTAGGTTATTTGGCTTCCCCTCAAAATTGCCCTTAGACTGTATAAAAGATATACAGAGAGAGAAAGACTTTGGTAGGACATTAGATTGTGAGACCTTTAAAATGACCTGTGAGCTAGTGATATTACTATGGACTTTGTAAAGTGCTGTGTTAAATACAGGATAATAATAATAATACACATGTACAAGTTTGGATGTGCTTAATCATTCATACCTTTGATTGACATTAACCAGCATTTCTGATTCATCCACAGAAGATCAGAACCAAACAAATGAACAGTCTCTCATGATTGGTGGGGTCACAGACAGTATTAAAACAACAGTAGTTCTAAACTTTAATCATTGTATTCAAACCTATACATAAAAACAAAGGTTTTCCAGATCAGTTACTTAACATACAGATATTTTGCTACCCTACATAGTATGTCACTGAAATATTTAAGTGTACACTTGTGGACATGAGAGGTATTCTACTTTTTTTTTTTTGTATTCTAGTTTTACATTTGTACTAGGAATATTTGATAGGATAATGCATTCCCACTTTCTGAGTTTCAGACCCTCTTCACAGGCTGTTTTTGGATACAAGAATGAATTTCATAATTCTTTGTTACCACGTTCATTGTTACACTAAACAACAAGCACCATTGTAAGTTTTCAGTAGGCTACATGCACCCCTGGTGTTTGGTACTGTCGTGTTCGGTACTGTCTCCCTGATACATGCACCCCTAGTGTTCGGTACTGTCTCCCTGATACATGCACCTTTAGTTCAGACTACTAGGGGCCAGGCTGACGTGAACATTGAAAAATGTAACTTTTTATTATACATGATGCTTTAGAAAGCAAAATTTTATCTAGGTAAGGTTTATATCTGCTACCTGGTGAATTTAATAATTGCGACCCCAAGTATCACATGCACAACATACATGCAGCACATGTATAAATGCATATATAAAATAGTCATTGAACTCTCATACTTTCAAAGTTACTGAAGTTTGCCGGAAGGGAAGAGTGCACTTTTCATGTGGGTTAAGTGAGTGCAAAAATGACTTGAGACTGCAGGGAATGATAATCACTTTGTTAGGGAGAAAAATATGTTTAGTCTTTTAATATTATAACATTAAGCAAATTAAACATAAGCATAATCCAGGTGATACCAGAAGAAGGTCACCAAAGAAATTAACTTTTTTGTTCATTAATTTACATGGATTAGCAGAGGGCAAAAAGATAGGAAATCTGCTCTAGTTTTTCCCTATGATAGAATTTCAAACCCTGTGCTGTACTGTGGCGGTAGGTTGACGGTGGGGTTAATCAGTCTGATTTGTCCTTTTAATTGCTTTCTATTCAAAGAAAATTCATTAGGTAATGTTCTCTTCAAAATTCATGAATCAATTTAACTGGAGAAACCACATTAACGGCTTTGGGATCATTAGCACAAGTATCCACGTTCTTCCTTGATTGCTGGAAGAATTTCCTTAGGCAAACACCGCTTCTTCTTACTGTGATTTCAACCTAAAGAGCAACTCTGTTCTAATTTAAAGAAAAAAGAAAAAACTATACGGTCACAAATTAAAGAGTTTTGAAATGATCACCAGTAGTTATAAAAGCTAACATTTTTTTGGTGGCTCCCTGAAAAAATAGCCTTTTCCCATCTTATTCACTTTACATAGTTACGATTCCACATATCTGGAAAACCCACTCAATCCCTACGCATCATAGGGAGGGAGTTTTTATCCTAGTTTAGATATGATCAGCTATGACATAATGATGGGAAAAAATGGACAAGCTAATTATTTATTTTACTTCAGCATTTTGTATTTATCATTTATTTTATATTTCTTTATTTTTTTAAAAGGTAGATGTTTTTTACAATTGAACTAGGGTAAATTAAATGGTCATGCAATCAGTGCTTTGCAAATTTCATATTCTCTCCTAATGCAGGCGTGAACACCCATTGCATTAAACCAGCCTATTCCTCTTGAATCAGCTGTAAATGTATTACAGCACACACAATTAAATGCTGCACAATTTCTTTAATGCAGCGTACTACTATGCACCTCTATGCATTTAAAGTTCTATACAAACTGAATAGTGCACTGCAACACACGGATATTGATGCATTATCAAAATGTAATAGTATAGATGGGGGCTGAATTACCTTTTTTATGTAAGCTATATTTATACTTTGGGTTAAAAAATATATCAATTTTGAATGTACATTTTATTTGTTAACCATTCTGTTGTGTTCTTTTTTATGTACAGAAAAAGGAAAAAAGTAGGTAATGTAGGTGCAGAGTTACAATTGTGAGTTAGACAGCTAAGCGCTTTAGTTTATTAAAATCATCAGCCCACCATCATTTTTGTTAGAGGATCAGTATTAGCAACCTACATGTTTCCTCCAGGAAAGTTTCTTAAAGAAAAATAAAAAACAAACCTCCAACTTTCTCAAGTTTTTTAACACGGAAGAACCACTTAAAAAGAACTTTTATGTTTTCAAGGATCCCCTTCTAAAATTACTAAAATTCTACAGCTCCCAGTTTATTATTGCGGTGGTCAGTTGGAGGAATGCCTCTTACATTGCTAGGACCTATGAGGTATTGAATAGGTCACAGCCCTTAGTTAGGAACAGAAGTGATGTGCATTAAACCTCTGCATCCAATCAGATTTCAGTTTATGGAGGATGTATTCATTACATAACACTTATATCCTGCAGAAAGGGAATGATTAAAAGAAAAAACAGGTTGGGTCAGCTATATATAAACAGTACTCAGTTGAGTTCCTAAAAGGAATTATGTACTGGCAAGCGAACTCACATTTCACAAATGTTACCTATTCCAAGCAAGTATTTTTATAAAGTAATTAGCAGCAATTTAGATGCCAGCGATGTGTTTTCTCTATGTTCTAGCAGCGTACAGAAGTACTAACAGGCTGAAATAGGCGAGAGTTTTTCTCTTTCAGGGGGACTGAAAAGGGAGTCTGAACTCAGCAGGGTAGCTGGAATTAGACTTTAGGAAACCTGTAAGACTAAAATGAGAAGTCTGTGCAAACTTAACTGGAGCATGAAACAGTTACAGGAAGGTGGGGACTGGTTCCAAAAACCATCATTCAAGAGGAGAGTTACCAGAAGCAGAAACTAAGGCCCGTGTCACTGAATCTAATTTACATAGCAATAGGGCAGATTTAAAAAGTAAGCAGCTCGAGGAGAGAGCATTATTGGAAAGGGATTGCAAGCGAAAAGGGAACTCTGGCATAATGTAATCATGTACTAACAACAAAAAAAAGCAAAGGTGACACAAAGGTGTCAGTGAACCACAATGTATTGTGAATGAAATTATGAAATTATGCACTATTGAGAAAAAAAAGAAAATATATATAATATACATTAAAAAAAAAACCTCTCTGCTTTAGACAGGGACAGTGGTGTCACTTTTGCAATAATCTCAATCAAATTAGTCAGAAGAGCTCAAGGATGAAGTGAAGAAAGAAGAAGATGGAGGCATCCTGTAAAGAAACAGAGACAGGTGAGTAACGGGAGGTTTTTTTTGAACTTTAAAGATGGAGCGTTTTTATTTAGCATTTGTCCTTTGGCCCCCAGCACAACCCTGAGCTAGGTGGGGAGGGTGCCTGATAAACCAGTACTTCTAAAATTACTAAAAAAAAAGTATACTTTTACCTAATACATATTTAATAACTGTAAATGTCTGCCAGATTTTTCTTCGGTTTCAGTTTGTGGATCCACAGCAGGCATACAACAGAGGTTTAGGTGTGCTTTTCAAGCTCTCAGTCATGTGTATGCTGATCAATAGTTTTGTTATTAATCAATCATTACATTTGTGTTTTTTCCTGTATCAATTGAAGGTGCTTTGCTTAGCTAGTCATTGAGTGTGCTCAGATATGTCTAAAAGGTTTTGTGGAATTGTATTCTGTAAGATATGGGGGGAAGAATGAGGTAGCTACAAAAAAGTTTTAATGACATTAACTTTATAGATCACTTTGAGTGAGGTTGATGGCACAAGATGTTTATCGAGGGCAGGGGTGTCAAACTCTCACCTGCGGGCCAAATCTGGCCTGCAATGTCCTATTTTTTGCGGCTGCATTGAAAAAGAGCCACCACTACAATTCCCGGCATCACTCGTGTCTATAGACCAGCGGGCTCTCTGCCTATACGTGACCCTGAAGTGGACCGTTTTATAGATGCAAGTAATGCCAGCAATTGTTCTAGCGGCCCTACTTCAATGAAGAGGGAGTTCCAGTGGTGGGCCACCCATAAGATTTGACCTGCATTGGCCACGTCTGGCATTTCCAGCACTCCCCTTGGCGACCCATTGTCTTGTGTCATTTAGAGGTGTCTCAGGCTGTGCGTAGCCTGCTGTTATCCAAGTGTATGACGCTGTGGGTGCTGCACAATTTCCATGTTACATTCCTGGCACAATGCCCCAGCTCGGTACCCAAGCTGCTCGACTTCTCTCTATGTTCGGCAGCACATATCTGTGTGAGCAACTATTCTCCAAGATGAAGATGATCAAAACATTGCACAGGAGTCATCTTACTGATGAACACTTTCACTTAATCCTGCGGATTTCCTCAGCTCAGAGCCTGACCCCAAACATTGATGAACTAGCATCCAAGAAGAGATGCCAGGTATCTGGCTTGGACACTGAATAAATGTTTATGTTCTTTATGTACCTTTATGTACTTTTCCTTGCAACTCCAAGGCTTGGACTTGAATGGTTGGATACAAGTAGAGAAAGAGGCATAAGATTTTTCCCTAAATAAAATTTTAAAAAATTCTTATGCCTTCTTTCTCTATTATAGGCTAGTTGTAATACTCACAAAACACAACCAACCACAAAATGGGACAGGATAACAATCCACAAATTTGCTCCACTAGGATTCATGTATCCATGATTAGCATTAAATGTTCCTTTGGACTATGGCAGAAATGAAGGTACAACTGAAATAAGTCACCTCACCTGGAAGGTAGGTGGTTCACATATTTTGCAATGACCTACATAAGGAAAGGTGCACAACTAGATAAAGGCCAAATCCATTACCAAAAGTAATTTTTGGGGTGGACTGAAGCAAGTTCAATCTCCAAAGGTGAGATTTTCCCAACAGAAGCTGCTTCCACATATTAAAATCAGATTCCTAATTTGATTCACATTATTAGGACTCATCAAGGGGACCTATCAAGGGGATTACCTTAAAATGGCTTTCTAATGCCTAAAGTTATGGGCAAATGCAAGAATTCCAGTGGGGAAATCCCATCAATCAACCTAGCAAAAGGTATAAAAGGCAGATATGTGAATAAATGTGCCAGCGGTTATCCCAGTCTAATATTTTGGTTGTGGGCAGAGTTGGCCTTCAAAGAACCATGAGGATCTTGAGAACCTGTGAGCGAAAAGAAGGATTCCCCGATCTTGTAGTATATCTGGTAAATCACTACTCTGTTGACAGTTGCCATGTTTGCTTGAAGCTGGATGTGTTTGGATGTGTCAGGGTTCTGGGAAATGTATTCAGGCTTCACTCTTTCGAAGCTAAACTGGTAGATGCTGACATAGCCGGAATTTACACTAAAGTCTGGCACTCTTCTTTTGGCAGGTAGTGTAAGCAAACAAGAAACGAGGGTTAAGATCAAAAGAATAAAAAAAATCCAACACCCCTAGTCTGGTCTCAAATTTTTTCTGATCTTAATAGAATACTTTCCCAGGGACCTGTGCGAGTTTCACTTTAGTAATGTTTGTTTTTACATCTGAGCACTGGACTCTCACAGATTTACAGCCTCACCTTCTTGGCCTGATTCACAAATGGCATTTTTGGGAATTTCTACATAAGCTCACAGTGGCCAGTTAACACTAAGACTGGCAAGGTAATAAATACTGAAGTTGTACTGTAGAAAATGTTAAACCTGTACAGTTTACAGTCAAAGGGAAGTTTAATGCAGGAAGAAGATGAGTTTCTCCATTAGGGAAAGGTTTTAATGAAAAAGTGTAAACGTTTTGGATAGGGTAAGGGGTACTTGTAATAAGAATAGAACAAGCCTTTCCTCTTGATATTTATAAAATCAAAAGGCACACAAAATGTCACAGTGGTTGTAATGACGAGAAGATATCTCACAACTTGTTTTTTAAATATGAGATCTAGCCATATGGCCAGTCCTCGGCTAGTTAGGGTACTATAAAAAGTTGTTCTGCCTTAATTTAGGGTAATCTCTTTTACAATGCCTATGCTTTGTAGTTTACAAATTCTCTATTTCAGCATTGGGTAATTAAATCCTCACATTAGCTATACATCATCATTCCCCAATGTGATTGATATAAACATTGGCGTGTGTATTGAATGTCTATGCGGTATGAACATTACCATCCCTAACTTTATTAGGTATCTGATGAAGAAATGTTTGCCTTTTTAAGGGAAGCCATATGGTCTGCAACCCCTCTTTCTCCCTGCAGAGTGATGGCAGATGCAAAGTATTGGAACCCAGAGGGTTTCAGAACTAGGCAAGAGATCTAAACAAACACTGTCAGCCCAATAGTGCCTGCATAATTCTACCCATGACATCATCTAGAAGGGACTGGTGGCTTTCAAGGGTTAGGAGCAGCTATCTAGTAAGTAACAAATTACAAGAATTTAGATGGAGTTCGAGATGTTTTCCCTTATTACTAATAATAATAATGTAAGGGACAATATAATCCCCCGTGACACCAATATATGGTACAGGATTGTTGTACTGACACCAATGTAAGGCGCTGTATGCAAAGGAAATACCAGTGGTGCTGCCACAGCAGACAGCATATGTCATTCCACGAGGTATTCCCACAGAATCTGAAAAGATTCTGTAAGGATTCTCATGCACTTTTATCACAGCACAAGAGATTTGTCATTCACTGATAAAATGCAGCTAATTAAAAACATTGATCGTTGGGTCTTCATTATTGATGCTGATTTACCTTGCTAGACGACATGACACGTGCAGATTTACTTCTTAGGTATCTCAAAGCAGGCCCCTTATTAAAGGGAGGTTCCACATTTTACCATAAGCCCTTAACAATCTGGGGTACCAAATGTGGGAAAATACCCCCCAGTGCTGAGGGAAAGCATTGGGCCTGACAATCTAGAGGAAGTGCACATGCTCACTGACCTCTTTTCCTGGCCAGCCAGTCTGCATGCTTGAGTCTGTCATTTAGCAACAAATTTGTGACTAAACCATTATTTATTGTTTTAACTGGCATTGCCTACTTCTGGGAATAGGTAAAGGGTATCTGTGTACGACTATATTCATTTTCCCTGGCAGTAAGGGGAGGAAATACCTGGAAGCCCCCTCTTTAAGAGATGGGTTTCATATTCAGTCATGAACACCCTTCCCCATTTTGCAAAACCAAATGTGGGGAAGAGACCCTGTCCTTCAACACCCCCTCCCAATGTCAAAGAGGGTCATAAGCCCAGGTATGGTATGGGAATTAGGGAAGGGGTGAAATAAGCCTAAAAAATGTTATATAATCTACTTAGCCAATTAAGAAAAAATTTGCTTCCATATAAGCTTATGACTACCAGCCACCGAGAAATCTTCCTGCCACTGATCAATGACTCTCACTTAATATTTTCTTACAACCACCAAAAAACGGATGTGTGCTATGTTTGCCACATTTCATCATGTTGCACCCTGCTTGTCTTTTTATGGTTTTAAGTGTCTCTCTTTCCGAAGTTCCAAAGTCAGAAGTATGTGTAAGTAATATGAGCCTGTGGGATGTAGAGAACTAACCAGACTTTACAATGGGTGGCAAGCAAAACATTAGGCACAGGGCACCATTTAACACAAGAACAATCCTAATTGGTAGTGCACTTAGTGCTATGACAATTGTGACAAATAATAAATGCTTAATCCTTTTTATGGTATGTAATGTAGGAAAAACATCAAGGCTGAATTTTACTCATTAAAAATGTAGCTACCAGCAAAAGTAGTGAAAGCAATTATTGAACTGCTAATACTACCGAGGGAGTGGTGGATGGAGAAACAAGGGGAGGTGAAATATAAGCAGATTAAACTTCAGTTTTAATCTGATTTATGTGTAATTCACTGAATTCTTGATATTGCAAGATCCTCACATATGCTCCTAGGTGAAGTGTCTGGCTCAGAGAGGTCAGGTTGGTCTGATCAGACACACCAAGGAGCTTACAATGGGCAGGCTGAGAATATCCAGCCTGTATTGTCACATGCCTCAGAAACTGGTGTTCCCCGAGCACCAAAATGCCAGCTTCAATGGGAATTTAAATCTTGGTCTGGTCTGGTGCACATCATCTGCCAAGATGAAATTTTCACTGCAGGGTATCAAACAGAATATGGCACAGAAATCAAAATTTTTCTCTGTGAGGGAAAAAAAAACATTTTGCTAGCTAAACATCATGGCTTTTCTGCTGTCTGCTCATGAAGCCTCTGGTGATTTGAGAAACCCTTCTCTTCATGAGTGAGCTGTGCAGATAAAAACATAATCCCACTTCTGCCCATTAGGTACACCTTTTTATAACAACGAGGTTAAAATAGCGGTTGGGTTGCAGGAATAAATGACTAAAAGGAGGAACATGTTCTTAGCAATTATGATGTACCGTTGCTTAAATAGCTTATCCGCAGATTACCTGACAGAAATTTTCCACCTCTTACATGTTTTCTCTCCCAACATACATAAAGCAGCCAAATAGCTCAGTAAATCTTCCTGTTAAAATTAGTCTTGGACAGAGGCGAGAGATATGTATGCACATACTTTTTCCATGATATTCCGTACAGCTCCTAATACTTTGCTGGGCCGTGTTTCACCTGCTGCTTTGTGTTCGGTCTAAGTATAGTTTTCTGCAGAGATACAGACAGCCCCAGCACAAATAAAGGGATAGATACATAAATACTAATTACTTCTCCCTATGCAGTCACTTCAGTCCCTTGTGAGACCGTCTCATGCAAGTCCCCTTCTCCGTCTGCTTATTCCTTTGAGTAATGGCCTCAGACAACAATACCAAAGTCCTATTTGTAGGCTATTGGTATGGTTTTTGTCACCAGCATTGTTCTAGTATCAAGCCTTATAAATCCATCAGTGGCCTCCAACATGGTTTACATGTCACGGGATAAACTCCTGCAAAGCAAGAAGTGGTGGGATTACATGTTTAATATGTTCTTTAGTGTGGGACACAACATGATGTCTGGGTTGCCTTAAACCTGTAAGATCCCTAACACATACACATTTTTTAAACAATTGATATAACTAAAGCATACCTGGAAACAACTGGATCATGCAAGAGTGCTTCTGACATGTTAAAAAGTCCCAGCTAATCACCTGCTTCTATTGTGCAATGGAAAAGACAACAAAAAATTACTGGATTTGAAGTTGGAAAATTGTGAAAGTTTTGTTTATCCTGAGTGTAATATTCTCAACTAAGTTGGTAGAGATAAAACATGTCCTTCTTAGTAACAAATCTGCCTCAGGATGACTACACACAATAGACAAAGGATTCAGGAGTCACCTGTGAAAACCTGACTGTGTTAGTATTATATTGGGTGTGAAGAGCTCTTTACTGACTATTCTTATATCATAAAATCTACATATGACATTCTTTTTCCTACACAGTTTTCTTCTATAGATTGCTCATGCACCACTAAACAACATAAACCAAGTCCCACAAAGGATCAAGGAAAGCTCTACAACCATGTGGAGTTACATGCAAACTACTTTTCTGTGTATATTGATGGGTTTACATGTTTCAGTATGACACCTAAGATCATTAAAGCAAAATGCCAAATTAGAAAACACTGATAAAAAACCTGTGTAGACAGAGATATGCAGATTGGCATTACTAACTTGTTTTTTCAGGAGCAAGAATCCCAATAGGTTTACCCATACATATAGGTAGACAGTGAATTTGGTATTCTAGCCAATATCTAATTCCTCCTTTCCTCTTCACGTTGCTCAAGTAGCCATACAAACTTCCAAATGTGAATCTTGACAGGAAAACCCTTGGAGCAAACCTGTTGCCACAAAAAATGCATAAAACTTGCATTGCAAAGCACAGTCATTTATACTTTTCTTTAAAGCCTTTTGAAGACCTAAACACTGGAACAGTTCATCATGCAGACATTTCCCAGCTCATTTGGTTATGTTCCTGACCCATTCCATTTTAAAGGTTTTCCAGTGGTTGCTGAGACACATCATGGACTAATTCTCCCTCACAAAGGGTAAACCAGGATCCGGGAGCTGGTGAGATGCGAAAAACACAGCTTCCTTGGTTTGGAAACTTTTGGGGTACACTACATGGAATCAATGAAGTGGTGGTTTTACAGGTTTAATATGCCTTGGGTGTGTTTTATGTTTGTCCTTTACAGCTCAATGGACTCAAAAAACAAATTGACACAACGGATTCAAGCAAAACTTGCGCTTGAAAGAATATGGGTTTATATAGAGGTTTAACACTTATGGGTGTTAAAAAATTAAGCATGACCTAACGATAGTTTGCATTTTCATATACACCATGTCATATATATATAAATATATATTTACTGAGAGGAGGAGATTTAGTACATGTTACAAAGGTAGATACTAGGTTATTTCTGAAATATGCGCACACACACACACA
>NC_092867.1:14309840-14378336 GCF_032062135.1 Pyxicephalus adspersus | reverse complement strand
ACACACACACACACCTTTAGCAACTTAACTGTTACTTATTAAGGTCATTGGAGCAGCTGGAACAAAATACGGACATGGTGTCTATGAAATTTATTGCTGGCTGAGCAGTTTCTTCTAAAGTTATAAAATAGAATTCCACACTGTGTTCTCAAGAGTCCTAGGATTTCTGAATACAATGAACTAAAAGCACATAAGGCCCTGCTAGCACTAGTGAGGTTGAGCAGGTCACTGACCCACATATGGGCCCAGTCAGCTGTGAAAGTGGCATATGCCATTGGTGAAAGTTGTGACATCCCATAATGCACCGCAGATAAATAGGTTATGCTTCTAATAACTGACCAATAACATCAGAAGGTAATTGTTTCACTACAATTTCATCACAACCAAGAATACAGAATCTGTCTTTTTCCATCCAGGAGAGTCTATGGTCGAGGCAGAAGTAAGAAAGACCTTTGTGTTAACATAACATCCTTTTTATTTAAAGGAATCAGGAAGCCTACTTAGGCTAAAAACATGATTTCACTCTCATGAATATAAATGCCTTGACAATCTCGGTCTAGATCTCCGTACTGTGGAACCTAATCCCACACCTCCCATTGCCAGGAAGTATTGTAGTATCAACCTTTTAGAAATGAATAGCTTGTCTCAGAGAGGAGAAGAGCAATTATGATAAACTCACCATGTGTAGCTCAGCTGTATTAACAAGAAGTAAAGTCTGTAGAAGTTAAAAAAAAAATTAAATAACGTAACTCAAATTAAAAACAGGTCACTTACCCAGAGACCTCACCACTATAAAAGAAGATAAAAAGAAAACAATGGTCAGCTGTTTGGAAAAGAAAAAGGGGAAGAAAAGTGTAGCGGAAAAAAAAAGGTTTTACTAATGAAAACCAACTGACACCTAGAATATTCATTTCAAACGTGGACATTTTAGGTAATGAAGCATTCTGTGTCAATCACTAGGACGCTTTTAGAAATACATTTTGACATGAAGCCACGTGAATCACAGCAATTTAATCTGCGGTATTTATAGAGGGTTAACAATAAACCCATTTAAACCCTTACATCTATGGGATGTGGCAGCAACAAGCTGGTCTCTTGGATAAGTGTAAGTTTCAAAAAGGCTCCCAAAGCCAAAATGTTACAGAATGCTTTTATGTGGATGAGTAGAGAAACATTTGTAAAGAATATTTAAAGAGGTTCTCTACTTTAAGCAAAAAAAGGTAAAAATCTGTCTACATGGGATTGTTGATCAGCAGAGGTTGTTAGCACAGATACTCTTTTATGTTTTAGAAAATGCAGCTTCAAGGCTACAGCCGAACGCACAAACTGCTTTTTTGTTTCTGGGGCCTGATTTATTAGAGCTCTCCAAGACTGGAGAAGATAGACTATAACAGGAGAACCTGGGTGATCCAGCAAACCTGAATGTATTTCATAAAAATAATCTGCTAATAGTTGGCAAATGTTTTCAGTCTTGGATCAGATCCATTGCAGGTTGGATCACCAAGGTTCTCCTATGATAGTCTATCTTCTCCAATCTTGGGGTGCTTTAATAATTAAGCCCAAAAGCCATCTTTAGGTAATAGGTTTACCATGCCTTAAATGTTTTTAAAAAGAACTTTAGTATAATTCTGAACTGTAAACCTTCGGGAAAAGCTCATACAAGTATGTAGATAGTGAATTTTGGCTTTCCTGATCTGCATACTGGTACAGGGTTAGTAAGAGTGAGGATCATAACAATAAGCATTTAGGAATGAGGTCAGCAATGGCAACCTATTTCTGTTCTCTTACCATGATTTTATTTTCAGCAAGCCAACAAGTAGTCTAGGAAATTGCCGTAATATCACATGGTGCAGCATGTAATACACTTGTAAAAACATTTTGGAGTTGTGCTGCATCATGTGACCCAAATTTTAGGCAATTACTCCAATTTATTTCTACTCTATTGCTATCTATACTTTAAACTATTTAGCTTTAACAAGTGTTTTCTTAGCATTATTTAGGCACGCTGGTAAACTGAGCACAGGAAAAATCTGGGCCAGCCAAACCAAAAGAGTCATCAGCCTTACTGAAGACTAAAGATTACCTCAGAGGGTTCAAGCTGATGAGTTTAACTTTAGCAATGTTACAGGTAATATCGAATAATCAGATTCTTGCATACTGGTTTTCTTTAATAATTTTGCATCTCTTGCTCAACTACAACTTTTATCACCATTTTGTTCTCTTTACATTGATTGCAACTGGCAGGAAGTCACCCTAACACTATTCCATTAGCACAATCCAAATCATCAAAGTAGGGAAACTTTGTGTCCGAGATGTGTGACATTCCAGTCATCTGTCCTGTATTGAAAATATGTTAACAACTACACACATTTATGTATTAAGAACACAATGAACTACAATCAGTTCTTCACTAAGAAAGCAACAAACTGTTATCTATAATAGTAATCATAATATGATGATACAAAGCTTCTAAATATGAATTTTGTTTCACTCTACAAGGACAATGTCTTGCATTTACACCAAATTTCCATGTAGGGGAACCACATAATCAACATAATTTGACTTAACATCAGGGAATATTTACAAAATCTTAAGGGGATATGTTTGATTGATATCCATCCATGTGACTTATTAGGCTTTGTCTCGAAGAGCCCCAAGGTACTGTTAAATAATTTTTCATTGATAATCACACTGTCTGCGCTATCAGATAACTTTTGAAGACCAACCAGACAGAGAGGAGCTAAGCCCCTTAATTTCTTAATAAATTATTCTTTACCACAGGATGGGGATTATGCCATGCAAAAGGAATATCATTACTGACAGAGCTGTCAGAAGGACAGGTGATAGGGGAAACTGGCAAGCTTTAATTTCTCTGCTGAGAAATGAGGGTCTCTTTTGGGATTAATCTCAGTATCAACACTGAGCCTTTGCCTCGGGGCAGCCAAGGAATTCAAAGGGAATGGTGACTGAATTTTGAGTGATGGAATCTAGCTCAAATTGTGCCATTGACTTTGGTTTCTCACCTATTCAAATGAGATAGAAGGGGCACAGGTAAGGAGAAAAGCATGACAATGCTTAGCTGTCCAGAAATACCAGTAATTAACATTTTGTAAATCAGAACATAGAACTAGAAGACACACAAAAGATGTGTACAATGTTATGGACCATTTTGAATATTTCAGTTCATCTGCCTAGAATGCAAATTTAAAGCGAATCTTTAAATTGATCCCCATGTATCTTTGGAATCCCAATTTTTCCTAAATCCAGAATCGATTTGGTTTTCATTCAAGTCCAATTCTTTCTGTGACCAAGTTGAACCCCAGGTATTCAACTCTGAAATGACTTCAATAGGAAGCAGAGGCTCTGGTAACTGAAAATTTAATGGTGGGGGTTGACAACCTTAACTTAGGTATATTAGGACCAAATTTACAGCAGGGTCAAGGATCCAAAATTGACTCATCTGCAAGCAGTATAATGCCCCTGCACTTTAACACTGCCATGACCTTATAAACAATTTAGACACGTGGGATATAATTTAAATTTCACAAACCAATATACATTGCTTGGAAGAAATCCACACATTAAAATACATTATTCAGCTGCCAATGACTGGGATTAATTTGTAAAGTAATTACTGCATGAAGAATGATTCAAGCAGATAACCATGTCCATCAAGACAGAAAGTAATGTTGACTTGGCTGGAAGGAAGTCATAATATTACAGACAATATGTAAACCTTCCATAAGTTTACTAAAACTTAATATACTAAGAGCAATGTCAAGTTTTTCAACCAGGGTTCCTCCAGATGTTGCTAGAGGGTTTCTTGAGCAAAGAGAAATAT
The DNA here is from genome assembly GCF_032062135.1 of Pyxicephalus adspersus. NCBI lineage: Eukaryota > Metazoa > Chordata > Amphibia > Anura > Pyxicephalidae > Pyxicephalus > Pyxicephalus adspersus. Next base: position 14,374,495 of record NC_092867.1, on the reverse strand, counting down.
ATGCCTCTCTGGTCAGTGTATGTGACACTAATGATGTTTTGGCTATTTGTAAGTGACATTCTTCCCAGAAATGTAAGAGGCATTCACCCCGCTGATCACCACACTCATCTACTGGGAGCTGTGAATATAGTAATTATAGCAGGGGTTCCCTGAAAGACCTGAACACTTTTTCAAGGGTTCCCCCATGTTAAAAAGGTGGAGAAACACTGGTTTAGACATTTGTGGTACAGGCATGTACCTAAATATGCAGGACCTCATAAAATGATATTCTTTTTTCTCAGATAAAAATTACAAAATGATTATTATAACCATGTTCAAAGTAAATGTCTCTATAACCTGTACACAAGAAATTGGCAATTGGCACCATTTACAAATTTGAATATATGCACCAAATGTTAGATATTGAATGGGTAATTTGCTTTCTACTTGTGCTTCTGTTCCACTTATGCCAGAAAAATACTGTACTTCTAGATGTGGGGAAACACATGATATCTTACCCACATTGATGTTACCAGTCTGTAAACACTGCATGTGCTGGTGAGGATGTGCACAGCCCCTACACTTGTAAAACTCAAGGCGCATACACACGTGCAATAATAGTCGTTGGAAAGGATCTTTCACTATCCTTTCCAACGACTAGCACTGAAGGATGCATGAACAAGTGCTGTACATAAAGCACTGTTATGCTCAATGCAGAGGGGAGGGGGAGAGCAACGGAGCTGCGCACTCTCCCCCTTTCCTTGCATAAGAATCGTTAGTCGTCCATCGTCCGTGAATCCGCCAGGACGGTCGTTTGGACGATTCTCACCCAATATCGGCCTTGAGCTGATTAGCGGGCGAGAACCGTTGGACGTGTGTACGTAGCTTTATTCTGGATTCCTGGGCTGGCCAGTAATGGGTGTGAAAGGTTAGGAATGAAACAGGACAAATTCACACATTATCCTTCATACAGTAAAGGAAGCTGAATACTTTGCAATGTCTGTGCAAAGTTCAGGTCGACTTTAAACATTGCAGAAAGACAGGTGTGCGTTAAGTTATTTCAAGACATGCATGATGTTTTAGCAGCAAAATATTGCATACAGAATGCAGCCTCACACCAGAAAAAATTGCATGACAATAATAGCCGTTCTACTGAATTCTTTTTCCACTGTGAAGCCTTTCACTGGTTGGTGGCCAGGTATAAAGGGCTTCTGGTGTGAAGGCTAATGCTTGCAAGGAGAATATATATTCCCTTTGTGTTTGACCTGGTGAGCAGTCATTTCTTTCCTGAAAATGTTATATGAGAATTCCTTGCAAAATATATTGTTTTACATTCCATAGGGTACAAGCTCACCTCTCATAAACATGTGCTGAACAAAACGTATGTGGAATGATTACGTCTCCTCTCGGCTATTTGCAAAAACAAATTAAATGGCTAAATCCAGAGAGCAGAACTGTTTAGGAAAACAGCCGTTATTAAAATGTAAGAATACATATGTAGGAAGGTTAAGACATTTTATATTTATGAAGGTATGAAAGGCAGAACCTAAGCATTGGGGAATTGAAGGACCTATCAGCAGATGGTTATTGTTGGTCAAAAACAACCCTTTTGTCAGTTATCAGAGATAACAGACTTTATATACATATATACAGACCACAGGTAAAGGGGGCTAATGCATATGATAATTTTAACCTAAAGCCTTCATTTGAATAGAATTAGGAGCAGACTTAGATGTCTGCGTGTGGTGTACCTCCACAGAGACTCACCGATAAAATCAATGATTTGCCTGCTGTAAATGGCTGAAAATGGCAACTATCTGTAGGAAGACGGATGTAACATCGACCATTTTTTTAAAATGATGACTGGTATAGCAAACTGTATTTCACACTAACAGACGGGATTATGTAGAGGTTGCCAAATGTCAAACATGCAGACAAATCTGTAGGGTGAATGTGTTTTAAAAATTCTGCAGCCTGCCACCTAACTCAAGATTTGTTTTAGTTGTGAATGCCCCTGCACATGTTGGCACCCCAAAACCTGAAGTACTCAGCTCTACCAGTGTGCATAGATTGCCTGCTCAATAGTCTTGTTCTGGCTAAGGAGTAGTTAAAATCTTAGTATTTAGTGTAAGAAGAATATGCATTCACATTTTAAGATGTAACTAATACACATTCCTATAAATATTTTTGAATGTGCTAATGGACAATTTTGCTTTTAATAGCAAAAAATAATAAAACTTTTTTGTATTTTGAAAGATTAATAAAACAAAATTTTTGCATTAAATATTTTTCTGTTTTACTACCACATTTGGGCAGCTCACGATCACACAACTTCAAGGCACAATGCACGCTATATGTACACTCACTGGTCACTGTATTAAGTACACCTTGATGGTACTAGGTTAGAACTGTTGTAATTCTTCATTGGGACATATTGACATGATCGCACCACGCAGTTGCTGCAGATTTCTTGGCTGAACATCCATCATGCACATCTCCCATTCCACCAAGGATGTTCTATTGGATTGAGAGCAACCTGAACCACAAATACAAGTTGTTCACCATTGCAGGAAAAATCGAGATTTCTCAGGCCAGGAAACATATTCTAATTTTGGTGAACCCATGCAAACTGTAGTCTCAGGTGCCTGTTCTTAGTGACAGGTGTCACACTTGGTATGGCCTCCTGCTGCTGTAGCCCATCTGCCTCAAGGTTCAACTTGTTCATTCAGTGATGATCTTTACTGTTGATATTTGATACGTGATGATTTTTACTGTCCCTTTCATATCAGATTGGACATTCTTCTCTTCTCTCCTCTTTAACAAAGCATTTGTACCCAGAGTACTGCCGTTCAATAAAAATGTTCTCCTTTTTGGACCATTCTCTGTAAACCTTAGAAATGGTTGTGTGTGAAAATCCCAGATGATCTGCAGCTTCTGAATCATTCAGACTAACCTGCCTGGCACCAGCAACGATGCCACATTCACAGTTACCTAAATAACCTTTCCTCAATATCCTGATCCTTGGTTTGAACCTTAGCAAGTCATTTGACAATGTATACATGCCTAAATGCATGAGATGCTGTCATGTAATTGTTCATGGTGAACAAGTAAACCTAATTAAGTGGCCAGTGAGAGAGAGAGAAAGTGAGTGTTTGTGTGTGAGTTTATACACACAAACACTATATCTAAGTCATATGCAGCTATTTTAGCTTATCTAAACTCATCAACATGAAAATGGAAAATACATGGAAATATGCATATTCCACATAGCTAGGTTTTAAATCATGCAACCAAAAAACTTATTTTTTTAAAAAATATCAGTGGCCATGTGCATAGGCTGCCTGCTATAACAAGGCCACAATCCCGTCCGCAGAATGAAGGCCTGTGGCCCAGTCCGAGAGATGCACCATCCATCACTTTTAGTCATGCTTGATTGCGGATGCTGGTGCTAATTACTGCTATGGAGACCTTCTGTGGTTCCATTGTTTCTTGCCAACCGTTAACGAAATAGGAGTGTGAAGTATTCCAGAGGAAAGTAGATTAGATATATTGATAACATTCGTGAAATAAATGCAATCAAATTGTATCAATTATAGGGGAAGCCGACACTGAACCACAAAAAAAAAAAAAATCATTTAGTAAACAATTTACGGATGTAATTGGCTTCCTTGAACAGGTGTAATCATGCATAACACAAACATTTGTTCATCTTTGTTTTTCATAGAAATTAAGGACGTTGTTTTTCCCTTTCCCTTTTGCGACTTTAATTGGGGCCACCTGTCAATCACTTAATTTTGCCACCCACTTCTTCCAGGGAAAACAGAAGAAATCTTTTTAATTCATGTGCTGCCTCATCAAAGGGTGACATCAGAGAACAACTACATTCCAAGGAGATTGAAGAGCTGCCTTAATGGGGAATAGGATTTTACCAGCACCCTCTGCAATGGTTTGTACCGAAAGGTCCATTCAGTAAGGATTGACAGACACACATAAATGATAAATATAATTTAAACTTCAAATCTAACTGAAATCTTACTAGGTTATTTCCAATTCTGATTTTTAATCGATTGAACATCAATCAGAAGTACTTTTTGCCCAATCAAGTGCCAGAGACAGGGCCCTCTTATTATAGAGGGAACTTCAAAATTTAACATAAGCCCCCTACCCACATTTGCACAACCATTTAGGTGATAGGTTGGGGAAATGTGGTTCTCTTCTCCAACTATAACCCCCCACTTAGTTAAGGTAAGGCAGGGAGCTGGCATGACCCTCTTAATAAAAGGAGACTTCAAAATCCCACATAATTGCAGACCCACACAACCATTAGGCGGACAGGCTGTAGGGATCAAGTTCTCTTCTCCAACTTTAACCCTTCCCCACTGTTAAGGTAAGGCAGTGAACTAGTATGGCTCGCTTATTTAAAGGGGACTTTAAAATTCCACATACACACCCTACCCACAGACCCGCACAACCATTTGAAGAACAGGTTGTGGGGATCAGGTTTTCTTTCTTCCTCAACTATAAGCCCTCAACTGTTGGAGTAAAGCAGTGAGCTGGCATGGGCAGAATGGCAATGGGATACACACTCAATAATTTCCTCCTTTCTGGCCATACATTTTTTTCATTTTTTTTATAGTAAATAAAACAAAATACACATCCATTTTAGGACCTCCTACAATCATGTTATAAATGTTTATTTAAAGCTGCAACTGTCAGAAGTGAAATTTGTCAATTATAATGTCATATTAAAAAGGAAAATTTCCAAATGACTTGGGACAAAAACTTATTGTATATGGAAGTAATGGGATATTTATGAGTAAAATTCCTTTGCTAATAAACCCTGTCTGCTATAAATGCACATCCTTCCTATTTTTCGTTTTGGAGGTGTTTCCCCCAATAACGTTAACAACAGTATCTTCTCCAGAATTTTTTTAAAACTGGGTGGGAAGAAGCTGTAGGTGTGTAGTGGCCCTGCATTGTGATCATTGGCCAACTTTTCAGTAACCACCCAAAAACAGCTGGGTGGTTGTAAAATGCAGTCCTAATAGAAACCAATAAAAGCAGTGAAAGAATGTTTGATTGATCTCATCAGAGTACTGAACTTTCAGTCCAATTTTGATTTTGTGCACAAAAAAACTAGTCTACCTTTTAATATTAGCGGCCACAAAAATGCTTCAAGCTGGCAGGTGGATACTGGCAGCAATGATACGTGTCCCTGAGCTCTAGTCTCCATGATCACTTGGTTGCATTTTGGTAGGTATTCCAAAAGGTCACTTTAATGTTCATAGTCACCACAGTGATTGTAGGTGCAGTCTGCAATGCCTGTAATTATCCTACTCCTAAATATAAAATGTAGTTGTGTGAACAAAATAAACAATAGGTGATGAATAGGCACAGTAAGTGGTCATAACAGAGATCAAAATGTAAATGCAACACAAAAGCAGAATAGCACAATCAAAAAATGCATTCTCAGCAATTTTTCACCTACTGTTGCTGCTGTTGGTAGCCAATTGTACAGCATGGGCATAAAAATATAGGCATAACACGTATATTCCCTTGATAAATAGAAACAAAAAAAAATCAGCACGCCTTGCATATTTTAGATGAAGAGAATATCATGTTCAAGGACTGAGCATTTAAAAAGTAATGAGAACCTGGAAAAAACAGCAGCCATATGGTAAGGAGTGCAGATTCCCTGCCAAGTTAGTTACATGTGTGAGTGTGGTCAGAAAGGTGCGAGTTGGAACCAGTGGGGTCCCTTTATGGAATACCCTGTTTTAAGATGTGATAATAAACCACTTTTATTGTTTGTATCACACCCCCAGTGGATTTGGAATACACCAATAAAACTCCTTCTCCTTCCTGAAGTCATGTCTACTATTGCTGGATCAGGTAACAGATCTATATTACACACAATGGAGCTCCTGGAACTTCATTTTGGTACAGGAGCAACACCTGCGAAGTAAAAGAGCTCTGGTTCCCTCATCTCCTTTTGTATGATCGGGCATTAACATTCAATGTCTTTGGACACTATGCTGATTTTTTTTTTTTCATTACAGTGTTTGTTATACATTAGCTTGCAGTATACTACCATTATATACTGGATCATGTTGAGTGCCAGCTGTGACAATGACATATTGTTTTGTTAGCCCTCGGTGCTATCTTTTTACTTGGAAATGTACAGAATATACCAATCTTTCTAAACATTTTGAACATGGAGGAAAAAACTTGCAGGTCTTCGGGGAACACCTAATATAATGACCATATCCACATCTCACAGTATATTAGCATGGTGGTGAGTGGGAAGAATGCCTCTTACATTGCAGGTCACTGGGAAGAATGTCACCCTTACAGATAGCCAAAATAATCATTAGTGTATATTCAACTCACCTTGGGGGCACAAAAAGCTCTTTTCTCAAGGAACTCCTAGCAACCTGTGGTTGAGAAAAACTGGTAGATACTTCCGCTGTAGCTGATAACCGTGCCGTGTTTGCGTATGGTTTCAATGACATGGAATCCAAGAGAGGTAGAAGTAGCAGACACTATTATTTGTAATGTTTCATTTGGTGGTTTTAACAAGAATAATCAAATTATCTTTCTATTACTATAGTGTAATAATATCTAGCCACAAAATGAATTTGTACGTTAGAACCCGTGTCAGTCTTTTGTTACTATCTGTATTCCCACTGGGGAGATTCACCATGTTTTTGTGCTATTGACCATCTTCCACACAGCAAGGTTTAATAAAATAATTCAACCTGAAATAGAGGTGAGGCCATCCTTTAAAGTGATTATTCTTTGAGGCAGACGGTAAAGGGGAATCCTAACGGGACACACCATCAAAAGAAAACCTTTTAGGAGTTGAAAAAAAGTAACCTTAACCACTAAACTTTGTCTTAAATATTAACGTGCATTTGCATGTTCACTTGTGGTGGTTGATACGTGGTTTATGAAAGTTAAAGTTGCTTAGTCACATGTCACATCAGACATGTTTAGTGAAAACCAAAGACAGAATTTTTAAAGGAACAACCTCATACTAACTGTGAAGCATAGTGCAGGAAGTAATAAAATCTGGGGTACTTTGCTGTTCCAGGGCAGGGGCAGGCTTTTAGGTGTCTGACCCTGCACAGTAATTATGTAAATGGGTAAGAGGACTTCTATAAACTGCTGCCACATATCTAGAAGGTAACAATTACCTACACTGTCTTTGAATGCAGAAGCCCTAAAACAATGATTACTACATTTTAAAACGGGGGTATACAATACAACGCCCATCTGGTGGCTGTGCCCTCTTTGTGTTAGAGATAGTCTTGCAGAAAGGTTTCTGCACTTCTGGGTACAACATGCCCAGTGGCCTGCTTTGTATTGTGGTGTATACAAATGTCACTACTGTGTTTTGCAGTGACATTGGACCAGTAGAACGAATTAGGAAAGCACAGAAGAGGACATATGGAAGTGTCAAATATAACAGATCTTTCAGCAGGATTGTCTTCTCTTAATAGGCAAGGAGTTTACAGCTCAATGATTGCTTGTTTTGCAGGGCTTGTCATTTGAACAGATCCCTTCACTGGCAACACATAAATGTAATATTTTAGAATGTTATATACAATTTTTTGACAATGCATTAGGTGTCTTGTTAACAAAAAGTTTGTTTAAAATGTATTTTAAAGTTAAACCCTTGAAGGAGAAGTGCTTTGTGATAAAGTACATTAAGGCAAGAAAGGTACCTTAGTGCTAAGCAGAAGGGTTTAGATCTGCCAGTAGCAGAAACTTTTATTTTGTTATTTCATTCACAAGCAGACAATGTTAGAACAGAAATGTATAGCCAACAGTAACTAATAAATGATACACAAGAAGACTGTGCTATCTGACCACCACATGGTAGTGGGGGGTAAGCTTCTCCTAGCAGCCAGAAAAATCTAATACAAATACCAAAATGTTCTTAGGATTAACAGATGCCCGGTGGTCTATGTCAGTAACAGTAGATGTGAGGCTGAGCGATGTATTTGTAAATGATGGCTTAAAGGCTTAGTTCAGCCACAACTGATATTTTAGCTTTGAGTAGATTCCAGATTATTATATCTATCATGGACTCCAGTGGAGAGATATCTGAGAGATCCCAGTCCCACCTCTATAAAAAGGGTTTCACTCTCCCTTAACTATGAATCTATTTTATATTATGAATGCATTAGCAGCACTGAGACTTCTGAGGCAGCCGTAAGACTTCTTGACAATGAGGGCAGACAGGGAGCTGGGTCTGAAAGATTGTGCCAATGGACTCTTACAAGAAGCGAGGCGCACTATGGTGTGGTTATAAAATCTCTGGTGGACGAAGAGGTTCGTAATTGTAATATTGGTTCATTTTCAATGAAATAGGCAGAGAGGGAAGTAGCGTAAGGTTGCACAGAAAAATGCATTTGCCAGAACAAAATAGGTCCTCTTCTAGTTCCAGGTCACACGACCCAAAGCCGTGGTAGATACAAACTGCATTTTTGGCATAAACAAGGATACCATAAAGCAAATTTTTATTTTTGTTAAAACTTTTATTCAACTTTGCTCATACTTACAATAGAAACAATACAATAGAAAGACCAGGTCGGCTGTCTACTGGACTAGTAAATGCCAGTGGAATGACAGCCTACATAATCTGGGCTCAATGAAAAGGAAAATGAATTGCTCCCCACATTCACATTACAAAGGGTACAAAAGAAAATTCAATTACGGGATGGCCTGCTGATTCTTCAGAACCACAAAGGCTTTACCTGTTGGTATCATTATCACATACATCATTTGATATCCTTATTTATTTTAAATGTAACAATTGTACTAAAACAACAAATTGTTAGCAGGCAAAATTTTTATTGCAGAAAGAGACAAATGAGAAAGAGACAAACATCTGCAGTACAACACACTTACCTGCCTGTTCGTAATCTTTTCTTGAAGTACAAAGAGCTGCACTTGCATAGGCCAGTGTAGGATCCTGGGACATGATGGGTAAACCCGGCACCCCAGGTTAAATGAATTCTTGTGCGAGCATGCATGGTAGTCTTTTCATTCTTGCCTGGCCTATGAAGATTTCCAAAGAATCTACACTTGGACCTGGAAGATGGTGGCATCCCCGACAAAGGGAGGACAGGTGAGTGTAATACAAAAGATTGTATTCAGGCAGCTAAGTGCTTTGCAGAAAAGATATTGCCTGCCCTTTCTGTAATCAAAGACCTTCCTGGTCACAAAAAACTGTAGTTCTGCTTTAAGAGCAAAGGTAGAATATCCCTTATCTCATGCTCTTCTACCACACAAAGAAAATTTCTAAATTTTAAAAAGCATGCAAGCAAACTAGGCCTAATGGTTTGCCAAGATTGCACTGAAATATAATGTAAGGGACTCCAAGTAAGCAAAAGGGTCATTCCAAATGCCCATTTTAAAGCCATTATATTATTTTGGTTTTTAGTTTTCCGAAGCACAGTGATTTAGTACAAATTCTAACCCACCAAGTCTTGTGTCAGTAGCAGAAAAGCAAACCCGTCTAAAACAAAATTGTTCCTTTTTGTGCATCAAAATTTGCCATTACACCCAGTGCAGTTCATTAAACAGTTGCCATTCACCATCCTATCCATTAGCTTGCACAACCAGGGTGTAATTTAGAAGCAGCACACCACTGCTACAATTTTTATCCCAACTACATTCCTTCTTTAAGAAGCTGACATTTATTTGATCAATCTGATCAACTGTCAGAATATTTTTCTTGACGTTTCTAACCCCATTTTCGAAAAGAGTTACAGGTCTTAAACCTTGAATATATGATAAAATATTTTACCTATGCAGGCAAACATACTTTTAGTATTTGCTCCAAGATTCCTCGCCCCCAAGTAAAAGCGGAACGCATATTTAAAAATAGTTTAAAGGCTCAAACCTGATATTTAGATGAAAGTATAAAAAACTGATTTGTAAGGGCTTCTGCCAGAACAGATTCAGTGTTCAGGCATTTATTTAATTCTCAGCTTAACAGCTTGTTTCACGCTAGATGAGAAGTGACAGATTTGAGAAAAGCAACCAAAACCCGGCTTTAAATTACTCTAATTTCAGGCAAATTTTGAAAACCGCCAGAATGAGTCATGTCGAATAATGTGCTTTTTTTCATAGTGTGGCATAAAGTTTCAGTCATGTCGATTACATTACTGTACTGTTGTTCCACATACTAAAGCTTATGAATGCTAACGCACTGTAACATACAAATATTAGCCTGTAAACACGGTATGGTTTGCTGCACTGCACGCCTAGTAATGACATTATAGGATTGAGAGAACATGTCATTTCCAACACCTTAGGAGGAAACTCCATCTTAAAGTCTGCTTAAATAGCAAATGTGCAACAACCCATTAGAGCAGGGTTTCTCAACCCGGTTTCCTCCAGAGGATGTTAGGGTTCCTTGAGCCATTTGTGGCTCTCAGGTCAATTTAGGTGACAGCAATGAGCTTTTGGGTATAGGTGACGTTCTTCCCAATGGTCAGCAATGAAAAAGGCATTCTTCCCACTGACCACTAACCTAAAATACTGTGAGCTATGACTATAGGAATAGAAGGGATTCCCTGAAGGACCTGAAAGTTATTTCGAGGGTTCCCCCCATCAAAAAGGTAGAAAATGGCTGCAATAACATACACCAATTGATCTCCACTTTTTTAGGGAGAGGGAGAGAGAGAGGGAGAGAGAGAGAGAGAGAGAGAGAGAGAGAGAGAGGGAATGAATATCTTTAAGTGAAAAAGATGATATTGTTTTCATTTAAGGCATTCAGTCATTTACAAAGGAAATACAAACTCTCTTTAGTATTACTGGACAATAATGTATTTCACATGTACAACAGGCCCATAGAATCCAACTGGGAAGGAAATCCAGCCCACAACATTACAAAACATTTTCAGACTGGACCACAAAGCCAAGATTTTGGGTGGGTTAGCCCTAAATGTGTACGACAAACCTGCACAGAAAGCAACATAATGATGAACATTAATTACTTGGATTTTTATGGCTTTTATATTCAAAAACATGAATCCACTGATTACACTTCCTGATTTGCATAACTGGAGATTGTTTGAAGCCACTGGATCAGTATGAGACCCAGTCAGGTGTCCTTTTCAGAGGAAGGTCAGCAATAGCAGCTTGCACGTTTCCTTCATTACAGATTTCCTTTGGAATAAGCCCATGGGTAATACAACCCACTGATATTTAACCAGAATGGAGTGACCAGTGTTTGATAACTTGTATTTCAAATGCCCAGATTACTTATATGGAACAGGGTCAGTCTATACACCTGACACACCATGTGGGTTAATTTGCCAACATCACACTGAAAATATATTTGAACTCTCTTTGTGTCATTTCTAGTTAGAGCACAGAGGCACCTCACCTTATTTACATTCAAATTACTTTGCATTGGATGTCTGGAGCACTATAGCAGTTCGTTTGTATTCTGCATTCCTGATTCATGCAGAATAGATCTCGCTTCTCCCATTCCCCAACCTCTGCAGTGAAAAGGTGAATGTCGAATAAATGGCCTTCCACTACTTATGGAGCTAAACAATGAAGACTGATTATAACACTGCAGTCAAATGTGCTTTGTTGATAAAATATGCCAAAATCCATCAGATGACAATGATTACACCAACACCATATAAAGGTCAGGTTATCTTCAAGGGGTACATGTTGCCCAGTATGCATCACTTATGGGTTCAAGGGCTACTTCTGATTTTACATTTATAAAAAAAAAAAAAAAAAAAAAAAAATGTACAGCCATAGCAAGTAAATTGCAGGCCTAATACAAATATCACTATGTTCTTAATAGTTTATATATACCCTGATGCTTTACGCATATATTTTTGTTCAATGAGGAACAGTTTGTGGAAAAAAAACCTAAAAACAAAAAATTGTGAGCAGGTAGGCACTTTATTGCAGAAGGAACAGGTTATCTCTCTTCTGTAATAAAATAAACTTGTACACTGAGCTTCACAGGTATATTTGGGTGCTGAGAATAAACTTATGTGTTCATGTGCAGAAGTTAGGTCATTCCAGCCTGGTCAAGCACCGGGTTAAAATGTCGGTGCAGGAGAAGGAGCAAGAGAAGGTGAATTTAGTTTTTCTTTACTGCATTCAAAGGTCTTTCAAAATGAATGGGCTGCCTGAAAAATTCAGTTGCACAATTTTAAACAATGAAGTGCACCACAATGCAAAATATGCATCTGTGCATTGTGATATGCTGCACCATAGGTGTGTTTCTGGTTGTTGTACAGTATGTGTGTTGGGGTGCCATTCTGAATTACAATGCAATGCACAGATGCCATAAGTTACTGTGGCAGAAGCATGCATTAAATGTCAATCAAAGGTATTATTAGTAATTAAGTTGTACTTGAAATTAGGCAACAATTGTTAAACAGTGGGAACACACCAAAGTCAAATAAAAATGTGAAATAAAAGTTAAGCCATTAAATGTATACAGGGAGCATAATTTACCCATCTATTTCTATGGCTTTCCATTCAGAAATCCTAGTGTTGCACCAGTCCACCCAGTCACTTTTGTCAATCTGTGAATGTTGGAACAATTATGTTTCTAATGCATACACCTACTACAGGCTCTTTGCTGACATCTCAGATACCCAAAATATGATATTGGGAAGACCATTAAAAAGAATCTTCTTTGGAAAACTACAAGTTGTGGTTGGAAGTGGTAGATGTAAGGAAAAATGAATGAAACAGGCGCCAGGACACATTCAAGGTGATCCAGGGGTGGTGGGGTCTACAGTTTTAAAGCAAAGTCACTACAGATATATTGTTGTATTCACCCCGTTTAAAAAATCTGTAGAATGTTTGGAATGAATGTTTGAGTTTAATTTCTAGTAAAGAGTTTACTTTATTTTATTAAAATATCACAATAGTGACTTCTCTTTTAGTAGAAGAAGGTTTGGGCGGACAAATGGTGCTGCAAAACAGCATCAGCAGTGCCACCTTGTTAGATAACACGTAGTGCTCTGGAAATCATTTGTCATATTCTTAATGGTTGCTTGCAAATCAAACATTGCCTGCATATAGCAGATAATAAAAACACATGCATTATATATATTTCATTTGAAGCCCTTATAGTTCCTCCTAAAATCCATGCCTGGAGAAGATATGCTTTCAGGAAGCCACAGTTCAACTGCAGAAAGCAACAGAATGCATTGATGAGGCCAGAAACATTAAAATAATAGTGCAGATCTCTCCATACATTTAAGGTTTAAGTTAGGATATTTAGAATTATATATAGTATCTTCATAAAGGAAGTGATTTTTACTTCTCAGAATGTTAACTTCTGGATCTAAAGCATGAAATACAAAGAACACATGCCCAGACTTTAACAAAACAGAAAAAGAGTATTGTCCATAGCAACAAGCATAATGTTCTCTTTCCTCACATATCCTGGAGAGTAAATTAATGTCCAGAATCTGACTGGTTTTGACACAACTCACTTTTTTCCTCTGCACACTGTCAAGACTTTAATCTACTAAACTGATACTGTCAAACAAACCCAAATTTTAAGGAGTGCAACTCACTACAGGTTATTATAAAGTACCTAAAAGTATCTATTTTTACCATTAGACCTAGAAAAGGGAAAAGTAAGACATATAGATTAGACAGAGAAGAGTGTTGTGAAAGAAAAAAAAATAGAAAATGTGAAAACCAAATGAAATAGACATGCTTGTCTGAGCTCTGCAGTCCTTCATGTTCATGTTCTTTTTCTATTATTTATATGTTAGTTTGGCCCTTAAGCACACATTTTTGTCAGAAACTCCTGATTGGTGATTGATAGAAAACACACCAAAGGGCTAACCTTACACTTCTGCACTTGCAAAATTGGTTTTGAAAACTAGCCAGGCAAGGAAAGACTCAACCATTCCTTTTAATGAATTTATATCCTTCTTTTAATCAAAGAAAATGTGTTTTTATTTCTATTATTTTTTTATCCATGATTGCAACTAGGAAATTCAATTACTAAATGATTTATGGTAAAGTAAAAAAAAAGGAAACATAATCTGCACCTGGATTATAATATATAAACATATTACATTTAATGAACATAGAACGTATGTGTTAATTTAGTATGACGGAATTGCCAACATTTTTAGATATGCTGATGGCTTGACATGTTTTAAGGCGTTTACTAAATAAATGAAAAAAATTAGATTAAACAGGTGGGATGGATGTTCAATGATGGAAGGCATCTTTGTTTGGAATGTGTAATTCCTGGCTGTCTACATTTGTAATATTCTTGTATTCTACTACTCACCTAATTACTATATGAGATTTAGATGATTGGGTTTACATCTCAGTCGATGTAATTTCAAACATCATTCTTTAATAAAATAATGCCTGGTGATCCCTAAATTGAAACCCCTGGTTAGATACCTCCTGTGATGGGTAACAATGATCTGGTTATTCATTTTCGGTCAGTGATTAATAAGTGGTAAAGGAAGAAAAAGAATGTCAGAACTCCAGACCTGGTACCTATTTACTGGTGGTTGTTGGACCAAACAAAGTCAATTCTAACAACAAAACCAACTGGGTGAACTTATAATAAAATAAATAAAATAATCCTGAGATTGTATTGTTGCTGTTTTTTCATATGATTCAAGAATTACCACACACTACCCTAATTCACATAACATAGCTACACTTGACCAAAATAAAAATGAAGTCATTAGAAAGTCAATTTTGTGACCACCATAGGAATCCTTAAACTCCTGATATGCAGAGGCATAACCCCATTAATTTCCTTGTTTTTAGAGGATTCAGACAAAAAAGACTTGAAAACGTTCCAACATGTGTCCTTTTAATGATCTCCCTGGCGGTATTCCCGAGTGTGGCTAGGGGTTAATTTTCAGTACCAAAAGCAGTGGAATTTTAAATGGAATTGTAAAGCTAACCTGGTGCCCACGTACCCGCAGCGTCCTCTAGCGGTGTCCGCAGCTTCCTTCAGCCCGCCTGGCATCTGTGTCGCCTAGCGATGCCTGCCTGGCATCTGTGTTCCCAGCGTGTGAACATTGGGGACGCCATGCTGAGCAGGTATGGGACGTGTGGAGGTGCTGCCGGGGGGGACCAGGCGGGAAATTTAAAATAATAAGTATTTTTAAATATACCGCTTTGACATTTAAAAATATTTTTTTAATCAGACCACCCGGGAGGTTAAACATGTCATGAATTTTTGTATGAATTGGTTTACTTCGACCAAAATCAGACATAGGTTGTCATAGTGTAGAACTCTAGGCAAACATGGCCCAATAACATACTATTATACAAAGAGGTGAAAGTTTTTTCAAGTGTTCTCCTGTGTTAAAAAGACCAAAGAAAGATAGCCATTGTAAGGGCTACCAAAGGCACGACCATACACATATGTCCAGTTAACCAAAACAAGTATTTAGCTTGTTAACTTTTAGGCAAACCACTAGCAGGGCTCAATTTCACATTTTAGGAGGTGAAAAGGTGGTAAAAGGACAAGCATTTATTTTTTTTGAAAACCCCTAGTCTAGTTGCAAAGGATCTTGTGTCATCTGTTGTCCTTTAGAACACTTTCACCAGCTCTGAAACTTTTTAGTATTGAGGTTGAAAATAATTCCCATTTAAGTCTAGGGTAGTTTCAAGGCAGAAAAACCTGAGACATTGAAAGCAGATTTTGAAAAACCCCAATGTAACTGCAAAGCTTTTAAATGCTTGTCAAAAAGGTTTAAAACTCATATTCCTTATAGGAAATAGGAGTGATACACTTTATCAAGAGAAGATTATTATAGGGGA
Source organism: Pyxicephalus adspersus (assembly GCF_032062135.1). Taxonomy (NCBI): domain Eukaryota; kingdom Metazoa; phylum Chordata; class Amphibia; order Anura; family Pyxicephalidae; genus Pyxicephalus; species Pyxicephalus adspersus. The sequence goes on along the minus strand of NC_092867.1, from coordinate 14,358,700 downwards.
GATAGTGGTGGGGTTCCTTCCCATACACCATGATGAATTCCAAATACTGGAAATGTGGCTTTCCAGGCAGAAAAAACACTCTTCACATTGTTTGTAAAGATGTTTCAGTGTGATCCAATATAAGTAAAACATTTCACAATATGATAGAAAGAGAGATAAGCAAACATGATGAGGATAATATTTCTTCATTCCACAATTTGTCCCTCATGGAGGACAGCACATGGCATCATATCACCATGTATCACCATGTACCACCACACAATCCAATGGGGAAAAAAAACAAAAACAACCGCGATTTTCCAAATGATGGGCATACTGCGTACTTATCACAACTTTGGGTAAAAAGACATTGTGAGGGTAAAAAACAAGGGGACAGCCGTAAGTAAATCTGACAACAGGTAACTAGAAACCTTCATGATGCCCTCAACCAGCTGTGACCAGGTGTTTGTTACAATGCATTCTAGGTTCCTCACAAGTTTACCTATCCCTTTCCACTGTAATATAATTTTAGTTAAATACAGTAATATTTTTTTCACAATAAAAAACCTGGTAGACCATGCAATAATTAGAAAGCCAAGTTTTTACTGTCAACTTTCTACTTTCCATTTTTTTTTCGTTCTTGCTTAGCTAAGCAGGGAGGAATCATATGCTCCCAGTAAGTTGATAAAATATAAAGGTCCCTTATCCATTCCTATCAAGGTCCAAGTAACAACGTCATCGAGGTACATCAAACGGTGTTAACGGTTTCAATATTTATCTGCTGCAGGGAAACCAAAAAAAAAAAAAGGAAGACAGGAGAAAATTCTGCTAATGGCTGTGAATCGCCATTAAAATGAAAAGCTTAATGCATCTTATAATCAGAGGACAATTTGCAAATCATTAAGAGAAATGTAAAATTCCATTAAAATACAAATCAAGCAGCCCTCGCTGGACTAATAATCCTTTTTCCCCCCCTCTTATATTTTGCATTTCTCTGTCTCTGTTCCCAATATCCAGGCAGCGCAAATTATGAGTTCCTGAATATGTTATTTACCACAGCCTATTTCTTTAACGAGAGACAGAGAGGAGTATAATCTGCTATTCAGAGCAGGTACTAATGAAGAATTCTATATATTCTGAAATTTAATTAAAACCCCAAAGATTTCAAATTAGATGCAATTTGAAATGCCTGGGGCAGGAATACATGCACTTGCGTGGCAAGGGTATCAGACTGAAAGTTGATACCGTAATTGGTTTTGATGTATTTTTGTGTTGCCAGCCTCATGCACAGAACTCATAACCATATAAAAATTCTCTGTAGATTACCTGCTCATTGAAAATGCCATCACTCAGGTAGTTCTCTGCTAAATTACCATGCTACTAAAATGCACAAAGTGATTTGAAGAGAAGAGTGGCACAGCTGGTCGATGTTGCCAATGAGTTATGCATGCGTCGAGGCTGCCTTTTTTTTCCACGGTAAAATATGCTTGGTTGAATATTAAAATATAATTGGCATTCAAGCTAAGTAGCTTAAACCATTTTGTTATCTTATTTTAAACCGATTTGGCTCCTTTGCAGTTATTTTCAAGGATGCCATCCACAAACTAATGACACCATCTTATTCGGAGAGATCTGTTCTCTTTCACATTTGTCATAAATAGGACTAGATTCTATAGCCTTCTAGGGATGTCCTTTAATATCGACTCCTCTTCAACATCAAAAGCCCAATTCGGGAAAAAGAAAACGACGAAGGGAAAAAAATTCCTTTTGTGTAGGTTCTTGCATATTTTATTCTGAAGAGTGTGGGATGCAAATTTCTGGAATAATGTATAGGTCTTTGAAATTCAGGACTCACCTTCTATTTTTCTATGCTGATGAGGGGAGGTCTCTATGACACTTATTTTAAGTCGAGATAAAGCAAAAATATACAGAGCAGTGGCAGCAAAAACACAAAATGTAATAACTGCAATAAACAGTGTGTGTATTTGTAGTGGAGTTTGAACTAAAGTAAAGCTTGAAGAAATTAAAGGAGAAATTTGCAAAACAATTACATGAAACAATATTACAAATGCATAAATCGATTAAAAATGTTACCATAGAAACAACCATACTGGGAAATATTACAAAGTGAGGACACTTCAAAGAGATGTACCATGCACAAAGTTGAGGAGGTTACAGCTACTACCATTGATAGTTTTCATAGGATTTCATCTGGGTAAATTCACTGTGAATATCATAGGTTGATAATAGAAGTTTATATATTATGGGTTACGTAAATGTTTCATGGATCTAAATCTGATACAAATATTAGTTTTCTACATATCCTAGAACCCTTCAGGTCTGATTTATTGAAGAAATTGAGGATATTCTCACAATAAAATGTGCGTATATTAACCTTCATTTATCCAAAGATCTGTAGATGAAATAAGTAAACATAAATTAGCTTTTCACATGTTTAGATATTTGATTGTGTGAATATTCTTAAGCCCTTTACTAAATCTGCTTCAATGAGTTTGCAGTGAGGTTAGACAGTCCAGAACCTAAATATAGGGATATCTTCAGATTTGCCTACAACCCACCACCACCAAGTTTAGTAGGCTATTGTGCAAGTATTCAGGCCTGGACTTCAAACACATTCCCACTAACAACTTTTTGTGGCATTCTTTTAATTCCTGGGGCAATCCAATTATCCATATGGCATACATTGTAAAAAATATATTCTATGGAAGACGCAATGTTTACTTTCCAATGTACCTTCTTGAATACTGTGTAAAATAGACATGTCATAAATAATAAAATCTATGGTCTTTCCAAAATATACAAGTCTATAACCAGATTCAGACCATTTGTTTTATGTGCAGGCACAACTTTGAAGGGAAGTTTAAGCACATTGGGCCAAACATAACACTAGTATTAGGTAGAATGTAAAGTTCAGTTAGGGTAAGAGTCATTGGCTTGTGGTGTAATTATAACAGGTAAAGGTTGTAGGTTAGAATTAGATCGGGATTTAGGTAATAAGGCATTTTAGGAAGGGCAGCAATCTTGATTCCTATATAGTCCCATGTACAGATTTCTTTTAAATGTCTTAGAAGTTTAGCTTAAAGGGTAAGGGTTAATTTTCAGGGAAAGTCTGTTGGTTATGTATAAATGAATAGGGCAGGTAAAGCATTGACATGGCAAACAATTAAGGGGTGAATAGTTTGAAGGTCAGCTATGTTGATGCTAACATTGTATTTCACACTGTTTGCACCTAAAACCACATATGAAAATTCAATATATAAATTAAATAAATCTATGCAGGCAATGCACAACCCAGATTAATGACTTTGGTAATAATAGTTATTCACAAGAAGGATACTAAGAAAGAAGTTGGCAAATTGTGACCACTGGGTTAAGAAACTGTAATAGAAAATGTAAATGAATCCCTCATAACATGAAGATCAAGGTAGCAGAAATGACTACCATCACATCCCCATCCCTTCAACAAACACTGAAAGGGACTACAACAGGCACAAAAGAAGCCTATTTATACAGGAATGGTTTCACATAGAAGAGCCATATGATTATAGAATCATATGGTTCCATATACGAGGACATGATTAAATAGACACATACTGCCTACTGTCACTCATCTCGTATGAAGTGATAAGTAGGTGTATAACTAACCAACTGTATTTATTCTCTAGTTTCCTTCCAAAGTTGGAAGGTTGTAGATGGTCACCCTGGACATTCATTGTGCTCTAAGCACCCAAGTCTTGGATTGCCTTATATGTGATCCATCTCTTTTGATACTTTGAATTTAATAACCTAGACATGTACATATAAATTAATTGGACATTACTTTTTTTTTTTTTACCACAGCTGCCATGCATTTACCATTTTCAGAAGGAAAAGTGGCCCTTCTATTCTAATCCAACAGGTATACATTAAGCAAAGAGGCAAAAGAGGTTCAGCAAAAAAAAAAACGCAAAGCTTGTTTGTTATAAAGTAATTTCTATGGTAGTGCCAATAGGGCAACCACAATTTTATCTCACAATACAACTGACTTGGACTACAGAACTTTGCTAATAAATGAAAATAAAAGGGGGTTGCAATGTTTCTCGGATGTCAGTGATCCACTGAGGACTTTTTTAGCCATTGACCTTGAGCATGCATATCACACATAACACATAACACAGTTATAGTTTATCAGCAATACATGACAATACATAATTATTTTTACAATAATGCAATAAATGTATGGTCATTTAGGTAGTGAATGATATATGAATTATACACAAGATTGTTTACCATCTTGTGGTCCAGACAAGTAAAACAAGGCATTGTTTTCCCAGTGGAATAATGCAAACATTACCACCATACACAAACACACTGCATTCATAGATACAAATAAACAAAATACAAACATTAAAAACATGCAAATTTAAGATAAAGAGGGGTGTACAGAGCAGAACAAATAATAGCTAAAACATCCTTTAAAAAAACTAAACTCTCTTTTATAGAAACATTCCTTATTCAGAATTATATAGCCTTTTTTTCTATATGCATTTTTCATGTATAATGCAACATGGAAAAGCTTTTCTCAATGCCAATCAAGGAAAATGACTTTTTGGGAAAAAAGACAGAAATATGGATACCCAGTGACATATGATAACTTGTCATCTTGGAACAGTCAAATCTGTTTTGTCCAGCAAAATGAAGAACAAGTGGTGAATTTCTTATATTACTTGGCAGTGCGTGGGTTTTCGGCATTAAAGCCCTATGCAATAATTCTTTAATAGGAAAACATCCCTGTGGGAATTCTTCTAGAAAGGGATGTCTTCTGTAGTCTTGCTGGTAATTTATTCACTCAGTACTTTTCAGCACTGTGTACATGACAAAATCTGGCCAAGATAAAATATTTGCTGAAGTCAATGTGAGTAAACAGCTTCCAACTACAAGAGCTGTAACCAGTTAATATTATTCAGTCGATATCTATAGTGAGTAAATATAAAGCATAATGCAAACATGTTCTACAAGCTACTGTCATATTTCAGCTTCTGAATAATAATACGGTTTTCTTTTTTTTTTTTATTCTCTCTACTTCTGGAGAAAGGGGATTGTTTACGTTCATCAGACATTGTTGAAGGTGATAAAAGAACATGAAACAAAACAGTCCAGTCAAGCGCTTAAAAGAAATACATGAAGCAAAAATTCTGAGGGCGATTTGCATATAGTTCTCCAGAAGTATTTAAGCGCAATAGTCCCCCCAAGCTACATGAGTGTTTAATGCTCGTCGGGAGAATACAAACTGTATACATTAAACGTTTACAGATAGTCCAATAGATGCAAAAGGTTTTTTCCCCATTCTTAATGCTCTGCAATAAAAATCCATTGGTAAGAAATTACTCACACAACAGTTATAGGTAGATTGTGGCAAAGCTGCATTTTACTATTAACCTCAAATACTTAATATTAATTTTGTTGTCACTGACTGGATTAGAAAGGGAAATGAGGAAGAGCATGAGAATAAATTTTCCCACCTGGCCTATAAAGGGCAGTATTTTGGTTCTACTGTAAGTCAGGGAGCTAAAGCTGCACCAGCCTGGGCCCTGGGGCAGATCAGCTAATGAAGACTACCAATTTTTTGGATTACAGTGCAAATCTACTAAAGGCCCTATTTCCAGGTTTTGGTTATGTGATCTGAAATCAGAGTAGCACAGGATATTCTTGCAATGGAAGACCAATTTTATTCATTTCCTAGTACTTCTACTAGCACTTCAAATGAAGTTCGCATGAGTGAAAGCTACTCTGCACTGTGCTCACTGAAAGCAGCACAGCATTCCCTGATACTCACTGATATTAACATCAACATACAAGTCAGCTCCAGGAGACACAACCCAGTACTGGAAGAAAAGGGCTCAATACTTATTGCTTATCTTACTTAACTGCCATTAACCAGGGGCATTTCTGAGCAATATGGCACTCCATTACCCCAATCAAATCTACCTTGGGCACACAATATACAGAAATTTCAACCTTTCTAACTCGGGGCCGCATCAACAAACCAGTTTGCACAATGACAAGTGTGCACTGGTTTGCAGATACTGAGCACAGTCCAAGCTTCTGTGTTTTGGGTATCCAGAAGAAAATGCAGGCCCTGGGCATAGAAATAAAACATGAGGTGGGCTTAAAAAAGCACTTTGTGCTGCTCTAATTGGAAAAACCTGTAAGGATAGAAATCTGGAGAAGTCTCATCCATCACTTTATAAAGGTAGATGTCTCAGGGTTGAATCAACCAATTACATATCTTGTAGGGCTTTTATCCAAATCTTTCACACCTGAGTTCCTGGATCCATACCCCCTTATCACAGGGGCCAACTTCCTATGTTGCAGCATAATCAGTTCTATTGCATTCTGCAGCATTTTCAGGGGTTTAGACACAAAGGCTGGATGGACACTGTTCTGTGAATGTTTTCATGCATTTTTAGCCTTGTCAACAATTATTCTTTTTCCTGGACTGCTTGTCATTAGAAGGCCCTACAAAGTGTGTCGATACATCCCAAAATAAACAGGCATCAATGCATCAGAAAGATGTGAACAAAAGTAACAGCTAGCCCGTGCACATGTGTAAACAAGTTATTTTTCTGCAAATTCAAAATGTAGCAAAGAAGACTGCCCTGGTAATGATGGGGCATTAAATTTACGTGTTCCACTGCCCAAAATACTGTGCAAAACACACGTCCCTTAAAAAATATATTGTGTACAGAAATATTTTTCATTCACCACTTACAAGTGTGTTAAATATTGCTCCTCTAATTACCGCTATGCTTCCTTCTACCACACCTTTGTCACTACTGTGTCCTGAAGCAACATGTAGGCTAGAGAAAGGTCCCGCAGTGGGCAAGAGGACCAGAAATTTCTGGATTTCTGAATCTGGAGGGTACCAAAGAGTAACCCGCAAATCAGAAGACAGCTCTTCAAGAAGGCATACATCAATGCCTCAGGTGTCAGCACTAGTAAGGCTTCATGGTCACACTGGTCATGAGGTTTTGCTGCATTTACCGTTTCCTCGTGCCAGGGAAACCACTGATTCTCCTGGCAGCAACTCCATAGAGAATGAATAGGGTGGCAGTGAGAAATATAAGATGCCATTTTTTAGCTGGTCAAAAATGACCAATTGGCTACTAAGGTGGTCCCTTTATCCCAAAGCAGCTCCGAACCCACCCTAAGTACATTGTATCTACTTCCTATTAGTAACGTTTTAATACTGAAAGGACCTTTCTTCTCTCCTCCATATAATGTATATTTGGAAACTTAGGGGAAAAGATTTTTCGCCCAGAATTCTCGATACCATAAGAATGCAGGGGGATCCTTCAGATTTACAGAAATCAACCATAACTTACATATCAATTTTTGGTGGTCTGACTCTTTCAGGAGGGAGAGTCATATGGGTTATGTATTTCTATTATGAATACTTTAATAATGAAAGAGTTGTTGTACTACAAAGAAATTCGTACATAGAATAAGACATCAAATTCCCAGCAACTTTGGATTAGAAGGTCATTTATTTTTTAAGCACAGTACAAGTTCCCATGCAAAGATTTTTTTCCCTCTAAGCATATTCTGAGCAGTATAACTCTTTAATAACTGTTAACATGTTTTATTATCCACTTTAAAGTCTCAATACCAAAATCTGTCATGGTTTTCACTAAGACAAACTCCCAATAGCGTAATTTACAGAAAATCTGTGCCAGGCAAAACATCAACCAGATTCAAAGTTCTCTGTTCCCATTGCTAGAAGTGGCCAATTGGCAGTGAGTACCAGGCATGTCAATGTCATTACCTTCAGTTTTTGGACACCTGGAACCCAATATAAATCTTGTCACCAGGAGAAAAGCAGCAAAGTAACAGCGCATATATCATGAGCTGAAGTCGATTTTCCATAGGTGCAGAGCTAGGAAGATTACAAGGACGTGTTTTTCCCCCAACTTTATGGCTGTTGGAGGTTCTATAAAGGTTACTGTAAATGAAGAAATGTTTTTTGGCAAAGGGGCAGGGCTGGAAATATACACGATTTTACTGGAATATGCAGAAATGTCATGAGAACTGGTATAACAGAGGAACATCGGCATAAAGGCAGACTGAGAACAAGTAAGTGTGCAAGCCCGTTTCTAAACTCTCAATTAGTGCCAGATACAGGTCTGCTAATAATGTCTGTAGCCAAAGTGCTCTGAACTCATAATGATAAGGATGAGTCTAGTGTAAAATGCAAACATGATGTGTGTCTTATTATGTTTCATCTTTAGTCTGATTGTTGATAAATGCAGCCACGTAAGCTCAACAAGCAGCAGCTGTGCTTTGGTTACCCAGTTACCCAAACCAAAATCAACCACCCAACCTTATCCTACGGCTGATTCATACACATGTTAACACGCACTCCCCTTTACTATAAATCAGCTGCCAATGACCAGAAAACAAGCCTTAACTTACAGTTTTTCCTAATGCAGTGAACCACAATGCACAATTGATGCGTTGCTGTGCAGTGCCTTGGTTTACAATGAATGGCACTATAACACACATTGTTTAGTGTCTAATGACCTGTTACTGGGCAGGAGAACTCCAGGCGTGACATACAATACAGTAATATATTTAGGAACCAAATCAAATTTGCACATACACCCATGTTACAAATTCCTGCATCACTTTCCTATACTGGTTACATGAATGAGCCCAAGGGTCATCATATTGAGTGGGTGGTTCGAATGGAGAAACTTTAGGCTATTCACAGGGCTAAAAGGCATACTGTATATCAGAGGTTACCAACCCCTGGACCACGGACCGGTGCTGGTCTGTGGCTGGTGAGTTGGGGGACCCAAATGACAAGAGGCAGAAGCACCAGCAGCAGTAGCGCTGGAAGCCCTCCTTACACTGCTCTAAAGCTCTCTTACACTACTCTGTTATTCTCAGCTAGTGTGTTGACAGGAGCCCGAGCTGCTGAGAATAGCAGAGTAGTGTAAGCTGTACATGTACCGGGCCGTGGCACAATTTTATTCTATGTTACAGGTCCCTGCTGTCAGAAACCTTGGGGACCACTGCTTTATATGACCTGGTTTCAGCATAGAATACAGCCTTTACAGCTCTGATCATATAGCCCTGGGATGAATTACCTGTACCAATAGGAAGGTGTCTTTTTCACAGAAGCAGTACCAAAACTACACTAAATAAATTTGGTCTAATGGATGCGCTATTAGTAACACATCTCTATTCTGTCCTGATAGATCACTTTTTTTGTTTATTGTTTTTATTTTATTACATGCTGTGCTTTCATGCATGCAATATTAGTGCTGTATTAATAGGTACAAGATTGGCAATGACAATGACTGAATTTCAGGAAAAAGAAAGGCCGTTATGTCTTAACATCTTCATAAATGGCCCCTTTACACCGAGTACAAAGTTCTGCTTTGTTGCCTTGTCTTACGTTTCACAACAAACATCGAGATAGAGCAGCTTTTTCGACAAACAGCAAGAATAAAATTCCAAATTAACATATTAAATGGAAGAAATGAATATGCCAGTTAAAGGATTATGGAAAGTAAACATTCAGTCATTTGGCTAATGATTGTAAATGTAAGAGGAGACAAGCGCGGCGGAGAAGCTCTTCTTGTGCGGTATGTAATATTTTAAGAGCGCCTCCTGAAAACACTGTTTATAAAGGTATGCATGGCTGATGCTGATGGAAAGCATGCTTGTTCATAATGCTCTGAAATTGTTCAACATCAGCTCATCCATATATAATATTTTGTTCGGTATATGTCAGCTTGTGTTACCGGCTGCAGTTGTGCAATATGAATCTGCCTGACAGTTAGCTTGGTCATTTTGCATTCCTCCAGTATCTTTTTCAAACACCGCTACCTTTTTCTACATAATACACTGATTTCACATCCTAGCTTGCTAAAAAGGAAGCAACATGTGGTGCAGTGTTCACAAAGCTAAAGAGCAACTTCACACTAAGTGAAACCAATGAACTGCAATTGATACCAAACAAACTTAAAGGCTAGCTCAATTGAAAAATAAGAATGAAGCATTGAAAGGGACAGTCTGGAAAATGTCAGGCAGATGCTCTATAAAGATGTAGTCTCGGAAGCAGTGCTATACTGGACAGAGTTGAGGGGCTTTTATTTATGTCAGTGCTGGTTCTCACACCATGAAAGTCAATGGAAATGCACAATTAACCATAAGGAGGATGATGAAATATAGGCTGAGACCAAAAGGCACATGGGAACGCACTCTGATCTTTGAAAAGGTCTTCAAGTAACTGAATCTCGGCCAGAACACTATCTGCAAGGAGTTGTCAGCTTCTCCCGTGTTTGTGTGGGTTTCCTCCAGGGACTCCAGTTTCTTCCCACATTCCAAAAAACATGCAGTTAGGTTAGTTGGCTTCCCGCCCAAAATGGACCTTACACTGTATTAAAGACATAGGGCTGAGGTAGGGAAATTAGACTGAGAGCCCCTTTGAGGGACAGTTAGTGACATGGCTATGGACTTTGTACAGTGCTGCATAATATGTTGAGGCTAATTAAATATTGTATATTAATAATATTAAGCAAAACCCTAACATGAGACAATATACTAGGTCGGATATTGTCACAACACTACTTCTATTTCCAGCGGTGGGCAGACACCAACTGGGCCAAAGCAGCACTTATGTAATGACATGTGAGCGCCACTTCTTCATTCACACCAATCCCATCCTGTGTGATGACATAACCCTCTAAGGTGGGCTCACAGGAAATAAGAAAAGTGCCAAAACAGGTTTGCTAAAAGAGAACCAGCAGCGCTCGATCTATGAGGTGTCCGGGAGTGGAGAGGGTAAAGGGACCCAGACAAAAAAAAAAAAAATTCTAAAGCATAACAACAGCTCAGAATTCTAAAAACTACAAGCAGACAGATTTTCTATTGCAGAAGGGACAAGCGATGTCTTGTCTGCAATAAAACATGCTTACCTGCCTGTTGAACTCTTCTTTCCCAAGTATACTAAGCTGTACTTGCATGGTTCAGTATAGGCTGCCAGGACATGCCAGGTATTTTGGCACCCCCAGGGTCGCTGGGGATGATTGAACATGTGTGTGCAGGCATGGTAGTTTTGTCATTTCAGCCTGGCCAATCAAGATGGACAAAGATCTGACTCCAGTGTAGCATATGAAGCAGATAGCTTTGCCCGCAATGAAGAAAGGACAGGTGAGTGTAAATGCAAAAAAAATATTTGCTTAGGCAGATATGTTCATTTTTTTTAGCAGGGATATTGCTCGTCTCTTATACTATATCTGCCTGATTAGAATTTTTATTTTTATGGTATAATTCTGCTTTAAAGGCAAGTTGAAAGATACATTTAACTTTATGGTGAATCTACCCCCCCTGTAACTTCCTAAACTTTACACAAATTGTTAAAGGTACTCCCAATCTGTCACATTTATGCTATTTTTCATGCTGAAACAAATAAATGCATTTCTTAAAGATAAAAAAAAATACTTAGCCTAATTATGGGTTACAATAAATGTACACAACAGTCAGAATCTTTATTTTTTTTTTATTTTTTTTTTTTTTAACTTTGTCTTGCAGTTTGCAGCCTTATTTACTTTAACACAGCGTTTAAACATTGCTTTGGCAAGAACAGGCCTGGTGACTTATACGATCTTTCCTCTATATCAGCAGACAAGGAGGGTAAGTTAATTTTGCACTGTAGTCATGGCAATAACTAATTATTATCTGTTTTATTGTACATTGTTGATGTTTCTAATAATTAGTCTGCCTATGTGGCCACCGGTAATGTTTTTTGCTAATTATGCAACTTTTGATGCTCTTTTTCATTTATTAGTGATGGTTTTTGCTGATTATATTGGTTTTTGATAAGGCTTATATCAGTACTGCTACATGTGCAGAATTAACAGATCTGTGATGAAATGAGCAATGCATTTATTTTCCCTTTGAGGACTCTAATTTTCCCAGAGGATTATTCATTTGGTTTTGGGGTGCAGTTGTTTAAAAATTGCTTACAAATACCACTTAGAGGCTTGTGTAGGACAATCTTAATAAAAAATCAAGTTACTATTAATGCACAAACCTCATAAAATAAACAATTTTTGGGACGAAAAAGTACGGGGTTAGCGGTTGGGAGGTTAATGCACAAACCTCATAAAATAAACAAGATGAGACATACAAATCATTTGTGTCTCACACGCCCCTTCCAGACCCTGAAGTTCAGATATTAGAAAGGAAACAGGGCTAGATGTAGCCAGGTCCCAATTTTTCAGCTACATGATTGTGAACCAGTAATGACAATCCTGCAACATTTTTAATATACCATTTTTCATGTAGCACAACCTACATGAGAGTGGCAACTATGCTCTGTATGTAGACACAATGCAGCCTTGTTGCCACAGCATCACATGAAGCTGCATTTGGTGGACTTCTCTGGCATGTTCAACACTTATTTGGGGGATTTGATGGCAAATTTTACAAGTGTAATGTCAAGCTTTCATACCCACATGTGCAAAAAACATAGTCTCTCTGAACATACAAACCATGTTGCATGTAAAGAAATGCAAAATATAAAAGCTTTCAAAGCCGAGTAGTTTTATCAAGTGCCAGTTCCATGACTTTCTTTCTGGTCCTTACCAAACAACCTAATGAGTCAGTGACACAGAATACAACCCGTCAAACTCCAAATCTGTACAGTTTTTCCAACTCCCCAAGAAAGAATAAGACTGATGGCCTTGTAGATCTGTAACTTTTGAGAAAATCAAGCTATTTTAGATTCCATATATCTAGTATAACAGGTTCCCTTTAAATGCAGGGACTCATCAATGCTAAACAGCAGTAAGATGGTCTATAACTCAAAGTATTTACAGTATATCATAGATTTCCTTTTTTTTATATGTAATTATTATTATTAACAAACCGTATTTATAAAGTGCCAACATGTTATGCAGCGCTGTACATTAAATAGGGGTTGCAACAGATAGATACAGATAGTGACACAGGAGGAGGAGAGGACCCTGCCCCGAAGATCTTACAATCCAAGAGGTAGAGGAAGTATCACAAAATAGGAGGGGTAATCTATGAACTGTTGGCATTTGGCAGTTGGCAGTACGAAAGTGTATCTAAATGTAGAAGTTCATAAAATAGAAGCCTAGTGGTATGATTCTTTATTACTTTTCCTCTGGTGATCCTGCCATTTCTTTGACTTTGAATCTAGGCTTCCAAGACAGAAGAAACATTTTCACCTTGTTTGCACACTCTCTGTGGACTCCAAGCTGACATGCCGATGCACAGAATAATAGCACATACATCTTGGAGTCCACAGGGAACACAAGGCATCATACTATGTCAATGGCTTCAGAAAGAGAGATGCACTCATATGTATGGCACTGGCATATAGAAAGCGGTCAAGGAGAGTGATTGAGGCATGCATGGGCATTAAAAGAAAAACGTATGCAATGATGAAAACTATATATATATAAATATTCTACGGGCATTACTTTTTTTAGGGTGTGTTAGGATTCATTTAAGGGTTTTATACTTTACAGTGCATCTTTGCCAAGACTATGGACACTGAAATTATTTACACATTCCTAAAACGCCCCCACTAAGGCTGTGTTTTTAAAGATGACTGTGCACTGTAATGTGTTGCATCCGGCAGTCTATTCATTTGAATGAGCAGTCTAAAGCTGAACGTTGCATTGCACAAAACCATGTTCATAGTGTATGTTGTGTTGCCGAAGGAACCTTGATTAAATAATTGTGTTCTGGGTGCTAAAATTACATTTCTCTACAATGCTTACAAATGCAGAGAATTGAGGGCTTGAGAGAATGTGTAAATATATTGGCGAGAATGATCAGGTTCACTTTGTGTATTTGGTGTTTATACACAACACTGCTGTCCACATCAGTAAACCTATGTATATGAATTTACTTAGATTCATCTATTTACAGCGGAAATCATTAACAGAGATATCCGCATGTGTCTTATGCTGCATGGATGCAGAGAAATAGCTTCTCATATATACTTCAGAAATCATCATCCCGGCTGTGAGATGCAAACAAAGGGCAAAATGCTGACCACAGCAAGGTAGTCACAGCAAGTGTGAAAATGACAAGGCAATTTGTCTATGGTGTCATGTTCTGTTTCCTAAAGATGGATTTGACTGCAAAACTTCAGACATTCTGGCTATATTATCAGTTTTTGAGCTTGTGGATATTTTATTTTGACATAGGGGTATGCCAATAACTCCTCATTTCATACACTCGCACACAACAAGAAATGAGGATAAAGCAAAACTAGTTTTATTATTCAGCATAGAGAGACAACGGCAGTGCAAACCAGAGATTCTGCCAAGGCAAAGATTCTAGATAAGTCATGCTAAATGTAGATGTTATGTTAAGTAAGGAAGCTATATAAGGGACCATGTAAATTCTAAGGGCCACACTACCTGACCCCAAAAATTAGTATAACATAGCATTTTATTAGACTGGAGTGCAATAGGTCTACCAGTTCATTCTTTTTATATTAATAGGGTGAAAATGTCTCAGTGCACCAAGTGACTGAAGCAGGAAAAATGCATTATAGTTCTTATCTGAGGTCTAACTCTATAATTTTCCCATATGAATAAGCTAATAATTGCTGGATTTAAAACAAACAGATCCTCTTCCAGAAGTTGCAAGGAGTAATCATTTTTTTTTACCATTCAGATATGAAATCACAACTAAGTTATCTGTATCTGCTGCCTCCATGGTATTCCTTTTTTTTAATAAATATAACATATTTTGATTATTAAAGCAGCATTATCATGATTAGTTACAATGTATAGAAGATTTTTTATTGCTATTCATACAAATCTACAATGTACTAATAATAAAGCTGAAAAGCATAGATTATTTGTTTCATTTACTTCTGACAGTTGACTAGTTTTCACTCAATACAAGGCCCTGCTCTATAGGCCTGATTTATTAGAGCTCTCCAAGACTGGAGAAGATACACTTATCAGTGAAGCTGGGTGATCCAGCAAACCTGAAATGAGTGTGGTCCAGGATTGAAAACATCGCTAACAAATAACAAATTACTTTTAAGAAAACCACTCCAGGTTTGCTGGATCACCCAACTTCATTGATGTAAGTGTATCCTCTCCAGCCATGGAGAGCTTTAATAAATCAGCCCCTATGCGTCTGCATACATAACTCCACATTACTGAGAAGCTGCATCTTCCAGATGACGTGATGTTAAAAGGAACCTGTCACAGTCCGTTAACAAGTATTTCAGGTGCATGGCAATGTTAAAGTCGAAGTCTATAAAAAGATATAAAACGTCAGTCTAAAAAGATACACATATGAATGTTTTCTTGTAATGTTCCTCTTTGCAACTCTCACATGTTTTCACCCATAGATACCCCCTTTTGGAGTGGAAATCCGACAATCGTGGTAGACCAGTCCAATTACATATTGATACATAGCTAAATATTGCAGTCAAACTTAACTAAACTCCAAATAAATTATTTCATTTTAGCTACAAAATCATAAAAATGACCACATGGTAAAAGAATGTATGGGAATTAAAAGACTAGCTGGTGGGGATGAATGACTATGTAGTCTTCTTTACCCCACACACATTAGAAGAAGAAACATTTTGGTACCAACTTTGAATATGTAGCTTGACTGAGGCAAAAACTGATTAACTTTTTCATACATGCTGCTAGATTAAAGTGGAAAAAAAAATTACAGATCAGGCAGGGCATTATGGCAGAAAGGGACAGGCGGTATCCCTTCTGTAATAATCTCTTACCTGGTCGATGGCGTCATCGACTGGTTAAACCTACTGGTAGCCATTATACCTGGCACATCCAGGCTCCCCCAGCACTTGCGGGGACTGAATTAAATCTTGCGCACCTGTGCGGGAGTTAAGTTGTCCTAGCCCAGGCAATTAAGATGCTCAAAGATCACATCTGGAAGGAGAAGGAAAAGATGGCGGTGACCTGTGACAGAATAGGGACGGGGGAGCATATTGGGTTTAGTTCCACTTTAATATTGGGTTATATTGTGTTAAGTTCCACTTTAAAGAGCTTATGGTAAGAATTTTGTTACACTTAGAAAGATGTAATCAAAGACCATTTAACCCACGAGTAGTAACAGTCACTCCATTCAACAACATTTACAAAAAGTATCTGATGAGAAGTCACATGACCTGGTGTAAGTGAAAGTTGATAATAGATCACATGACTAATGCCTTGCCTTGGCTACAATATTTGAGCATAACTAAGCTTTAAGTAGTATAATTAACGCTTCATTTCAGTGTATAGTTTAACCTTCAGCATACTTTACCTTCTTAACTACATTTTCAATAATGAAAGTAAACAGTAGCCACCTGATCAACTGCCTAATGTAATGCGACTCTCACCAACTGTGTTTACTAAGCTGTCTAATTGTCCATTAGTGTGCCTCATACATTATATTCAGAACAATGAAAAGACAGGTTTAACTAATTTACTCAGTTCACACTCCATTCCCTGCATACTTATAGACTATACAAAGCCAGGAGAGACTCTGCAATCATGTCCAGTGATTAGCCCATTACATAATCCTGAAATTGATGACATCAGAGGTTAAATGACATCACAGGTTCAACAAGGTTAATACAAATGCAACTTTAAAAGCAGAGAAAGTGTACATGTAAACAATACAGTACTTCTCTACAGCAAATACTCTGTATAATAACCACCAACTAATATTTTCACATCCTGCCCAATCTATTACCAGGCAAGTGTATGGAAAGAAACGCTATGATCACATTGTTAATCAGATTGAATATCTATTTTATAGACTTTGCATTTTGATAGAATTGTTAAAAAAATCAAAACATGTGCCTATATTGGAGTTAATTTCCAAGACTGGAGAAGATAGAATATCATTGAAGAACCTGTGTGATCCAGCAGATCTGGATTTGATCTGGTCCAGGATTGAAAATATTTGCCAACGAATAGCAAATGACTTTTAAGAAATCCATTCCAGGTTTGTTGGATCACCTAGGTCTCTCCCAAGATAGTTTATCTTCTTTTTTGAAAAGATTCAGGCCCAAACTGTACATATAAAAATTGGAAAAGGCTGCACTAAACCATGATCCATGGATCAGATGAAGTTTGTTACCAAACAAATTTTTCCTATAAGAAATAAAAGGAAAATGATTAATCTGTTCCCATGAAAAAAACTCTTACTGTTATTGGCATATTATACATTGGCTGGGCTGTATTAAACACTGCTTAATATTAAAATACAAAAGCAATTAGATGAAATAAATGAAAATGTAGCCTAACTTTACCTTGCTGAGAATAGTCGAGTGCCTACTAGGATGGTGCTGAGAAGGGAGGAGGAGGAGATGTTCTGTAATTCACAGAGAGTTATAGCGGGAGTTGTTCACTGAATGGTAACTGGCGTACTGACGCTCCTGGCCAGTCGTGGCTTTGTCTCCAGAGAGGTAAATAAGGGTAGCGCGCGGTGTTATGACTCATTTTGGCCCATACAAGTTCTAGCACAAAGGTTGTATACCAAGCAAAATTTTTCTTGTCCAAACAGGACTTATACCAAGTTGGACTTATTCCAAAGCGGTCTTATACTGAGGTACCACTGTATATTTATTTATTTTTTTATATTCATTGTTGTATACCACCATGTAGTGTATTTACATTCCAAAATTGATTGACTGTGTGGCTGATCATATTTGTTTCTGTTCTTCAACAAAGGTCACCCTTTACAGAGGGAGCTCAAGCAGACCAATCTCTTTTTTTAGATTAAATACTGAATGATAAGTTACAGAAACTTTTCTCTAACCACAATGACGTAACATACAGAAACAGAAAAACCTAAATTACAGTTTGTTACATTTATTTAAAAAACAAGCGAGACTCTTCACACACAAAGTTATTTGAATATTCACTTCAGTTATGTGTGGATACAACAGTAAGGCTATGTTCACATTGATTGTAAGGTTGTGGTAAATTTACTGCTTGCTCATGGTATTGAACCATTTTTAGCGGCAGCCCCATAGCAGATGAATGAGGGCAGCAGTAATCGATACCAATACCTCTCACTGACACCAAATTTACAGACTTTTGTGTTTTAAGAACCAGTGTTGTGGTGTGAGTGACCGAGCAGCTGATAAGGTGCCAGCCAGAGGAAGCAGCACTGAATCGCTCAATCTTAAAGTAGGTCTGGACCTGCCCTGAAGCTGATTTTCACATGATTGGATAACTGATGTGATTGTTCAACTCCTTTTTATCAATCACCCTCATTACATAATTGTGTATCTTAGCCATAGTTGGAAAAGTAGTCACAGAGCCTGATAGATCAATCTAAAGATATAAAAAAATGAATGCAGGGCAGCAGAATGGGTGACTTAATTCCTTCAATTAGATCAGCCCATTTTCAAAACTTTTTTTTTTTTGCCAGCTGAAGTCAAAAGTTGAACTACGTTGTTTCAGCACTTCAAGCCAAGAATTATTGCAACTGGTGCCAAAACCAATACAAGTCCTTTGAGGAGATGAAGATTACCTCAACCTCTTGTAACTACATCACACTGAGCACTGTTCTGCAGTAGATATTTAAGACTGACCAGGCTGGTGCTGCCAGAATGGAATGTAAAGCCAGCATTACTTAATCAAGACAAAATGACAACACAATCAAAGACCACTACATAGAATTACATTTACCTTTGTGGAAAAGTGGATGGTGGAAAGGCGGGACGGTGAGCTGCTCTGTCAGCAAAGGCTCGCACAAGTAGGCTCGTAGCCAGGTCGTGCACTGTTCCAGTGGTGCAATCATTTCCTGAGGGCCCTAGCATACCTTGAACGATGCAGAGGCGTCCTTAGCCCTGAGAACAACAGAACATTAATGTGTTTTCCTTCCAACCATGTTACTTTCCTACAATAAATTAGCAAGTAAAACAGGCCAATATCAATGAGAAACATGCGTTCTCCTTTGGAAACACTTGTATTCATTTGAAATTTGCAACGAAAGGAAGTTATTAGCCAGAGATTTAAGTCATATCAGTTACTAATACTTTTACATTTTGTTACTGCCATGTAAGAGAAAAAAAAATACAACAGAGAGAATTCCTAAACACAATAATTACAAGGATAACATGAAGTATTGCTATGACATTTAATAACCATAACCTCTAATAATATTCTAAGATTGTCTCAACAGATTCAACCAAGCAAGGTGCAGGAGATGAAGCTGGAAAACATGTCACAATCTGCAATCTTTATAGAACTAAAGGCCCGAGAAGATACATTGCCAAGTTTGTGCTCCACCAACCAGTCGGATAGTTTTTCCGATCACGAAGCCTAAAAATTCGGAACACATGTATGATATCCTGCTCTTCTAGGTTATCAAATGAAAGGAATCCTGATTGGATTAACCAATTTGTTCGGCTTGCGTACTTTTATTTGATATTGACTAACCTCAGACTGCTTTAAGTCCATTTCAAGACCAAAAAAATTGGTTGCTTGTGATTGGATAGCTGATGAACTCTCTTCAGATATGATCTTTTTATCAGATCGGATCAGATGTGAAAAGTGAATATTTGCCCATGTGCACTAGGCCTTAGTAATCACTTATCAAGTTCAGTATTCCAAGTATCAAGTTCAGTATTCCAACAAGTATCAATTCCAACAGGTCAGTGATAACTCATTAGCAGCCAAAAACTGATTAATGATAAAACTGCCTTGCTAGACTGAAAGGGTGATGAGGTTTAACAGATCACGGATAGATCTTGAGTGTTGGAATTTCATCACAAGACTTATTTCATGCACTTGTTTTTCTTTCCATTATGAAAATATAACCTACTTCAAAGTTTGGTGGAATAGCACACATTTAGCAGAATAGTTCGATACTTCTTTAAAAAGGTATTAGCTATTTTAGTTATTCAGCTTTATAATGTCAAAAATAAAAATCATAGTGTTAGTGATAAAAGATTTGATGTGCAAGACAAAGTGTCAAAATTGATGAGCTGCACATGCGTTTAGTTCCCGGAGCACTCGGCACATCCCAGCTTCCCCTGCAGGTGCTGGGAATTAGTCAACTCCTGCTTGCCTGTTTTTCTGGTCTGGGCAATCAAGATGGCCAAAGATTAGAGAGATAAAGTTTCCTGTCCCAGTGCCTGTGATGGAACGGGGACAGGTGAGTAAAGACTGAGTTTAGTACCACTTTAAATACCAAAGTAATAAGTGCAGTGCCTATCTTTTTAGTATTCAGATTTTTGTCCAGGCACTTTAGGCTTCCTTGCAATGTACCAGAGCCACCAATTTTGTCAAATTGAAAAACTGGTGAAACACGAAGCAAAGAGAAGACGCCACATTGTAGGTTTCAGAAAGTAAACTCTACGTGACCCTGGGAGGTCCTCTCTGAAACATGCATGCAGCTGATAAAGGTGTGTGCGGGACTAAATCTCCACTAGTTTATAAAGGTAAGTCACCTCAGTACAGGCTTTGCTGAGGGGTAAAGAAAAAGAGACAACCGTCATGCGTGCTTGTGCAAAAGTAACGGAAGAAAAAAGAGCAGGACCTAAGTCCTATGCCGCTATAATTCATGGCACATGGGATGAGGATCCACTTTAGCATTTTTGCTTTGGATGCTAAAGAACCTTGTTTCAGCACTACTTTAGTGTCTACTGAATAAGAGTACGTGGACTTGTCACCTGAAATCAATTAAATTCATGCCTTTTATATTTTCTGGTCTGTAAAACAGCTCAGAACTCAGAGTAGGGCTACAAATAAATAATTCTTGCAGAGGCTGATTCACTCGATCCTAGTAACTGTTTTTATGCTGAAGTATATTTTTTCCTTGTCCCTGTGTGACTTCATTTGGTATTTTGAATTTCCTGTCTGTATTTGTATAGACAGAAGTGCGAGGTCCACAGAGGATCCAGTTTTGGCCATGCTGCCACCAGCAAAAGGGAACATCCAGCATGATTAACATATTTAGTTGGCTGTTTCTACATACTCTTGCATCCCAAATTGTTTCTGCTGCAACAGACTGGCAAATACAGTTGGCCTTTAAAAAGATACACTGGGCATTAACAAACTGGCCTCCTATGACCTCGAAGTGAGTGGCTGGTTCTGTGTGAAATACACAGAAATGATATTAAAGTATATTGTGTTGTATTTTACAGTAACTGAATATGTTCTAATTCTCCTGCAGTCCTTGCTTCATTGGAATTTAAAAAATAATAATGTGCAACATTACTTATAGCATATACTTATAGCAGCAACACTCAGACTTATTAAAACTGGTAATGTAAACTTAAAGCGTATATCTAGCCCATAATTTTTTTAAACTTAAGTCCTGCTTTGGAAATTGGCAATCAGGCAAGTGTTAATTGCAGAAAGGGACTAGCAATGTTCCTTCTGCAATAATTGAATTTACCTGCCTGATTGATGCCAAGCTGTCACATTTCAATGAGATGTGCAGCGTTTTGTTCCAGGGATACCCAGTAATCTCAGCTAGTAAACTCCTGCACACCCGAGAATTAAGTTATCTTGGCCAAGTTTGTCAAAATGGCCAAAAAGCAGAACGCAGTAAAGAAGAAGGTGGTGCCGGCAACGAAACAGGGGGTCATGTGAGTATCAACTTGGTTTAGTTCCACTTTAATAAAGTAGGAAAGGGTAAATTCCATCTGATTATGTTATGCTGTCTGTCTTGAAGGGAGATTTTCCTTCATTTCCTGTTTTAGAAACATAACAGGAAGGGAGAAATTTTTCCCTGAACTCTTGTTCTGGTGAAAACTATTAAGCATTAGATTTATGATCACGTTTTGTTCTGGTGATGAAGAGAAAGAGTGAATTACCCCAGGGGACTTATACAACAACAAAAACATTTTTTTGATAAAGAACTAGCTGTGGTAGGACATAACTTGGCCCCAGAAAACTTTCCCCTGGTTTCCCAAGTAGTACAAAGAGATTGGTATTTTATCAGTTTGAAAACAAATTTTACAATCAAAGTAATGACCCTTGAAATGTGAGGAGTTTTAAGGAACACAAATAAATAATCTAAAAACACTGCACATTTATTTATCCAAACTTTTCAAAAATTATTTACAAAACGGTGAAAAATAGACTGCAAATTGAAGGATGGCAGTATTTTCAACAAAAAAGTAATGTTAAGTGATGCGTTTCCCAACAACCAGACACTTTTTCCAAATTTCTATTAATGTCATTCAGGGTTAGAAGTTTTTTAAGAGATATAATCGAGTAGTTGCTGCTTGCATTGTATGAGTAGAATAAAAAAATACTTTGACAGTTGCATAATTAAGTTGCAAAAAGGGAGAAAGAGTAACTCTTACAAAAGTGAACCTGTTGGGCTGAGATGAAAACGCCAGCCGGTGTTCCAGGATGAAATTAATTTCCTCCAAAACAAAGGAACACTAAGCCACATGATATTCAACAGCAAAAGAAAATGCTATATTTCCACATGGTCTATCAGGCTCGGAGGTCACTATAATTTTGGCGACATGACTATGGATGCTGTGAAGTGCTGCGTAATTTGTTGGTGCCATATAAATTCATGATAATAACATTTAAATATGACAAGTCAGTACCAACAACACTGACTTCATAAACTTGGATTAAGGACCATTTAAAAGATAATTATACAGCCAACAATAGGGATTATGATAGAAGCTACGTGCAAGTGTCAATATAAAATGTATTGCACGATTATAATCAACATTTAACACCATGTTTGTGTTTTTTCTTTTTCTACATAAAGAGTCATAGAAGAAGGGTATTGATGTGAAAGCCATTTATGGAAGTAGGAACATAAAAGTCACACGTATGTTGAAAATAAAATAGAAATAAAAAAATGAAATGCCAGCTGTACCTTCTCAATGAAAATAAAGATACTGTACTCTTTCTGAGCAGGCATCCAACACTGCTGAATATTAAATATTAGCTGTTGAGACAGTACTGGCACCCACCCAACACAACACAAATTAGCAGCCAAAGTAACCACAGGAAACATACACCTTTAGGCAGGAATCTAGGCTTGCATTTTTGCTTAATGCACTATTTCATGATGGGAAACAAAATTGATTTCTCGCAAAACAATTAGTTGCAATGTACCTCAAAGAGTGTAGTGCAAGTCTGGCATTATTTCAATGACAACAGTTGTGCTTCTTTCCAGTTCCAGGGCTTTGGTTCAGCTTCGCTGATTTCTGCTCATGCCTAAAATTAAAGCATACCTGGCTCCTGTATACAGAAAAGGCAGTTGATTCTACAGCAATTACAATGTATACACCGGAGGGTCAATCCTAATATTTACACATAAGGGCCTCAATGAAGCAGGTTTAAATTAAACTCTAGTTTCTGCACAATTGCTTACTTTTTGTACAACTATATAGGACTTCATTGCGCGATCTTCCCCGTTCCACTTCCCTTTTGCCTGTGGGATTTTTGACCACAGGCACTGGTTTACAACTATTTTTCCCCATAAATGGAAATGCAACAGCACAGTAAATTGGAAGGAAGTCCCTCTAAAGGATCTAATATGCAAGCTGAAAGCACCAAAGCTAAACTTTAAAAAAAAATCCTATACAGACTTATTACTTGTGTGTGAAAGATAAGGTTATGAGCAAACAAAAATAAGTTTTGTTCCCTGAGTAAAAGCAAATAATGTTTTAGTTGCTGAGCTACCTGCCCAACCACATACAGAAAAAACAGATTATCATGTGGAGCTCATTGAAGAAGGAACAAATGTTTTTATAGATGAAGCAGAAGCCCTCTTTAAGGAACCACATTTATAATATAATGAAAAGAACGTATAGTGAGGATTATAACACCCTGCCAACAAAAGCATGTAAGTTATGAGCATTAGATTTATTATGGCACAATCACAAAGGATCTAGGTCATGGCATATAACTTTGTAATGCAGAACATGGCTTACAACAAAATTATTATTACCTACTAAATATGAATTTCCATGCTTTAATATGTTGGCATGAGTACACTCATTGGCTCTACAACATCAACACCGCCCAGGGAGAAATGTTGCCGACTGGATGTCACAATAAGTCACATTTATTGCTATAGTTTTATGACCACTGAATATGCCCATAATAACGTTGTGCAATGGTTTGGTTTTTCTTGGTAAAGTTAAGTTGTGTTTTTTTTACATGTAAACATTTTGGGAAAAAGCAAATAAACCTGCGTTTGATGTATCATACCTGTTAGGATCCTAAACAGTTCACTATTATCTGTAAAATCTCTGTTCAGTCAGTTCTTGTTTATATCATTATTCCTCATGCTATACAACTGCACTGCTCCTAAAAAAGGACTCTACTCGAAATGTGAAGATGAATTATGGTATACAAAGAAAATTTGGAAATGTTAATATCTTAAAAGATTTACCTTTTGTCTTACAAACAGCCGTGCACTCTTTGATATGTGAGGATACCTACAGTTACATAGCTGCATGTATACAGTATGAGCGTTAGGAGACATTATCGGGCCAGCAATCCTGAGCTGTGGGCCATCACAGTATCTATCCCTATTTATTCTGTTCAGCAATGTCACTTGCAGCAGCAAGAAGAAGCAAATAGCAGCATCTCCTAATTCCCTTTAGCCATGCAGTCTGTGACATGTATTTTCTCAGCATCCCCAGCACACACTCTGAGGCTGTGCACAGCTGAAGGGGATTTTAGAGGCACCTTAGTTTCTGACTCTATCCTGCACTGCTATTGAGTGCTAGGACTTTATAGCATTTTTGCTTACAGTCCCCAGTGCTTGCTGTAGTGTTAAGCTGGGCTAACTTGCTTCTGAAGTGTGAATTTGTAAGATTTACTGTTACTGATCTTGCCTGTTTCTTACTCTGCAAGTGTATGCTGCTTGACTTGAATACTTCGTTTGGTGGACTGATCACCTGTGAATGACCTCTGGCTCAGTATTCCGGATTTTCCTCTGTAAACCTTGTATTGTATTATCTGTGGGCTCCTGGTCCTCTGTCAGTCCTTCGCCAGACACCATCCCTTGTGCAATGAAGTCCTGGGGCAACTGTTAGCCAGGACGGGGCAACTAACCCCCAGAGGCTCAACGGGAGCCTACTATAGGTGAAGAGTGCGGCGTTAGGTTGGGGTACTGGCGTCTGGTGAGTACTGTTGCTGGACCAGGGCCTTACAATGAGATTTTAAGGTCCTGCTGCTTCTGGTATTGTGTAATTGTTCCTCTTGCTGCATGCTCTGATATGCCTCTATTTAAACAACTATATCCAAAGAAAGACCAAATGAAGAACAGGACATGGTAAGTCAATAGTAGGGGAGGTGACCTGCAGGGGGTCCACAGGCATTACCAGTGACCATTTTTGCTCCTAAAACTTTTGTTCTTTAGGATCAAGATTTTTCCTGACCCTGCAAAATAACTTCATTCCCCAGGGTTACCTCCTGATAGAACTTTTACTGGAATTTACTGTTCTACATTAGGGTTTACTTCATGCATTACCTCCAACCTAAAATTCAGGTGTTTTCTAGTAGGTCACATCTCAAGAAGGTTTTATCCTTTTTATTATGCAGGGGTGTGTAAGAGTTGAAAGCTACTTAGAGAAAAACTAAACTCCACCATACAAACCTGTCTCTGTTCCCTCTCAGGAAGTCACCATCTTCTTCCTTCCTCCTTTGCTCGTTGTGATTTTCAGCCAACTTGATTGGCCGGGACGAAGAAACATTAATTCATTCTCAGCAAGCACAGGGGAAGCCGGGATTGACAGGGATTCTGGAAATCAATGCTGAGGTGCATAGGTGGAGGTAAGAAGGATTACTGCAGAACGGACATTGCCTGTCCCTTTATGCAATAATGACCTGCCTGATTGAACATTAGTTCAACTTTAATGCTATAGAACAGCAGCATAAGTTATGTATGCCTATTTTGCATCATCCCATTGTTATATAGCTCAAACCAGAAAAGTCCCACAGAACTGTTATAGCAATCATATGATTCTCCTTAAATGGCCTATATGTCACATTTGTTCACAATAATTAGCATCTGGTTAGCACTGCTTTTTACTATGCATTATTTTCCTGCTTGCCCAAGTATACAACATAGCATCTTCCCACAGATATTTGTCATCGGACACTTGTCATGCAGATATGTTTTGTGCATTCCAACTGTGAATGTGTGTTTTATGGCACATTTAAAGAACACCGAGCCGTGCCTCGATCCAAACAGAGCTTTCTTCTGATAAATAACCTATTTGACTGCAGTGATGATGGTATTGCACAGAGATGTCAGGGCAGTCTAGTATGTCATAGCTCTTGTACTCTGTGCACCTGAAATTGATTTAATAAAATGTTCACACTGCCTGCCCCAAGAATGTTTTCTGCAGCTGTTTAATTAAGAGAGAGGACTTTTTATCTATCTCCTGTCGAGAAAAATATTGTTCCTTGTTACAGTGGCAAAATCCTAATGGAAATTGAATTCAGTCTGTGACTTTTTAGGTGCAGTCGTGAAACAGTACTTAAAGTGGACTTATACTGAGAGATGATGTAAGCTGCCATTGCTAAACCCATTTTAAAGAATGTGAATCGTTTGGTTTTAGAAGTTTTACTTACACACCTGAAACAAACATGCACATAAAAGTTGTGTGACAATTAGCAGAACAGCTTAGATGCATACTTATGTTGGGTCACAAATTCAGAAAGTATTAAAGGCAAAGCATAAGAACAGCTGTAATATTTAGTCTGCTTTAAAAATTCTCTGCTTTAAAAATCGATACATTGCTGCATGAGCAGCTCAGGTTTGTGTGCCAGGATATTCCTCAATCCTGGCTTACCCTACGGTTGCCAGAACTGAAAGTCTCACGTGTCTGCTCTGGAGTTATGTCATCCCAGCCCAGCCAATTAGGGTGACGGATGATCACAAAAAGGAAGAGAAGGAGGAAGAAGATGATGGTGCCCTGCAATGGTACAGGGTCAGGTGAGTTTTGCTCCACTTTAAGGACAGAACACTCCTACAAACTTCATTTCCTTCATATGTGGTTGGATCACTCCTTTTCCTTAAAGGGGACTGGCCATATGACTATAGCATACAGACTGCATCACTAAGCACTTCACACCATTGTAAATCCCTATGCCTGATTTAAGGAGTGTCAGGTTATGAACAGTGAGTGGTTTTGTATTTGCAATGGTGCTTGTTCACATAAAGTATGTTAATACTGTAGTATCATGAGGAACTTGAAGCCAAATGTGGGTATTTGAAAGCATCTTCCTCTACTTTACCTGGGGAAGAGATTAACGGCCCTGGCGTTTTAATTCTGTCCATATTTTCATGCAAAAAGCGTTACATTTTTTTGCATGCAAATTTATTTTACATTGAAGGCCTATAATTCTTAGGCATAACTCACCGAAATATGTCTAATATTTAATAAATGTAATAATAAACTTTATATAAAATAAACAAAAATGGTTATTAAAACAAAGGTGCATAAAAATATAACTGTACAGTAGCATGTATATTATATATATAATATAATTATATGTATATTATATAAAGATTTCATTCTATTGGATTCAATACAGTTTTTTTGTATTGAATCCAAGAAAAAATTATTTGAAACCCCGTAGAACGTCTCTGCAGTCGCCAGCTGAAGATTGGAGGAAGAGGACGTGTGCCGAGGACCAGCAGGAATGAGCAGGATGCTGAGAGACGCCAAAGGAACAAGGTTAGTGTTTTTGGTGACCCCCGAGGGTGACCTTGGTTTACCGCTTTTTGCACGTAAAATCCACCTCAAGTCACACTCGGGAATACCACTACGGGGGTTAAATTGCCAGTATAAGTCAGTAATTGATGTGCTGCACATTTGCAACTCTTTATTTTGGATCCAGGTCAGAAATGTATTGGATAGAATGGGTTAGCCGAACATTCCATGCCAGGATTTGATGATAGGTTGGCAAAACCTGCAAAAACTAAATGAATGGTAATTGCCAGTTTAGACTGGTGGATGGAGTTGGAGCCTAAGGATAAATGTGGCTCAGGGAGACAGACCTGGTGAGCGGCCTTAGTGGATGTCAGTGCTCAGGTGTAATAGCCAGCAAGCAGAGATAGAAGCACATACTCTGTGAAAATTGTGAAAAGCACCCCTGTATCGGAGGCTTACAATTCCTGAGTTTAGAATGGTTGTCGTAGACAAGGTTGGGACCTCGTTTTGCTGCCTACTTATTATCATTTTTGCTGAGTAAAAACAAAGTTTTATTTTCCTGTATGCTGGAGAAAGCTTATTTTGAGTTCACTAAACAACAGAGTTTCATCCAGTACGGATGTGTGATCCTGGTCCCCCAAATATCACAATATGAATGGGCCCAAAAAAATCTTTGGACATTAGAAGGGTTGATTAGCAGCACATGAAAACATGATGTACATTAAAAATGCACCCTGAAACATACTGCAACGCACAAGTGTGAATCCAGCCTAAATTTTTACAAGCCCTAGTGTAAAAATTCTGATCATCTTAAATTTGTGTTAGATTTGGGAACCTAAGAGGCCATAGGTCTGGTAACAAAGTAAGTAGGTAAACATTTACATGCACCATAATCATTCAATAATCCAGCATCTCATATCTATTTTGTCGCGATTACTATGAATAAATTAGCAGGATTTATTACTACTCAAAAATAAAATTCACCCACTGGCTATATTTTAAAATATATCTGGACTTAGGATCGATAGTTTCTTAATGGCCCCGTATAACAAAACACTATACTCAGCTAATTCGACCCACCATTTGCCCTTTCCACACCATTTGCCCTTTCCACCCTGGCCAGAATGTAGAAAAATTATTGAGGTTGAATAAACCATGTATAAAAACAGTGAAAAGTTTTTAATATGTTGGCCAAGACCTTGAACTCTGAGCTATCTTTTAGAAAAAAAATGTATTCCCCAAAGAATCTCTTGATAGTAGAGGCAAGGAAAAAAAATCAATGCGACAATGGAACGCCTCTGACATATTTCAAATGAGTTACAACATTGAGGGATCCATCAATTTATTTCAGATAACTTTTTGTGCCTTTCCCTGCTCTCCCTCCATACCACAAGGTTAACAGATGTAATGAAGACACCTCTATTAGTCCACCCAGACAGTTAATTCAATCACTCGCTAACTTATCCTCTGCATTTCCTAACCGTCACCTCCATGGTTCTTCAACACATCTCAATTCACCGCTTAGGCAAATACAAGGCAACTTCTGTTGACAAACATTAGGCTGATCTTGGAAAACATAAAAATTTACATCTCCATCTCCTTGCCCTGGAATGTTTGCATCGGCATCAATTTACCATGTTTTATTAATAACATTTTGAAACAGCATATTACAGTCAACAATGTGGAAATTATAGAAGTCACTTTTTATCAACACCTTAACATATCATTAAAACAGCCGTCGCGGCATGATAGATTGAGAGAGAGAGAGAGAGGAGAGAGGGAAAAAAAGACTCAAACTGCAGATAAATTATCCACTCCCCAGTGGTTCCAAAACAATTACAGGATGCAGAGCAATCTAGTTAAATTTTATTCAAAAGCTTACTGCACTTGTGTTTTCTCTTATTTTTCTATCAATGAAACCCTTGAGGTTTAAACACAATTCATTATGTATGAGGCCCAACTTACATTGCTTGACTGTTGATTAATAGGAAGTTTGCTGTGTGTACATTTACGACATTAGATGCATGCAATATGCCATCTTATTTTTCCACCCAAGCTAATTATTTACAAAAATGACTACTTGAGACTAGCATTTATTAAACATAGGCATCCCATATCTGCCGAGCCCCAATAGGCTGGTCAGAATGAAGATCTTTTTAAATGGAGTGACAACTTTCCAGAAGTGCAAGGTATTTATACTGCAAATGCAGAAAATAAAGCGGAACAGGAACCATGTTTCTTGTCGTGTTCCACTGCAATGAACAAAGAAGACCTAATTAGTTTAGGAACCAAGATATATTGTAGTGACGTCAATTTTTTTTTTTTTTCTACAGAAGAAGCCAGGGAATGCAAAGCTACTGCTGGGATAGTTAAAAAGCTAATATGAAAAAAAGTTAGTGATCTTTTTGTGATTAAAAAAACAAAACTCACAAAACCTATTAATTTATCCCAATTACCAGTTTTTTAACCACACAAGTCCCAGAACCTTCCCCTCCTTGACCTTTTCACTCCCAGGTCCCCTAAAGGGATATTAAACTGTTAAAATATAATAGTAATTACTTTTTTAACATATGCAATCTTTAATTTTTTTACTCATTCACACCATTTTTGAAAATTTTTGTGTAACTTTTTATGAAAGCCAATGTGTGTCCCCCAGTCTTAGGGAACCCCAAAATTGTGGTTGCAAAGTACACACACGGTTACCAATATATGCCATATATCCCATGATCACTTGCACATTTTTGGCAGCCGTATGTTGCTCAGTGGCCAGGTTGCATTGTGCTTGCACGTGCCTAATGGACCTTTGGTACTTCTCAAGCACTAAAGTGAACAAATGCTGGCATGAGACATTTTGTTATGTGAGCAAACCCATGTCAGTTTCTTTGTACCATGCATGCATTTTCCCTTTGGCCTGTAGTCCTGGGGAGCGCACACATCTAAAGAGGACGTCTTCTGATTTGATCCAATTAGTGCTCAATAAATAGACAGAGAAATGTGATTCAAAGTTAGGTGTTCTTTTTTTATAAGTTTAGTTTAATAACAATTTATCAGTTAAAGGATTTTTTATCAGTTTAGTTTATTAACAAGTACCAGATCATAGCTTTTGGTATTAGAGATGCCTTGTTTACACTTTATATTTTATTATTATTTACACTTTTATTTGCAGTCCTAACATTGACTGTTTTATAGAATTTTAATGTGTTAGCCTGGCAGGTGACACTGGTTAAATTTTATCACCTCCTATGTCAGCTGCTTGTTCATTGGACTTACTTAGCACAATGCACAGCAAATTTTATCTTTCGTTCTTTGAATCAAGTGTTGCTCCACTGCATGGCTGGATGGCTTATGTTAGGGCAGGACTGCTGATGGGCACATGCCTACGTAATCTGTTAAAACGGGCACTTTTAGTCGTCAATGACAGGGTGACAACGGGGAGACAGGGATGGATTTGTCATCTTCTACCAAGGCCCTTAATGGCAAAATCTTCAGTTATTTAAAGAATGTTGCAGATTTACAAGGACTACAAATTACTTTGCATAGTCATGTATGAGATGTCAGTAATAGGGTTTGCATGCACTATAATGCAGAAGGCCAAAATAAAAATGGAAGGCAGAAAAGCAAGTTAAGATGAATCAATGAAGTTTTCTTGCCTCGGCAGTTATGTGTTTGCTTCATCGGCAGCCTGCACAACATGACATTTTGCAGTAATAATGGGCAGAAGAGTTTTCATTTTTAATAACATGAGGTGAGAACATGTACACAGCTGTCAACATCCTCAGCAAGGGAACCTGACAGTAGCGCACATCATCTAAAGTGGACAAACCTTGGACAGCCAGTTGACAAAAGAAACGCTGTATTTTCTGGCTGGTTACCCGTCATGTCCAATATAATTTAGTCTGGATGTTTAGATATTTACTACCAATGTAAAGTAATTGTAGTTCTCAGCGCTGACATCCACCACCTATTTTGCATAGGATCGTCATGCATAATTTAAGATTATACTACAGAGTGGCGGCAATATACCTTGTAGAACTGGGAAAGAAAAGAGGAAAGAAAAAAAAAAAAAAACAGGAAAAACAAAAAAAGACCATTTGGATGAGGTATCTAATAAAGCCAGATTCAAATTTCATGTATAAATTTAACATTACCAGTGTGGTATATATCGCAGAAGAAAAGCAGCCGGATAAATCAAAGTTATGCACGTCAGTTAAAGCAAATCATGTCTTTTTACCCTGCTAGAGATTTGTTTTCAAACTCAATTCATTTTTCAGTAGAGAATGCACTTGTATTTTGATTCAATTTCATTTCCGGCAATGTTATTCGCTTCTGTGCGTTATTGATTTCCACGCCTTTTGTGATTTACATAGTGGCTGTCTGTGACTGAACAGAATGTGATGACAGCCAAGATGTTTCCTTTTCATAATAAATTATACGGAAGTAGACAAAGTAAAAATAAGAGGGAAAAGCAGGATGTCACTGTTGGCGTGCATCAAGCCAGGCAGCGAAGTGGTAGTATGTGCACTGCTTTGTGCTTGGCTCTTTCAGGCATAACTCATGATGTAATTAAATCACTACAGAACTAAATGATGATCTTAAATCCTGTACACATAGAGAGATACTCAGATACAGAAGGCAAACAATATGAAGAAGCCTTGTTTGCATACCTGACCTTGTCTACATGAGCAGACTGGTACATCCAAGTGCTCTTGAGTAGTGATGCAAAACTGTTGCCTTCGAAAGTTGCATTGTGTGCAATGCACCAAAACATACCTTACTAGAATGCACCAAGCTGCAAGGCTCCAAGCATACCTTACTAGAATGCACAAAGCATACCCTGCTGCAAGGCTCTAAATATACCTTACTTGAATGCACCATGTATACCACACTTTGGGGCTCCAACCATATGTTACTAGAATGTACCATGCTGCAAGGCTCCAGGCATACATTACTAGAATTCACCAAGCATACCATGCTGCAAGGGTCCAAGCATACATTACAAGAATGCACCAAGCATACCATGCAGCAAGGCTCCAAGCATACACTACTAGAATGGACCAAGCATACATTACCAGAATGCACCAAGCATCCCATGCTGCAAGGCTTCAAGCATACATTACTAGAATGCAGAAAAGCATACCATGCTGCAAGGCTCCAAGCATACACTACTAGAATGCACCAAGCATACCACACAGCAAGGGTCCAAGCATAGACTACTAGAATGGACCAAGCATACATTACCAGAATGCACCAAGCATACCATGCTGCAAGGCTCCAAGCATACACTACTAGAATGCACCAAGCATACCATGCTGCAAGGCTCCAAGAATACACTACTAGAATGGACCAAGCATACATTACCAGAATGCACCAAGCATCCCATGCTGCAAGGCTTCAAGCATACATTACTAGAATGCAGAAAAGCATATCATGCTGCAAGGCTCCAAGCATACATTACAAGAATGCACCAAAGCATACCATGCTGCAAAACTCTAAGTATATGCTACTAGGATGCATCAAGTATACCACATTGGAAGGCTCCACGTACAGTATACCTTTATGCAATTCAACTTAGGAACACTGAAGAAACTCAGTGGGATACATGCTCTAAGGCACAGCAACATTATTCATAGTTTGCAAAATGAGGTTATTTACAAAAAACAGGTTTTACTTTTTACTAATCTAAATACATCTCTTCCCCTATCCGGCCACTGCCATGCAACTACAATGAGCACATAACCCCAATTAAAGGTATATAATATATGACTGTTTAGTTACAAATCTCCCCAAAGGTATAGATGAACCCTAAATGAAAGGTATTTAGTTTGCATAAGCACTATACATTCTTATATATATTTATTTATATTTACCTAAAAATACAGTACCCTAATAGCTCTTGCCACCAGCAATGATCTGTGTGTGCTGCACAGAGATCTATTGATGATGAGATATGTAATAAAAAAGAAGAGGTTTTATTTTAACATTATTTTAGTATTTGATTGCGTTGGGGAAGGAAGAGTAAATAAAAAGGGGAGAGAATAAACAGAATAAACATCTAAATCAATGTACAAAATTACTGTGACGTGCAGTAGGGTATAACATCCATTGTAAAATTATACCCACCCACATTATAGTGAATAACAACTTCCATGAGATATGATCCACATGTACCCATAACCAGTGATCCTCCCAGCCCCTTTTAGCTAGGCGCACAACCCAGGACTTATTCGTAACCACCAGGCTGTTTTTGGGTGGTTATTGAAAAGTTGGGTCACATGGGCCACCGCCGGCCTAAAGCTTCTTCCCACCCAGCTAAAAAATATTTCTTGGGAGAACATTGATAACATACTTACATAACATATAACATGCAGGATAATGGCTATATATGGTGCCATGATCAAACCTTGGTTGTGCAGCATCCACAGCCTACATCTGTTATTAACCTACCTGCATGTTTGTCTTTTATACAGCTAAATGTTGGGTGTAAGGAACAGGTAGGTAACAGAGGATTTCTGTCTAAATGTCATGACCTACTTACACATCACTGGTATGTGCTGTAAAGTAATAAATATCCCTGTGTGTTTACATTACATATTTTTTATCTATTGATGCTGCACCCTGCAGGGAATATTAGTGCACAAAACATACACAAAACAGCGGCACAGCACACGCAAAGTCTATGCGCACTGAGGAACACCATCTGCTCTTGGTGGGGGTCTGTCTGGTATAGAAGATAAAACAGAAAAACACTCTGAACTGACTATTGTGCTGCAAACGCACAATAAAAGCATAGTAGTCATAGCCATCTATAGCAATAGTGAAGAACACTTAAAATGCCATAAAATATTTATCCATTTAGCTGCTGGGCAAATTGGTGAATTTGTTGTGAATGTGATGCTCTCATGCTAAGACAGTAAAAACATTGGTCTTGAAATGATGGGCAGGATTTTCTTTAGCATTTCTTTAGGTTGCTGCCAATTGCAAACAGGCTAATATTCCTATATAAAGGACTACGTCTGTTGAAAGCAATAGACAGTTACTGTAAGCATACAAAAATTCCCACTATTCCTACTATCCAAGTTAAATAATTACCAACATGCGGTTATTAAAAGGCACTGCACCAGCACTGTGAAGATGAGTTTTTTTTAACACTGAGCATGGTGACACTGCATGGGCAAAGATGACAATCTAATGGACCTCTACATGTGACAACAAGGGGGGATTCCCCATACATGCTACTCTGATCAGTAGGCATCTTAATTCCCAGGTGGTAACATTGCAGGGGATTCCCTCAAAAGCAAAATCCTCCCCAAATGGTGGTTTTGGTCTAGCCATGCTTCTTAAGTCTGACAGTCAGTTATAAGCCTTCATGGTCTTATGATAAAGGTTGACATCTATCAGAGTTGTACCCACGGTTTGTCTTTCTTGAGTTTGCAGCACACTATACCTGATCATTATGACGAACTTATGGGAAAGAATACTTAGGAGTAAAATTTTGCTGCTGTGCTCCACTTGTATGTTTTATTATTATATTGGTTTTATTTATAGCTTATAACATGGTTTGTTTTCTCCATTTCATAATTTGTTTTGCTCCCCCTTGCATGCACTGTTGAATTTAAAGCAGTTCCCACCTACTGCACCTGCAGTTTAAAGCAGTTCTGTTTTAAAGTGAGGGGTGGGGGTGAATCAGATATTTTATAGCATTTTTAAAGGTTTTAAGGGCAAAAGAGACATTGATGCTCTTGTGCAAATAATTAGTAAAACCTCTGAGGTACTGTGTGCAGTTCAGTTTTGGGCATTAGAAGTGAAGTGAAGAAAGTACACAGAAGGGCAACTGAAATAATGATAAACATAGAGGAACCTTCTTATGAGGAACTGTAATTTGAACTGAATTTATTCTCCCTTAAGAGGACTTTAAGCTGGGACTTTATCACCTTGGTAGAAAAATTGTCTGTGACAAGGGGGCATTTTTGCAGGTGGATATTGGAGATCCCCTCCTTAAATGGAAAACTTTTTCATAGTAAGATATGACAAAATGTGGAATAGCCTCCCTCAGGAACAAGTTCTAACTAGCTTCATGGATTGTTTTAAAAAATCCAAGGAATACCTTATTGCCGTAGGGGACCTGGAAATATTTTTTCCTGTTTGAACAAATTGCACCATGTTTTTCTTGCCTTCCTCTGGATCATATGTGGGTAATAGTTTTGCATATGAAGAGTCTTATTTTCTATTTTTGTAATTAATCTGAAGGATCTAAGTTATTGATTAAGTATGTAGGAATGTTATAATCTGAATTTTACATATTAGTATAGCCTCGTCCACCTAGTCTATTTAGGCAATACCAAAAAATAAAAAAAAAAGCCCTGAAAAGCAAATCACATTTCTTGTTTATTTTACAATACAAAATGTTACAGTACTCCATGAATGGCGAATCTCACAAACAATAGTATGGATCAATCAGAATATCTAAAACAGCGATAACTTTTAATGAAACACTTCTTATTAAAATCAAAACACGCAATAACAGGAAAAATGATCAGTATTTTAATTGCTAATGCGGGTTTGCTGATCAATTTGCATATCTATAAGCCTGTACAGCGTTTAAGATAGACAGTTATTAGGGACTCTCTCACAAGGGCCAAAGAGCTGCTACTGTGGAGATGCAAGATCAGACAGATGGCTGGGGTATGATGAGAATCATAGAACCCCCCAGACACGCAGCCAAGAAGAGAATGCTGAGAATTGAATAAAGTGAGAAAATGAGATTGCAAGTTATTCTAAAAGTAAAGGCAAAGGGAAAAGAAAGTGACACAGGCAGTGGGGGTCTATTAGGGACTGATCACAGAAGATACGGGAGAAAATGACAAATTGGTATGCTGCGCAATTAAAAAAAAAAAAAAAAAAGGCTAAAAAAAGGGAAAGACCGGATAAAAAAGCACTAGTTAATTAAAATGCAAAGCTACCAGCAGAAACCTGAGCACAACACTGGCATCTTCTGTTTGTAGTACCTTCCTTGTCTGGCAGATTAATAGCCTGTGCAAACACAGACAAGAACACTTTGCGCCAAGTCCAACATTCTAGCTAATGTAACAATCTTACAGGGCAAAAGGTACAAACTGTGCTTTTTAAAGTGTATCTAAACTGAAACCTAAAACAAAACATCTTGTTGAAAATGTTTCTGTGGTGTTAAAAAGTTGATATATATATATATATATATATATATATATATATAAATTCTGCTTATAATTAAAATATACAACAGACACTTTTGTTCCTAGGGTGACACTTCTTACACAAACACTGTCATCCTTTGCTGTACATTTCAGCGATTGACTTTAAGCAGCTATTTCAAAGCGATACAACCACCAAAACATGGTATTTTTAGATGCATGAACATGTCTACAGGAAGTTTTTGCAAAGGGTCCAAAAGATGTATATGGTGCAAACAGGGACATAGAATGCATAGAAGATATATTTTTGTAAGACAAAAATGAAATTATGTGTTATAAAGCAATGCTAATATACACATATTGTTTCGTAATGATGTATTTTTACTTTAACAATGTCTATTACAAGGAGGACATTGCAGGAACCCAAAGCAACTGGACTAAATCATAAACAGCCCTTTTTATTTGAACCAAAAATCCCCTCTGCCCCACTTAGACTCTTCTTTTATTAGTTATATTACCAAATTTTTTTTGAGTGGCCATCATGGAAACAATAATGTGTTATATTAATAATATTATTATCAATAATAATAATAAACAGGATTTATATAGCGCCAACATATTATGCAGCATTATACATTAAATAGGGGTTGCAAATGACATACTAATACAGACAGTGACACAGGAGGAGAAGACCCCGCCCCGAAGAGCTTACAATCTAGGAGATATTGCCAAATACTTGGATATGAAGTATATGGAGTTAGTGGTATCAACAATATTATTTTTCATGTTTATACTTATTAACACTTAAGTGTTATGGAATCATGGCCAGCATGATTGTTTTTAAGTGACCGCTGTGAATTTAGGAAGACATGTTTTTTTTTGTTTAACAAATCCTAACTCTACACAAAAACTTACATCTTAAAGCAGACAAATGCGGAGCTGTTTATTTGCATGAAATCTGACAGCTGGGTGATAATCAGGAAGGTACGTAAGAATAGCTTTTGCAGAAGGGACATTGTAGTTCCCATTTTGCAATAAATTTTTGCCTGATAGCAAATTTTCAAGTGGGACTTAAGTTCCAATTAAAT
This sequence comes from Pyxicephalus adspersus, assembly GCF_032062135.1. NCBI lineage: Eukaryota > Metazoa > Chordata > Amphibia > Anura > Pyxicephalidae > Pyxicephalus > Pyxicephalus adspersus. The sequence goes on along the minus strand of NC_092867.1, from coordinate 14,320,760 downwards.
GGCATCAATGATCAATTCAAACACCTTTTCTGTTTACAACAGAAGCTACCAGTCAAAATTCAGATAAGACAATTTGAAATAAAGGCCTTTGAACAATCTTATCTTCACCCAAGATTTAAATGGTTTCAAAGAAAATAAATGGGGTGCTAAGAAAGGCAGACCCAACACTTGGTGAAGGACTAATACTAATCTAATCTGAGTCTAGCTAATGGTTGAATCCTTCAATTTAGTGGGTTCTCCGATGCTACATATGCAGGTATTATTTCAATAAAACTGGCAGACCATATTACATTTATTTTATTACATTACATTTGAAATTACATACCTATGTTAAAACTAATGTGAGATGTTAGTGAGTCCATGGTTAAAGCAACAATAAACTCTGCCTGTCCCCGTTCCCTTGAAGGGTGCAAACATCTACTTTCTCCGCTTCCTCCTTGCAAGCTTTGGCCGTCTTGATTGGCTGGGCCAGGATGACCTAATTCCTGCACAGGCGCATGGGTGTTTATTCATTCCCGGCTCGCACAGAGGAAGTATCCTGGCACCAAAGCCGATGCTGTGCATGCGCAGCACAGTTCTTTTGTCAAAAACCCGGGGCGATCAGGCAGGTAGGAGGGATTATTGCAGAATGGACATCATCTGTCTCTTTTTGCAATAATGACCTGCTTGATCATGGATTCTAAAAAGTGAATCTTTAGCTTTGATTTAATGGTTCAGATGGTTTGGTATTAATTGGGTAATCTTTGCAAACAATTTTCTTTAGAGTCATTAAGATAGGTGAAAATTTCCTCACAACTGAGTGATAATTAATTGCTAAGTGTCTGTATGAGTCTGTCATTTGCAATCCCTATTTAATGTACAGCGCTGCGTAATATGTTGGCGCTATATAAATCCTGTTTAATAATAATAATAATAATATTAAGTGAAAAGCCCAAACTCCTTTAGTAAATCAAGACCATTAATACTTTCCTATAAATTGTACAGTGCTGCTGCCTGTGCAGCAAACTTTTATTCTTTAATTTTGCTGCACCTACCACAGGTGCTAAAGTACCTTTCCCTGAAATCTGAAAAAAAAGTCCTCTACTGGTAAGATTTTCTCTAAAAGACCATGCTATGGGGATACCAATCTGAATTTATCAGTCCTTAATCTCAGATTCTATTTAATTTGCTAATGGCCACCCTGTGACAGGCAGGGGAGTGTGTTCAGAGTAGTTTAGTAGACTTAAGGTGCGTACACACTTCCAATTTTTATCGTTCAAAACGAACGAACGACGAACGATCGATTGGGCAAAAATCTTTCGTAAAAAAAGTAACCAACGACGCCGACGAACGAGGAAAGTCGTTGGAAACGAACGACCGGACCGGCGGATCGGATTTGACGACGATCGTTGAACATCGTTCGTGTGTACGATCGTTCGTTGATCGTCCATGGTCTGAGCATGCGTAATGAACGAACGTTCGTTCACTTTCCAGCCGTGCACATAGTTCCTCTATCGCTCAAACGATCGTATCTATTGTGTGTACAATATCTACGAACGATCGTGTCGTTATCTCTATGTGCAGGATCGGTGCTATACGATCGTTCGTAGATATCGTGCAGGATCGTTCGTCGTTGGTTTTCCAACGATAATAATTGGAAGTGTGTACGTAGCTTTAGTTATAGGTTTCCCAACAGTTTGTCAATAAGCACCTTTTCCATTCTTAATATAAAGAAAAAAAAAAATACTAAGGAGGGCGTGCAATAGAAAAGAAAAAAAAAAACAACAAATGAGAAGTGATTGAAAGGTCCTTCTAAACAGGTCATATCATATTTACAGAGCATCCCATGAAATATAAATACCAATGAATCTGTGTAGCCATCAAGCCCAATCCAAAGGTAAAATCTGTTCCACAGATGTGTATTATTTTTCATCTGACCTCCACAGGGTTTTAGGTGAATTTGTGTTGCAGTTCCATTAACTTGTGTTCTCTCTCATTAATAAATAATCTTACCACTTAAGAGGCTTTCTTGTAAATTGGTTTGTACTGTTCCATATAAATAATACAAACTTCTCTATTATCAACCACGGTGGATGTTTCTTTACCTATGTATGGCGTGTGACATGAGACCATGTTTCCATTTCAGTAAGGAAAAATGCAGATTGGGGAAGACATACTTTGGGTTATATACAGGACTTGGAGGCATATTATATATTCGGGACCATGTTATATCAGAATTTAACACACTAGTAGTGACCTCGGGAATGTTAGATGTGACAGACGTTTATAGACACAGACAAGACAAATGCCAACATAAACTTACAGCACATGCTTTTATCTGCACTAATTGCTGTAATGCAAGATGATGAATGAGCATGTCAATGAGAGGAACATTTTCACAGCCAGTGACGTATGGGGGGGGGGATACAGCAGGTGAGAACACAATGACTTCTGCGGTTCTGAGATTTTATTAAAGGAAACATGAATACAGGAGCTTCCAATGGCAGCTTGTTTTTCATACTGATCTTTACCTCAAAATGTAGAAAAAGTAGATTGCCAGTCTCAAGTAATTCCATTTTTTTTTTGTAAATCAATAACTCAAGTAGAAAGTGAAGGCAGAAAGTTGGGTGGGATTGAACCGATCTTTACTGTTATCTATGTCTAAAGGAAACAGGGGCAAAGAGGAGATCTTGGAAAGTCCTCATTCTGCAAAAACAGTCAAAAGTTAGTAGGTGTAAGCTATTATTCTAGTTCCTCTCTCTTACATAATTTATTTAGATTGCTCTGTATAAACCACAAGTAGTCAGTGAAATTAGAATGGTGGGGTCCCTGGCCATCTAGTGAAATTTTCATAGTGGTGAACTTCAAAGAAGGCAAGCATAGAGTTGAGTCTAAGGCCTAGCACACCTGGTGAATTTTGTCAATTTGACAATTTTGGCTGTCTAGTCTAAATTGGTCTTCCTATTGGTAGCCCCTCAAGTATCAGTCTTAAAACACAGCACACACACATAAGAGATTTTGACTTTTGGATCACATGGGGTGAACTACAGAATTTTAAGAGCTCTGGATCAGATTTGCACAATTGGTCACACACATGCACACAACATGTGTACTTTCAATCACAGTTTGCCAACAGCTCTGATGACTCCATGTGCAACAGAGGACAAAATAAAAATCAATAGCTTATGATTGGCCTATTGTTGAATTAGCCAGTTTGTTAGGCATTCCTGTGCCTAACAAGTATATGAATAAGAAGTGAAAATCAGCTTGTGTGGTCTGCCTCTACAACTGGGGGTGCAGAATACACTGTTTTCAGGTACAAAGAGATCTTACATGGTCATACGTGTAATGATGCAAATCACTTATCTAACTGTTGGCAGGTAACTCTTTCATCTTGCTATCATTCCCATTCAACGTACTCCCCCATAATCGTTTTTGATAATACAGAGAACAGCAAAAATATTTTTTTTTTTACCTTATACCTATAAATATTCACAGGCATTAGGTCCAGGCTTAAGCTGGCAGTTAGGGTTGACAGGGTTACCATGATTAATTGTAAAGGGTTAAAATGGTGCTAAACCTTGCAAATACACACCTGTCCCTGTTCTATCACGGGCACAACCCTCTTATTCCTTCTTCTCCGAATTCTGATTTGCAACCAATCGGATTGGCTGCCCTGGGATAATGTAACTCTGTGCAGCCACGTGAAAGCCTATTTAGTCCTGGCACCCGCAGGTTATTCTGGGATTGCCAGGTATCACTGGCAACCAATGCTGAGCAAATTTTGACAGATGTATGGCAATAAGGCAGGTAAGAATATTCATTGCAGAAGGGACATTGCCCGTCCCTTTCTGCAATAAGGATCTATCTGTTGCCAAATTTTTAAAGTGGATACTTAGTTCCACTTTCAGATAATAATGTACTCAATTGGAAATCATAAAATTCCTTGTCTTGCCTTGACACGTTTAACTTTTTAAATTATGAGTTTATCTTGATTTCTTTTAGGATTTATTAAAAGATTGGATAAGGTTAGACATATTTTGCCCTCTCTAAATTAAGGTTTAACTGCTACAACACATTAGAATTGTTTTATTAACAGAAAAGCAGAAAGCAATTTGACAGAGACTTTATAGTGTCTTCAATCAGCAATATTTGTAAAGCGTTTAAATCTACTTTAGGTTAGTCATACACTACACAAAGCAACTGATTTGTTGAAAACATAGAATTGATTGAAATAATTACATTTTCAGTTATATTTACAATTACTATTTGGAAGGAATGATGATTACAAATTGATCAGGGAAGACATATTTTGTTGATTTACCTATCCTTTTTAGTTAAAAAAAAAAACTTTTTGTGTTACTATGAATATTTGATAAATAGTATTGTTTGGAAAGTTTAAAATGATGCTAACTTCAGACAATAATTGCTAGATATTAAGAACAACATAAATGAGAACACATTCTGACACAGGCTTGAGTGAGTCTGTCAAGCAGAGGTGCCACCATCACAAAGCTTTTTATCTTCTGGTTTATTAGAAGTTTGTATCCTTTGGCATGTAACAGCTCACATAAATAGGTATTCAGGTATGTCCCTGAAGTCTTCAGTCCTCATTTTCTTCTATCGGAACTTTAGATGCTTGTATTGAAATGCTTACACTCACGAACCCAGAAAACCTAACCAGCCGCTTTGACTACCCAATCAATGGAATCTCCAGGATGATTAATAGCAAAATAAAGAACACCTAATTGCTGGAAGCACATTACTTCCAATGGAATAAATTAACACTGAACAGTTCTGATTCATGAAAACCTAAGTCCATCAAAAAGTGTTGCTTCTCAGCAAACTGAGAGTTAGCCAAAATTAAGTGCCCCAAGGGCCAATTTGCAAAGGCCTGAGATGATCCACTGTATATCACAGCCTGCAAGATGATACGTTGTAATAAAATGAACTGAATGGCCACCCATCACAAAGGTATTACTTATTACCTTTAGTCATAAAATAAGCACATACAAAGGGTTAATTTGATAATCAGCACACATTCACAAAGCAACACCTAATTTCCCAGGCAGATGCTTAAAAAGTAAATCTAAAACAATTAGCATTGTTTTTGCTTTCAAACTCTGTTATCTTGTGAATTTCTTATTCTGAAAAAAGAAAACAAGGTACCACCTTGCCTGCTTTACCAGCCTCACATAAAAGCATCTATAAAAGAAAATGTTTGGGGAGTTTTTCCGACTCCAGAGGAATAACCTCTTATTAAAAACACATTTTTAATCTCTATTTAAATTGCTAACTATGAGTCCTTGGTGAGCACGACGAACCCTTCAACAAGTTCTTTCGAGCTCCTTTTTGTGTGTGTGTGCAGCAAACTGTCAGCGCGAATGCAGACTGTAGGATCTTTCACCCAACAAAACGACGCTAGACAACAATTAAGAAATGGAACAGATAATTCTCTAAGGGCGCTGTTCTCAGATTAAAAAAAAAGAAAAAGAAATGTATTATCAAAAATAATTCCCTGGTGGCTAGCACTTGTTTGTTTTCAGCTGTGCATACTTATTTGTTTGTTTATTAAAATGAACTGTGCGGGTTAAATTCCAATTAGGGCCATAATCACCATAGGCTCTAACGAGTCCTGGGGAAGACGATAAGAACAAAGTGTATATATGTCTGTGTGGATACACATGCAAATCTCTGTCTGAATGTAAATTACATTGCAATCCCCATGTAGTCCTGACCTGGCCTTTAAATGGATTGGTCCTCCCTCCTGGTGTGTACTAAGTGTTTTTATCTGTCTTTCTAGCATACACAATGATTAAATATGATTATTACAAGCTGCGGCTACATGGTGTCCTCCTGTAAAGAACGTACAACCCCTCGACATGTTACTTTCAAGAGGGTTATATCATGAATGTTTCATTTTATATTCTAGAAGAACACAGATTATCTTATAACATAAAACATGGACAGTTGCGGTCTGTAGTTGGTCATTTTTTGTAACCGGCAATTTAAAAACAGAATAATAATGAGAAAAATACTAAATGACGTAGGTCAATTTGCTAACTGATATGATTTTGTAAATGTTACACCACAAAAAAAGAAAAAAAAAAAGCTAAAGGATAAGAGAGCAATGGCCTACCTAAGACTTTAAAATGGATTGAAAAAAAAGTCTATGAAATACTTCTTACCCTTTAGTTTTAGGTGACCAGTGATGCCACTAGACATTTCCCAAGGATACTGGGATACCTAAGGAACTCCTATTTACAAGAAGACATTCCTGAAAAATGCTATCAATTGGAAAACCTAAAAAAATTGTCTGGATTCAGGATTTATCCACCAGAATTAGACGGATATCCAGCGGCATTCGCCAAAGCATTTGCTCTAGATTTTGAGAGTATCTTTGACACTGAGATTCTGCACAAATTACAAATGCTATGCAGAGATCCAATACATATCTATATCATAAGTCAATTATGTAGTGATTTTAATTCCAAATAAGTGCATTGAAGAATTGTGAAGTGGCATGCTTTAAATTGCATCAGAGAGGGGAATTTAGAATCAAGCTGCAACTTTAAATCTGTCCCACAATCATCGGCTTGTTTTGCATTTCCTTGCTATGTGCAACCTGCCTTACCTTCTCCAGAGAAAATGCAAAAAACAGCTATCAAAGCCTTGTTTATTACAAATACAACTATTTAAAAAAAAAGAAAAAAAGTATGCACATCCTATGAAATATATTTACTTTTCAACATGTTTTAATAAGACCCCCATTGAAATAGTGCCCACAGGCAAAGGTCATAAACTTTGTTGAAAAGGCAATTTTTTAATATGTGCTCTATTAATTTATTCAACAAAAGAGGTGATGGCCCCATAGACTGGTATTGCCTATGACAATGGCTTCTCCATGGTATTTGCATAACCAGCCCTGATGTAAAAAGCTTTTTATTTTTCAATATGTTTGTGGGTTGTTTTTCATGAACTGTTCATTGTAAAGCCCCTAACAACAATTTAATGGAATTTAAAACAGGGTTTTTGCAAGGCCACCTATAACCGTTTGTTTCTTCATTTTAAACCTTGGTAGCTTTGTTAGGGTGCTAGTGATGATAACGGGAGATTACTGTATAAAGATCCTATTCTGCTATAATTGCAATGTATGGAAAAATGGCCACATTCCCATCATAAAGACTTTGATACAATGCAGAATTTATAGTTAACTCAATGATTGAAAGCTGTCTGGACCCTGAACAGGGGTCCAGCAACTCCAAACCATAACAATGCTTCAAAGCTGGTATAGGGTTTACTGGGTTTTCTCCTTGAAATGTTGTCTTCTTCTAAAGCAGACAGCATATTGAGAAGGTCTGGTCTTTGCCTACATGGCAAACTGTAGGCTTGCTTTCATGTTCTCTATGGACAGAAAATGCAGGATTAACTGATACAATCTCTTTTCTTATTATAGATTTGTGTACTTTGACACCAAATGTTGCAGGAGTTACCTGGAAATATTGCAATATAATTTGAAGAACCCTATAAGATTGACACTTGCCTGGGTCTAACAAGTTCTGGACAAATGAGCAGTCAATAAAAATCTTTTCCACTTGCTTTCAGTGGAATGATTTTGAGTTTATTTAATTTCAGAATGTTAAAAAATTCCTCTGCCAGACTCAACCACATCCACAACCTTCTCTCTGATGGCCATAAAAGCTCCTTTGATCTTGGCAGGATGACACCTCACACATCAATAGCACAGAGGACAACAAATCCTAAAGGTCTGAGGTTTCAATGGTTCCACCAGCATAATCCCTAAGGAGGTTCTTATCTTTGGCACCTAATCTGGGACACATGATTCTTCTTTCATGGACTGAGAGAGTTGAGATAAACCTAGCAGTATACTTTCCACATGACAAATCTGAAGTTTCATTAATTTCGACTATAAGAATTCTATGTGTCACTGGTTTAAATAGATCACCTTTATTTGTAGAGACTGTTTCATTAAAGGTATAATGTTCGCCTGTTCAAACATGTTTAAAAAGTCAACAATTTTAATGGGGTGTACTTACTCTTTCACATAACTATAATTATACCCTTAAGTTTGAAGTGCGACACCAGTACAATTATTGTTTTTCAATAGTTTATTGAGTTTATTGAGATAAAGGGGGAATCTCTAAAATGCACTTGCTTGTCTTATGTCAAATGCTTGTCTTATGTCAAATATATTGGACTTCCATTATTTCAGCCCCATTTTACATATTACCGGGGTATCTGGCTGGTAAAACAGATGATTTCTATAATACTGCCAAAGAAATTAAAAAAAAAAATCTTAGATTTTCTGGGCAGAATCCTCTCTTCCTCCTGTGTCATTGTTTTGTATCTGTCTGTCATTTGCAACCCCTATTTAATGTACAGCGCTGTGTAATATGTTGGTGCTATATGAATACAGTATATAAACCTAAACATTTGTTACACAATAAAGGTACAATAAATGCTCAGAATCATAAACTGCACAAATACTGGAGATTTTTTCTTCACTATTACTCGATAGTTATAACTCACAAAGTTAATTGGTAAAATGCTCTTCTTAGTCCTTTACAATTAAATTAAATGTGAAAAACTGGGGGATTTCTTTGAATCCTTCCTTTATGTAGATGAGAGAAAATGTTTGTTTTTCAAAGATCCTATAATTGGCTCGGAAGTGGCTTCCTCTAATGTTTTTCAACAGTCTCACAATAGCACTTCCTAGTTTGTAATGAAGTATCTAAAATGATGAAAAACAGGATTTCCAGGTTCAACGATTTGTGTAAACTCATGCAATGACATACATGTAGAAGAACATTCTACATTACACATTTCTACAAACCACATCTGTACCAACAAACTATAAAAAATGCTTATATAATGCAATAAATGCCTAATATCAAAACAGAAAACATCTAAAAGAACGGCTTGGTTATCAATTAAGTAAGCAGATTCTAGCTTTCAATTTTTAATCTCTCACTAAAAATCCACAACTATTGGCGGAAAGAGGCAACAATATTTTGGAGTGGAATAAAAATGGGTATACCATTGCCAGTGGTTCTGTATGTGCCTAAAACCTGTCAAATTATTGGTAACCTGTAAGAACCCATCCTAGCTAATTAGAAGCCTATGGGTACAGTACAATGCAGAAGGTGCTACAAATTCCTATAAAACAAACCCTACTTGTCTGTGCATCCCATGCAAACACATGAAAGATCTTTAAAAATGCTAGATTCCCAATCCAGCAATACAGATGATATTTTCTCCACATTAGCCCATCAGCCAAAGCAGGAAAATAATTAGATATCCATTTTCTATAAAAACTTCAAATTGTGTAACCATTTAAATTATGGAATACACATTAAGATGAAAATTTACTACTGAATCAAAGAAGCATCCAAGCCATAATCCTGGAATGGTTATCATGATCTTCCCCACCCCTTACTAGCGCCTGTTACTGCCTTTATTTTATGGTAATCTCACAGTTTAGGCTTAGTCTACACGGACCGCTTCCCCAGCGTTTAACCTGAGGCTTTTAAAGCTCTTGTTTGAAATCCCCATGCATTACAATGGGTTAATCTATACCAGGACGTTTCCTTGAGGGACGTTTATGACATTTATCTTAAACTTTGCTTGCAGCGTTTAAAAAATTAAAACACTGGGTTAAGGCTGGAAAACGCCCCAAAACATGGGTAAACACTTCCATTGATTTTTTTGTGCATAAAAACGCATATAAACCCAATAGGAACATTTACATGCGTTTTTATAAAACGTCCATGTAGACCCAGCCTTAATATTATTTTGACTTTGCAATGCCTCTCTAGGTCCACACTGGCCAGACTGGAGGCATTTCTGATATGCATAGATTCATTCATTTATTTTCCGGCAACTTTAAATACTTGTACAGAGTGAGACCAATCGTTCATTAAGCAGTAGCTGTTTGTCAAGAGTTTGTTTGTTCAGCGTGCTCTGATACTTATACGGATGAGAGACATTTTTTCCCTATGGCACCCAGCCGACTCCAGTTGCTTCTGACAGTCAAAACACAATACAGAGAGAAGATGAAGAACACTCAGAAAGTCATTGTTTATTATTTCACCTTGTTCAGTACCATCATTCACTAAAAGGACCAAATAGGTAACATTTGGACAAATAACCTCAAAACACCAAATTTCAGAGGGAAAAAAAGGAAATATGGAAATATTCTATATTAACTTTTATAGGTCATCATTATTATTATTATTATTATTAAAATGCATTGATATAGCGCCAACATATTATGCAGCACTGTACATAAAACCGAGTTTGCAAATGACAGACAGATACAAACAGGAGAAGAACTTACAATCTTTACTGGCTCTAGGTATTCTCTGTCCCAATAGCATGAGTTATGAGGAGTGGGTAAATGGAGAATTTGAGAAAAACTGGGGTTTTTTATTTTGATACGCTTTTTTTTTTAGTTAGTGCAGTGGTCCGATTACTTGGAATGCACAGTGTCAGGTAAACATATGGATGAAAATAATTCCTGTTGAGATGGTGGTGAAAGATATTCTGCTTGCAGTGGTGAAAATTTGGTTTCTTGAAAAGGGAAGAATGACGGTGGGAGCCTGATAAGGTGATGGAGGAGCATCAGGTTCTTCAGTGGGCTACCCATTTCAGGGTGAACAGTTTTCTCTCTGTGTCCCTTTTGCACTGTTTAGATTTTGTTATATTGATTTTTGAAAAAAAAAACTACATACATAGTGACAGGTTTATGCTTCTTGGCCCTGTTTAGTATATGTTCGGAAAGGTAAATAGATTTGATTGCGTCACATGAAATTGAGAAATTTATTATTATTATTAAACAGGATTTTTATAGCGCCAACATATTACGCAGCGCTGTACATTAAATAGGGATTGCAAATGACAGACTAATACAGACAGTGATAC
>NC_092867.1:14285683-14309505 GCF_032062135.1 Pyxicephalus adspersus | reverse complement strand
AAAAAGAAAAAACTCTGGTTGAACTATGCCTGATGGAATTTTATCAGGCATATTTATCACGCTCAACATAAGTCAGAGAGGTTTAGATGGCTGTCACTAACACCAAGGGGTTTATTAATAGGCAAAAATCAATTGTATGTAGACTGAATTAATGAGATGGAAAAACATGCATATATCAGCTAATACAGGAGGGAATGGACTCTACTGAGGCATTAGTAATAAAGTAGCCGGGTCTGAAGGCAGTGATCTGCCGAGCAGCAGCTATCTGGTGAACCGGAGGCCTGACTGATCCTGTAGGCTGGAACTACAGTACAAAACCACTGTGAAATGTAAACACTCGGCAACGGGTTTGAGCACAAAGTTGACCCCTGATGCGCATTCTGCAGACTGCTATCTACAGATTTATAAATAAATGATTAGATGGAAAATCCCCGGGGATTTTGTTCTTTTCCACAGCAATTACTGGAGCAGATTATTACCATTCAAGTAGGGTTTCCAGTTAAAGTTCATTGAGTGGCAGGAATCATTCATTGCTGCCCTCGTGTCTTAAGTTACTGTGACAGAGAATCCGATGTTAGCATGTACTGTGGAAATTTTAACAAGCCGAGTCAATATGCACCGAAAGAACACATTCTCCAGTTAAAATATATTACTGTCAATAACAGATTAAATTAAGAAAGTATGAAGTTTCAAATCTGATCAATGTCACCGAGAAACAGCCAGACATTTTATAAGCGGGAGAGAGCATTGGAAGTTTCGACACGTACGCGACTGATTTTGCGGCTTTAAATTTCTCTGCAATTTCTGCCATGGAGACGAAGACAGTGGAAGACGTCTATCCGACGCAGAACAATTGAATAGGCTTAAAGGGAAACCATATTGTAATTTTAATGACTACATCTTTGGGTAATATTTATTTTTAAAATGTATTTTTGATGCCAATTTCCAATGGAAAATCATAAACTCAAAGATAGAACCTATCTCTAGTGGCCATTTGTACATCAGACAGTGGAGTCAGCACCCTTGCTGAATGATTGCTGAATGTGATTCAATTACATTACAAGCCGGTACAGAGATGAAAAAGGTCTGAACTCTGTTCGGCATTGATTCTTTATTAATTCAAATAAGCATGGACATCTCTCAGGAGCAATACTGTGCTCTGTAAAATGTTTCTCCCTAGAAATGTTCATTGTTATTTGAATGCATAGAGTATCAGAATCAATGCTGAACAAAATGTGCACCTTTTGTTGTCTACACTGTTGCAGGCTGGGGAAAGCTTTTGGCCGTTCACCCGTATACTTGCATGTTGGCTGCTGGGCCCCGTGGTGTTTGGAGCAGGCTTGTTTTCGCATTGTACAGAATAAGGCACCTTGACTTTGTTTTGTGGTCAATGAATTATTATGGAGCCAAGTTCACTTACAAACGTGAAACGACAGAATGAGCTATAAATAACAATTGGATAGTAGTATTTCCATGCACATATGCCATGTCAAGGTATACACTACACATTCTTTTAGCCATTGATACACATCAATGCCAACGTCAAGACACAAACACAGAGTTGTGAAATAGGGTTAGAATTCACTGGATTTCTGAATGAATGGCTCTTATAATGCAACTTGATCTTTATTTAAGGCCTAATAAAGCCAATGTTTAATAATGTTCTACCTTTATTGAAAAAATAGTTTTACCAGTCTGTGATGGAAGAAGTAAAAGTCTAAGATGATCTTGACAAATGGGATAAAAGAAAGAATTAACAAAGTTTTTATCCAGTGTTTCTCAATCAGGGTTCCATGGAAAGCTAGGGGTCCTCCAGAGGTTGCTAGGGGTTCAATCAGCATGGAGCAATTTGTGCCTCTAAGTAGGTTTTACTAACACCAATGATCTGTAAGGGTGACATTCTTCCTATTTGCCAGCAATGAGGAAGGCATTCTTCCCACTGATCACTACACTAATATATATTGTGGTGTGGTTATAGTAGTTATAGCAGAGTTTCCTGAGAACCTGAAAGATACTTCAAGGGGTCCCCAATGTTGTAAAGGTTGATAACACGGTTACTAAATTACTATGTTTTGGATCATAAGGGAAATCCACTTAATCCCAGCATAGCAAAAATGAAAGATTTTAGGGGGCCCTACAAGCAGAAGGGTTAAAACACAAAAGACCAAAAAAAAAATTTGTAGGCTATGCAGAGTCCTAACCTTTGTTCTGCTGCAAACCCATGATGTAACCTGATAAAGCCAATACAGGCAAAATACAAAAAGTAAAAATAAATAAGTGAAACATTTTTGTATGTCTGTGTCAAAAATACACCCAAACCTCTGTTAAGGTCCTAAGCAGCTTGTTTTGGTGTAATTGCCAATGTAGATCCACCTAATATTATTAAAGACTGTCCATTATTGTTTCTTTCTATCATCAAAAAAATTTTCACGATTTGGCAGTCAAAAAGTGTAAAATGATGTTGGTTGCCAAAGACACCTTTGGAAGTTAATAGAGTTAAAGGGTTCACAAATGTGTTCTCATTACTGTAGTACCTGTAATAAGACTACCCTGCATGGATTAATTCGTACACTTGTGTGCTGATCCTTAAAATAATCTCAGGGCCTTGCAGCTATTATTTTCTCTTTGAATAAACACATCTCCCTGTTACGTACCACCATTTTAATGTACTACCGCTGGTGCCCTTCGACCCTTTTCTACATTTTTGACTAATATATATATAGAACCAATTTCCTTTCTTAGTAGAGCAGATACTGCCTATTGAACCATTCATGAATAGGAAGAGTCAAATTCCACTTTATTAATAAGAGGACAGTCCATTATTAGGGAGAGGACATTTTATAAAAGTAAAACAGTGCATGCAGTTATGTACCCAGCACAGAAGGGAGGAGGAGGGATGAAGGAAATTAAAGTACTTGTGTGTATGTCCTGCTTGCCACCATCTCACTATAGGTGGAACCTAAAGCTAATCTTTATCTGGAATCCCCTGCTAGTGACATGGAGAGGTTCCCACTGCAGGTTCCTTATAGTCTCTCACATACAGGAAGATTATTGTAAAAACCATCATTATCAAACTCCTAAATCACGGGTAAACCTTCACTGAAAGATTAAATCAGCCCAGTGATATGGGAAGAGAACAAAATGAATACTTCACAGGCTTTAGGAAGTAATGCCCTCTAGATAAATGTCACTGCAAATTATCCAGATGAGTTATAGCTGTGGTGACCTCACATCATACTAATTTTATTCCTGTTGTCATTTCAGTATGTTTGCTGTATGTTTTTAATGATTAAAAGCATCAACCTAATTATGATTCATAATTATGATTTATAATGTTGCTAATTAATGTTGGGAGCGCACTTACCTCCTATTTTGTGTTCGTTTTTCCTCTGCAATCCTTGAGAGCAACACTAGAGTACCGGAAACATAGTTACATGTTACAACATATTGGGTCTTGATTTATCAAAGTTCTTCAAGACTGTAGACGATAGGACTATCCAAAGTGAACATGGGTGAACCAACAAACCTGGAATAGATTTCTTAAAATCATTTGCTATTAGTTGGGAAATATTTTCAGCCCTGGACCAGATCCATTTAGGTTTGCTGGTTCACCCAGGTTCTCCCATGACAGCCTAAATTCTCCAGTCTTGGAGAGCTTTAATTAATCAGCCCCACTGTGTCTGGGCTGCAATGATTTACATTCACAAATCTAGAACCAAAGAAAGAAAGATCTACACCATAAGTAAAAATATATTGATGGATAAACTCAACTACCTCTAAATATTTTTGTGATAGCCAAACCTCTAATAGTTAAATCGATAAAGAATACACAAGAAAAGCAGGAGATTTTTGGCTGAGTGGGTTTTTATACACAAAATAGTGAGTGGAAAACCAATTTACTTTCGCTAGGTAACAGTAAAGTATATTCGTAGAGTTAGTCTCTGTGCCTGGTCCTTGTAAATACAGGGGAGGTTACATAGGCTATATGCCTAGACAGAGTTCAACTGCCAGTAAGGTAAAGACCAATTGTTTATAAGCAATCAATACTGGATCCCGACTCCTGATGCGTTTCGCCGGTAACAGCTTTCTCAGGGGATTTTTGAGGGAGAGCCAGTAACAGTACCGTTGGATCACCAATGGGGTCCTGGTATTTTGAAAGATGTGATTGCGCAGGAGAGGAACGTAAGGATATTGAGATATTACATAGTAAGAGTACCTGGGGTAATACTCTAATGAATGCCTCCCCATTGAGGGTTGCAGGTGCTTAGTGTGGACAATGTCATAAAAAGATTGAAATGCAATTCAGAGTTTCAATGAGTTTCAATGTAGTGTTTGGATACTGGTTATGGATCTAGGTTTGGATTTGAGTATCAATCTTCAAATCCAAGAGTAGGTTGTATCTAGCTTGACAGCCCTAGGGAGAGCCGTCTCTTAAGTAGAGGAGCCAAGAGATGTCAGTGTGGATGCTGCTGACAGGCAAAAAAAATGAACGTATAAGAGACCATGATATATACATCAAAAATTGCTCACCTGACCCCTTTGGATGGGTTAGCAGCTTCATTCTGGATGATGCACTATGCCTAATCTCCAAATGAGGAGGAGAAATATAGGCTTAATAAACAAAGGGAGAAACAGACAACCAGATTACAATTACAAAGGTACAAACTGCATTTTCCTTTATTATTCCTTACACCTAAACAGGTCAATCTCGAAGTTTTAAAATGGTGACTATACCTTAACTCCAGTTAGAAAACTGTGTAACTGAATCACAGAACATTCAAATTCAACTTTAGTTTCATAAAGTAATACTGGCCCATAAAACATTCCCACCAAACTTTATTTTATGGGAGCAGCTGTGTGGATGATTGCCCTGCAGCCATCTCACCTCATTTTTCTTCTTACAGAGATTTGTGTCTTGGCTGTGTTAAGACATCAAACAGTTATAGAACTATTATGGTACAACTATTATGCTACAAAATGTAGCATTGACTACACAATTACATTATCAGAATGGAAAAGGCTTGATGTAAATGTACTGCAGTGTTGTTTTCAGGACAGAGGAAGGCACTGTACAATATTAGTTACAGTCAGATGTCCTAAGGTGTATAAAATCTTTTAACTAACACAGCCATTTCAGAAGTTCTTCTTGAGTTGGTGAATAGCTAAGAATGATATTTGTATTCCAAATAAACATTTCAAGAAGAAGGTCCTGCCAAGTCAGTATATTAGGGTGGTGAACTTGGATGAACTTTGACTTTGATTATAACAGCAAATTGTGCCTAAAATTGTTATATTTACCAATTAACAGGGACTAAAAGCAAAGAAAAAAAGGAAGGTCCTAAAGGGGGTAAAATATAAATACCCACAGCAGTACTATGAGGGCTACATAACTACTATAAATACATTTTGTTTTCTAACCTTAACAATATATTTTCTTTGATACTACAGTTCATTATATGCCTTTCTATAAGTTTCTGAAATTAATATTTTATCCTAAAATCAACCCTGAACATACAATAGTGTTGTATTGAATTGGCATCCTGTAATATCAATGCTTCCCCATTTAAAGCTTACATTTAAAGTCTGCTTTCTGTGACCATCTGCAAAAATGTGTTGTGGATCTGCATGGTGGTGTTCTGCTCTAAGTATACCGAGCTTTGTGGTTGCCTTAGATCATTGGGACATTATGACAGGTACTGAGGGTGGCAAAAACTGCAGATCAAATTAAGGCTTTAAGTAGGAAAAGTTGGTGCTTGAAGCTTGAGATTTGTAGATAAACAGGGTCTTAACTGGGAAAGTTGTAGTA
This sequence comes from Pyxicephalus adspersus, assembly GCF_032062135.1. Classification (NCBI taxonomy): domain Eukaryota; kingdom Metazoa; phylum Chordata; class Amphibia; order Anura; family Pyxicephalidae; genus Pyxicephalus; species Pyxicephalus adspersus. Next base: position 14,303,699 of record NC_092867.1, on the reverse strand, counting down.
GGCTAAAGATAATGATAGAAGGTATCAGGAGGATAGTGTAGCGTCATTTAGAAGCTAATAATTGAAAAAAAACTTATAGTAAATTGGTTTTGATTAGAAAGTGGTTGTTTGGTCTATTCTGAATTTAAAGACTAAGGCTATGTACACACGTTAGATTTTTGTTGTTGGAAAGGATCTTTCATGGTCCTTTCCAACGACAAAAGACTGAAAGATGCATGAATAAGGGCTGTACATACGCGCCGTTGTGCTCTATGGAGAGGGGAGGGGGGAGAACGAGTGAGCGTCACCCCACTGCGCTCTCTCCCCTTTACTTGTATTGCAGTCGTTTCTCATTCATGGATCCGCCAGGACAGATCCATGAACGAAATTGGAGGAGCATTGTACACACATCAGATTCTCATTCGATATCAGCCCTAAAGCTGGATGAGAATCATCTGACGTGTATGTAGCTTTACTCTTGGGCAGGGTATCTTTGAGTAAAAGCCAATATGATGGTGGTGGGGTGTGCAGTAAAAGTATATCAGCACAACAATACAATTATACATATTAAAGTTTATTCTCACAAAGCTGCCCCCAACAGCGTAATGCACCTGCCAGTTTAAATAGGCATATAATTTACATATTAAGCTCACCTTTATATTGTGTTTGGCCACTCAACATAAAGGCTTGTATGGCTCACAAGAGGTTAAGGATGAATTTGACAGCTACAGGAGGCTGGTGAGTAACCTGCCACGGTAACTTTCTTAGCACAGCAATCTGTTGCTATAATTCCAGTAATGACCGTCAGACAAGAAAATATCCTCAGTGTGTATCATCAATGAGGTAAAAGGTTACTCTTGCCACTGGTGATCAAGATCAAAATAAGCTCTGCATGACTCTGGCTGCATGAGCTTTACTGATTCAGACGCTGTCTACCCCTCCCCTCTCCAATACAGTTATTCACTTACATTAGACTTAATAAAGCTCTCTCCTGTCCTATCACTAACAAGGAAAATCACAGTTAAGTTGTTATCCTGTCCAGGAAAGCAAAGGAGCAGAAAAAAATGGCACTATTAAAAGGCTCCTGTCACCCACAACTTCAAATTGTTCCTGATTCCAAGTGCATCCCAGAATTTAAAGATGTGCCTAATAATATGACATTGACCCTATTTATTTTGGAACCATACCCTGGTATTCCATGTTTCTCGAATTCCTTCACACATTTTATGTTTTTTTGTTAAAAAAAACAAAGAAGTTGGGCTGCAAAAAAAAGCATTTCCTACAGATTTGTGTGAGAATATCTGTCTGCTAATTCAGAGTAGCATATAAGGTGCATAGTCTGTTTCTGATGTGTTTTTTTGGCTTTTGCAACTGTATACAGTTTTGTGCTGGGTGACCACTAGGCCTTGTTATGGATTCCATTGAACCATACATAAATGTACACAACCACAGTGCAGAAGGTTCATTGAAGACCAGAACCCTAAAATGACAAGCACTGTATAATATTATTGCACTCACAAAATGTGCTATTCACCTTTTTTAACCTAACTGAAACATGACCGTTCAGTGCATTTCAGGTGTTTGTATCCGAAAATGATTCAACAGATTTCTAAAGCAACATGTTAATACAACATAAGGCCTTAAGCTGCGTACACACTTCCAATTTTTATCGTTGGAAATGAACGACGAACGAACGACCGATTGGCCAAAAATTGTTCGTAAAAAAAGTAACCAACGACGCCGACGAACGAGAATAGTCGTCGGAAATGAACGACCGGACCGGCGGATCGGATTGGACGACGATCGTTGACCATCTATCGTGTGTACGGTCGTTCAGTGATCGTCCATGGTCTGAGCATGCGCGGTGAACGAACGTTCGCTCACTTCCTGTGGTGCACGTCACTTCCTGTATCGTTCAAACGATCGCATCTATCGTGTGTACAATATCTTTGAACGATCGTGTCGTTATCTGTAGGTACAGAATCGGTGCCATACGATCGTTCACAGATATCGTGCAGGATCGTTCGTCGTTCGTTTACCAACGATAAAAATTGGAAGTGTGTACATAGCTTAACTGATGCCAATAGTGGCTATAAAAATAGCAACAATGATTTTTCTTTGTTAGGTTTCCTGCCTGGCTATGTAAATGAACACATCCACCAAATGTATCCCTACCTATGGCATTAATAACCTCCCTGGGGGTATTCCCCAGTGTGGCACACTCGGGGTGGAATTGCGAGGGAGTTTAAAACCCCTACCTTGTTCCCACGTTCCAGCAGCATCTTACAGCAGTGCCCGCGTCGTCCTCAAGCGATGAACGCTATCTTCTTCCCCTGATGTCAGCCGGGCATCTGCATAACCTGGCGATGCCCGGTTGGCATCTGTATCCCCGGCGTGTGAATGTTGGGGACACGAGGTCTGGGGAAGCAGATGCAGCTGGGGGAGTTTTAGGCTGGAGGGCGGGACCACTCCGAAGGTAGGCAGGACCGAGCGGGAAATTTAAAATAATGAGGATTTTTAAATGTACAGCTTTCAAATTTAAAAATCCTCATGAACCATACCACCAGGGAGGAGTAGTCCCCCCCCCCTCCCCCTGGTAGCATCCCTAAGGCCTGTCGAATACTGCCCTCCTACCATGGATATAACCTTAGGGCAACTTGCATAGATGTTGGCCAATTTTATAGATATATATCTCACTCAACAAATGTGTTACGGCTCTGCTAAGAGTTTTTGTAATATAACACCTAATAGTAATTTACTGATTGAATGTTGAACCTAACAAAATGCTGTTTTTGTGGTAGCTTTTTGCCAGATTTGTTCGGATATTTTGAGTTGAGGGATGAACAAGACTGGGGAGGTTTTCCCATTCTTAATATAGTTGTAGGTATGATCTAAAAAGCACAGTCTGACAGCAGTGAAAATAGAATTATAAAAATCGAAAGGACTGAGGCTGGCAGCATTAATAAAGAGTACAAGGCCAGGTTATGCTATATTTTACAAAATGGTACATTTTCTTTTAAAATGTGTAACGGCACATATTACTTTTAGCTGTAGACAGCAGGATCTACAACAAGATTTGTACTGCAGAGCGTGCATCAAAGCATATTGATTGAGGACACCAAATGAAATTCACAGCGCCAAATTTATTGTAGCACATAGGCAAAATAAAAAAAAAATCTCTGGTGTTCCCAATCAATACTCTTTGATACAGTGTTTGCTTGCTTAACTGGCTGGACCGAATGAAAATGCTTGCTAACAAGTCTTCCTTCAGGTGTGTGCAATATAGAGGTGACATAAAGCAAGCATTTACAAATTGGTATAAGGAAGAGAAGAGCAAAGTGAAGCATAATCTTTTAAGATACATAAAATCTGTAGCAAATCGGGTCCAGAGGAAGCATATCCATATTTTATGTAAATACCTGAATGTAATTAAAGAGAGTAAAGGTGGAAATTTCATGACAAAGAAATTCTAGAAATTATATTATAGGCTAGAAATACACAAGATGATTATTCAAAAAATGTAATAAACCCTAGACACAATGGGTAACAAGAACTGGACTTCCTTTTTTAAAGTGTGATGACCCTTCTACAGATGACCCTTCTAGGATAGGAGATGTCTCTTCTGCAAAATGTATGCTTACTTGCCTTTTAGCTACCTGCTTCTCAAAATTGCTGCAGGGATACCCAGTAATCCCGGCTTCCCTTGCAAGTGCAGGGCCCAGCCTATTAGGATGGCCAAAGATTGGAAGAAGAAGGAAGAAGATGCCAGCATCCATAACAACAGGGTCAGGCAAATATTGGCTGGGTTTTGATATGCATTAGGCAATAAATCAGCAGGCCTCAAACCTGACCCCAAAGTTAGTGGCTCTGGGGGGCAAAAATTTATATATGGATACCAAAGGCCAAAAATGACTAGGTTCAGCGGTCACTACTGCCCCCTGTGTTATTGTTCTCTACAGACGCTTATAACCTATTTTCTTGACTCTTCATGTGAGACTGTCAACACATCATTGCCTATAATAAAGCAACAGATCTGTGCAAAAACAAGAATGGGGATAAGTCATGCCTAGGCTTATTTTATATCTTTATAAACACGACTGTTAATGTTTCATTTGTGACATTTACGGCCACAACCTACAAACAAATATATTGTCCCTGGAATTATTTTTTTCATTCTGGACTGTGACAGCATGTGCTGTGAAATTCTCATTTACAGATGAGGTGTAGGTCTCACATGTGTGTGTTCATCAATGTATTTGCAGTGGGGGGATTTTAATATTACTTTTCATTCTATTGCATTTTAACTCTATTGCTATCACAAGGGGCTAGCACACAGCATACTTGATATAGTAAGTCTGCACATAAAAAAGTCTTGCACAAGTGATGAGGAAGCCCTACAGCTGCCTAGATCACCTTCACCAAAAAAATCAGAAGCCAGCAGAAAAAATAAAACAAGAGACTGCAAACCCTTTGGTTGTTATGACATATAAAACTGTTATAGGCAATCAATGCTTTTTAATACTACAGAACTGCATCAATGTTTGTCTTTTATATCTGCCTAGATTTCAGCTTTAAATGTGAGCACCTAATGATAATGGGTAAAAACATATATGTGTATTTCAGTCGTTTTCTATATGCTTTATATGTTCCTAGGTTAAAGTGCATCTATTTTAGTCACATGATAGTCACAAGTATTGTAATATAATTAAAATAAATTCCAGAAAAGCAAAAAGGGCAAAAAAAATTGTTCCTAAGTGAATAAAGGATTGAATTTTTTTAGAAGCTTTGTAAGCATTAGCTGTTTTTAAATTGAAATAGAAAGCTAAATACAAAATAGCTTGTCTAGCATATGTTTAGCTTGGATCATGTTTCAATTTTTTAAAAGGTGGAATAAATATTTATTAATGACTACAGTGCTTCCCAAATAGCAATAGCAGGTTACTAACTCATTTCACTCATAGCTTGTCGTACATCAATAATTATGTCAAAGCAGGAGAGACGAAGTTCACAGTCATCGATACAAAGAGGCCAACCTCTGAATACAGCTGGGCGAGTTCTGCCAAAAAGAATACGAGATTTATTTTAGTTGTGCCAGATGTATGACTAAATTTGCCAAGTTTTTCTAGCAATTTGTATGGTAGTTTATGGATTAGCTATGAAAGAACCAGTACTTTTTTTCTACCATAAACAGCATAGTGATACAGTTGTTAGCATATCAGCCTTGCATCATGGGGGCTAAGGTTTATTTCCCACATGGGAACAATCTGTTAGAAACATATTCTTGTGTCTATAGACTCATAGGTGCTCCAGTGTTCTACCACAATCCAAAACATGAACATAGGTTAAATGATTGATGTAGGAAAATCAAGAATGTCAAAGGTTGGCCCTTAGATGTTGCATGCTCTCCCCATCATTCCATGTTAGCCCATCCCAGTTGTCTCTAGTTAAACTATTCAGACCCACCTACATTCCCATAATATATTTACAAATTATTTCCCAGTTTTAAAATAAGAACTGGGAGGGCCAATTTTTCTCCTTGAGATAACAAAAGACAAAAGGGCAGTTGCAAATGTTTAACACTTATTGTTCAGTTCTATCAAGGCACTTTTATGTATTGTATATTTAACAGACCAAAAAGGCTCAAAAAAAATTTCATTGCTAGGTTGTACATACACTTTACTGAAAAGAAAATGAAAACATCTGGTTCTCTATGTCCACTTTGCCACATCCCTTTCATACACATATTTACAAAAAGGGTAATACACAAACAATTGGACTTTTAAGGCCTGGATTAGCAATATTTTAAATGTTAATGATTTGAAATGTAATATAAAACAAACAGCTTTATTAAATATCAATAAAACAATAATATGATTAAAAAAACATTCATGGATATTGACAATTCAATGATGATCCCCCTTCATGGATACTCATTATCAGACTATTGTGAGTTTCTACGCACTTCACGGATTTAAACCCGCTTCTTCAGGAAATGTGAGATATTAGTATCCTAGGTGTGGGTGATGGCATGAAGCTCCTCTCACACAGAACAGTAATGAGGACAAGCAGTGAGCAACAGCCTGGCTGAACAAACAATCCCTAAGAGAGAGACTTCCAATTAATTGCTAATGCAAAATTTTCAGCTCAGCAAGAAAAGAGATGAAGAGGCTTAAACATTTCCAAAGTCCAGGCACAGACTTCTCCCGATATGTTTGCGGTCTTCTAAGTATCTAGCTCAAACTTCACCTGCATATCCCACTCTACTTACAACTTTGCTGGCTGGGGAAGCCATCCATTGCTAATCCAGGCTTTAAAAGACCAATTGTTTGATTATTCCCCTTTTTGTAAATGTGTACATACACTTTAAACTAGGAAGTCTGGACAGAAGCCTATGGTTTTCAAAAATGGATGAGAAGTGAATATTATATGATTTACTGCATTAACCTGGGCCAAAACAGAGGTTTAGAGTAAAGGCTGGTACTTACATGCCTGAGGGTATATTTAGATTTCCTATTACTGCCAACTCTCTGTAGCAGGCCGCTCTGGTCCCACAACTTACTCAGGGTTGATGACATGACTGCCTCCATGTGACAGTGTTTGGATTGTCTATTGGCTGTGTGGGCCAAAGCCACCTAGGGCAGTCACAACACAATCCTGTTCAGGAAGCCTTCCTCCATCAGACTAAAATAAAAATAGTTCCTACATCTGAAGATCACTGTAAAAGTAACCATGCCTCTTTACCAGTTTTGTTAAACAGAAAAAAAAGCCTGTTAACAAAGCTCAATAACACATGCTCAAATTAAAGTTGAACTAAACCCACACAACATCACCTTCTTGATTGGCTGTGGCAGGATGATGCAACTCCTGTGTAGGCATTCATCTATCACAAACACATGCAAGGAAAGCTGGGAATGCCAGGTTCTTCTGGCAACCAAAGTCAGCATTGCACATGCACAGATCAGCTTTGTCACCAGAAACCTGGAGTGATCAAGCAGGTAAAACAGATTATTGTAAAAGGGACATCACCTGTCTCTGCAGTAATGACTTGCATTAAGTTAAAGGATTGGCTCACTTCTGTACAGCTTTATACCTGTTGGAGGGATATAGAGGTTCAAAGCATAGAACTTATTATCATATATTCTTTTTGTATATATTTTTTATGTATTTGAAGCAAACCCATTACAGAAAAATGCAACATTATTAGCAGTAGCCCAGAGTAACCAATTATGTTTGGTATAATAAGTTAACAACTGTAATACATTTGATGTGTTTAATGGCAGCACATTTCTTAGGATTGTTATACTATCTTGCACCTATCTTGCATGTCAGTTTTTTATTCAGTTAATAATAATAGAAAAAGACATAAAGACAATAGTAATCGTAGTAGTATTTTTTTTTTTTTTAAGGCACATAATTGTATTAATGAGCAATAAGGAAAACAAACTAAAAATTACATTTTCACACATAAGTGTAGTCCTAACCCTATCATATAATGAATATAATGAAGCCCATCATATAATGATTATAACATCCAATCTAATGAAGTTGGTTGGTTAGTTAATATTAATATGCAGCACCCATTTAAAGCAATATTTTCAGTACACCCAGCATCACCTGGGTTAAATATAAGACATTAATATCTATGGATTTTCAGGACCTCTTTTACTGTAAATAATTAATTTGAGTAGCTTCGAAACTAGTCTGCAATATAAGGCACTTTTACTCTTTTTGCCATGAGAAAGTGTGATGGCTTTGGGCCCCCTGAGAATAGATCAGCCAAGATTCCAGTTCCAGAACACTGCCGATATATATGGCAAGGTCTTGTGTATTTTACAGAAAATACATATGGAAAAATACTACACACTTGGGACAGTCACTCCTCTGTATAACCCCAAAGAAAACACACACTTACAAAATCACGAAAGCCAAAGATTTTATTTTCTCCTTTCCTTGCTTAGGAAAAAAAACCACAAAATCCACAAACAAAATGCAACGAAACGACTTTGTATTTTGATTACACCAACTCGCTAGAAATCAAACGAATAAGAAAAAAATCTCGCTTCTCTCCTCAAATATCCTAAAACTTAGAATAACCGCACCTTTTGGTAGTCCGCGGAGGAAATGTTTAATAAGTAAGCAGAATAGCATTAAAACTTTTCTAAGGTTTTCAGAGCCCCGCTGAAAGAAAAACTTTTCCCTCCTGTGTTTATAAACACCAGCCTCGGACAGGGCCGAGTAACATGAGCTCAAAAATAAAGCATGACATTGAAATATGGATTTAATTTTTACAGCTATTTTACTCAAAGTCTTCCAACTGAGAAGCAGCCAAACACTAAAGAAGGCAAAAAATTCACACAGATCTCCTCTTACGTTCTTATTGGAAATGTAGATGAAAATAAAACAAGAAAAATGTATTGGCCTTTTAAATGTTTTTACACTGAACTAAAATGCAATAAAGAGAACCAGTCATGGCTTGTGCCGACATTTGATGAATCAGTCTTTTAGTATTATAACTGTGTAGCTTGCCCTATATTTGATACCATGCTTATTAAGGCTGCCTTAGGGCTTCTGTGGATGCACATTGACAAATGTTTTGCAGTGAATGACTGAAAAGCATGTATTTGGAGCTATATAAGACTGTAGCTGTGTTTGATCTGTGTTGCCCAAGATGCAAATGGACATCAATAGGACCTTCTGCATCCAAAGAAACGCATTGGAAAAAAGTTTAAGGACTGCATTAGAATAGATCCACAAAAAAAAAAAAAAAAAATTCAGAAAAACAATACTCATCTGAAAAAACATTGTGTCTAGGGAGGATTCAGATTCTAGGAGTCAGAGGTCATCCGACGCCTGACAATGGCTGTCCTAACTAAACATAAAGAAGCAAGGTTACTTACTAACAAACAAAGCAGAGGAAAGTACATTTATATTGCTTGCCATTGCTCTTTTAGAATAATTAGAACATTCTGCATCATGTAATCATCTGGATGTAAAGTGATGTAAAGTGAAAACTTCTTTGGTTACCCCAGGTGATGTAGTGGTATGGGGGAGCACAGGCATCAAAGTGATGGAGGAAGGCACTTTGGGAGAAAAATGTGCCATAGCATACAATTATTATGCGCACACGTCATATTGTGGTAGGGGCTCTGGGAGCCTAAACAAAGTTCTGTTTCAAAGAAAATGTAAAACCTATATCAGTAAAAATAAAAAGGTATATTGTATAAAATTTATCAGCACTTGTGTTGCATCAATGCTATTTATATCTCAATTTTAGAGCTGCAGTACGGCACTTTAAACAATGGACGGACTTTACTTTTAAGCAACCTCCCTGACTATTTAACACTCAAGCACACAGTCACACACTGGTATACACCAAGTAGCAGCAGTTCAGTAACAACACTGCTTTAGGCATCGGTTTGAAAGAGCCCTTTGTTCATGCTGGCTGAGTAGTACAAACCTTCTTTAATTTTATCCCTGGGGATTTTAAACATATCAGCAAGAAGCACCTCTAGGATGCTCTGCCTGTCTAAGGCATCAATATCTACAAATATGCTGCTAATTAATGTGTCTGTCTTTCAATACTCCACAGTAAAGCATAGAACCAAATTTTCAAACCCATATGTAAATTGTGCTAATCACAACCACGTTGACTATGCCTTGTTTTTTGTGAATATCTGTAGGGCTGGAGGTACATGAAGAGATGCCTCGGGTCAGTATGTTTTGAGATCATTGACCTTCGCTAACAAAGCCACACAGTAAAAACAACTACCTTCTAGCTCATCAAATCAAAGGCGTATATACGGTCATATTCAGCGTAAAAAGCCAAGAACATGACGACACTACACATTACAGTGACATGACCATGGACCTTGTACAGCGCTGACTAATATGTCAGTGCTATATAAATACTGTGTAGTAATAATAATAATATTAATTACAGTTACTTATTTATTGAAATCAAGTTATTAGAAATTGTGAGTAAAGTTCAAAGGATACCTATAATCTCTGCACATGGAATGCAGGGACTATGAATAGTGGGACTTTTAGGGTACTGTAGGATACCAAAAAATTATTAAAAACATGTTTATTGTACTTATTACAATAATATTCCAATTACAGATAAAAACATAGATGTACACTTCAAAGTATTACCTACTACTACTATTATTAAATCAATCACTTGTACCCAGATTGAGAAAGCTCCTAACATTTCCTCGTCGTGTTTCGTAGAACTAGTCTGCTTCACCAGGAGACTATCGATAGAGACGTATATAGAGTAGTTCTAACTACAAAAGAAAACTGTATATATAAACATTTCAAATAGCAATTAGCTTCCCACAAGATAAGACAAGTTAAAAAATACCTCACAGTTTCAATGCAATACATTCTGAAAAACTGGGAGTTATTTTTAACTTGTCTAATCTTGTGTGAAGCCAAAAGTAACTTTTCTTACTTTACCTAGGTCCTGTGGACAAAGCCTAGTGGGTTACTCCAACTTGAATGTGTTTTACCCAAGAAATATTTTTAATCATAAATACCAAACAACCTAGATTAATAGGGTGAAACATAAATTTGTAACTTGGAACCCCCCCAAAAATGTAGACTCAGGGTTATGCTGTGTGACTTTGTTTGGTGTTCATGTGACTTAAAGACTGAATGGACAGAACTTTAGGATTTTTGGTTGGTACAACAGACACAAACATATTTCAGTGATGTTTTAAGGGCAGGTTCAGGACTACTTCAGAATTGAGAGATCCTACGTGGCTCTCCTGGCTGGCACATTGACAGCCGCTCAGTCACTTGCAGCATAGTGGTGGTTCTTAAAAAAACCAACGTCTGCAGATTTGACTATAGTACCACTCACTGCCATTCCTATTCATCATTTATGGACCTACCACCAGGAGAAGTTACATGTAGTGTCTCCTTGGAAAGCAGCAGTTCCTTGGCATTAGGAAGCAGTAAATGCACTGCAACCTCGACGCCAGTGGCTTAAGTCTCATTTGTGCTTTCACTTTATTTGCAGGGTGTCACAATCACTTAAGGATATCCAGATAGAACACTTATGGTAAACTAACCCATACTGGAACTGTCCTTTACCATAGTTAGATCTAAAAATTAACCCTAAACTTTTTTTTTGTTTTGATTTAATGTGGCATGGTTAAAACCTCAGCTGGAAATTCATTGCTTGCCCAGATGTTTATTTCTATTTGTATTCCCACTAGGGAGATTTTACCTCTCTTCCTCACCCAGTAAACATCAAGAACAATAGACATTATAGGAGGTCATCAGTTTGTTTTGTTTACCTACATGATGTTCCAGACCACATATGTACAGGGTGGAACCTGACTGGTCCAATAGTGCGCTCTACTGCCTTAAGCAAACTCCCTGTATTAGAGTGTTAGCACTGTGTAAAAACCATTGGGCTCAACTTGCCACCTCCTCTCCCATTGCAAGTGATGCTAAAGAAAGGTTTACAAATCCAGTTACATCTACAAGCAAAAAAAAAAAAACATACATAAAATTATTTGGCTTGTGTTATGTCTGCCTTCATGTGGATGCTTGCAATGGTTGTATTTGCACTTACAATGGTGTTCTGTAAAACAACCATTTTGGATTTAGTTTGTCTTCTTACCACAATCATTTTAACTATCCTAAAACAATGGCAACTTGGCATTTTTTTCTTCTTCTACTTTAGTACGACAAATGACAGTCGCCAGCATAAAATCCTAAATCACTTTCGCATCATCCTGTTCTTTAAATGTCTTAATAACAAAGCAATTTCCCTTCATAAACTATCAGGATTAGCTGCGCTCTGGAACATGCTAAAAATAATTCCTGCTTAACCCAGGACTCAAAATTAAAGGAGATAAAACAGGCAAGCATTAATCTAAGTCAACGTGATAAATGTATTACGCGGGCAAAGTGGCAATCACAAATATGCGCTGGCAGTAAATTCTGTCTGATAAATTCAAAGCAAACAAGAGTAACAGTTCTTGATCCCCCTGCAGATGGACCTAACTATTGTACGGGCAAATGATTAATATGATTCCCATTTAAACCTTAAGAGAGTTAACTTTATCATCCCTTTTCTGAAGTTTAAATTGCAGAGAAGCCCTGTTTAATAAATGGCCCCCAAATCACTATCAAGGGGGAGCATCTCTTGGAAATTGCCATAGTGTGAAGAGTTTATCTGAAGGAAGACATGTTGGCTTGGCTAACGATTGATCACAGACTTCATACTAGAACCGCGAACTGATACATTGCTCAGTCTGGGGTAACCTTACCATGTGGTACCTCCACATATCATTAATCAGGAAGGGCGATTCCAGGCAAGCAGCCAGCCTCTCTCCTATTACCGGCCACATCTCCGATCCTCAAAGGACGGCATGTTCACCTGCTGTGCTGGCACCGATCCCTTAATCATAATATCTCTGTTACTGAACTCCATTACATTCGACATGGTAAGAGGCCCCAGAAGAGGTTTGGCAACAATAATACAGCCATTATTTCATCTGAGCAGCAGTTTAAAAAATGTTCTGAAAAAATATGTAAAATTTAAATATATATAATTATAAAATTAGAACATTTGTGATCTAAGCCTAGGAGCTGTGTTTTGTCACTTATATATATAATATATATATATACAAATACACGCACACATACAACCAAGTCTATGATTGTCTTAACGCATAAAAATCCTCAACTACATGCCAAGTGTTCATGTTATGAAGTATCTTCAAGTATCTTTGGGCTGGGAAACAAGAAAAAACCTTTGTTCCTGCAACCCCTACAAAGCTGTCACCACACACAAGATCTTTTTATATATATGTATAATGTATTATGTTAGATCTACTTTAGTATATCAACAAGCAGATTGAATAATGACAACAATACTGTAGGTACATAATTCTTAAAACAAATTGGTTAGTACCCGAAATAATAAAATCAAAGCCACATATAAGTGTGACAAATTTGCCTGTTTATGTTTACAACTAGCTTAGTACACAATCTAGAGCAGGCTTTTTTAACCTTTTTATAATGGGGGAACCCTTGAAATAACTTTCAGATGTCCAGGAACCCTTGCCAATATTCAAGATATGCTAGGTTCATGATACTGGTGGTCAATGAGATAAATGCCTCTTACATTGTTGGTCAGTGGAAAGAATATCACCCTTAGAGAAATCTAATTAGATAACTGGGGGTTAGTCATACTGACAAGAGATGCTCAGATTGCTCATTGGTCAAGGAAAGCTCAGCAACCTCAGCAATTCTAAGGTTCCATGGAATCCTGGTTAAGGATGATTGTTCTAGAGTAAGTTTCTTACTTATCTTTATTAATTAAAGCGATATAGACAGTTCAGAGTCTACATATCCATACAAAGATGGTTGCACATGCTACATGCAGCCTTTTACTATCCTGGTGTACACAGAAAAATCCAACTATATTCCAATTCTGAGCAGTTTCTGCCATTGATAGCCATGGAGGGCTACAGCTAGTACATGCAGAAGAGTCAAACAAACCCACATGTATGAAGGTCCCTACATACATTACAGTGGAGGCACCTCCAATATGCAGCATGGCGTATTACAGTATGGGTACAGTCTGTCTAAACACATTTAGGAATTTCTTGCTCTTTGTGGTCAATGTAGGTAAGAATGAAGTGGGCATTGCCAATAACCACGTTTTTACTACATGTAGTTTAAAATAAGAAAACTACATAGGTAATAAGTATGGATGTATTTGTTTTCTGCATTGTTCTTTTTAACATACTATGCAGACCTTTAGAAGAACATAAGCAATTGCCATTATTCCTAGCCCTAAAAGAAGATTACAGTCGAAAGTACACTTATACTTAATTACGTATTCACATTCTAGGGCCACTTGGTCAGATTATAACCTACCAGTATGTAGAAAAAACATGGAAGAAACCACAAACCACAAGGAAAGAATGCCAACTACTTATTTACCATGTTGCCATATATTTTAAGTCAAACAGTAATACCAAAAGGAAAGATTACATTTTTAGAAAGTAGGATTTTCTTTATAAATGAAACCTGAAAGCCAACTAAAGCTGTATCCGTTTTGGATTATGTTCTACAGGAATTTTCCTCATACCAAAATCCTTTTAAAAAAAGTATTAGTAATATATAAAATTACACTTGTGATGCATTAAATCCATTACTTCTGTAAGACATTTTTGGGTAACTTCTATTTTGCCCAGTCCAGCTTTATAAACCCACAACCCAGGTAATAAAATTTATTCCTGCAACCACCATCCTCCTTAGTGTTCTGAATTTACATTTTAACTTTTGGAGAGCAGGTGGAATTGGAAAAAAAAGCAATTCTGGTTTCAATGGAAAATGTCTTGCATTGTGCCGGGCCTTGAAAATTCTAAATTTCAGTAGCCCACGGGTTAACTGCCCCCACCTTATCACTTGCAGCCGGGCTCATCCATTATAGCCTGACTTCCTTGTCATTTTGGTGTCCCTTGTCACACTGACAAATGATTTATGCCTCGTTGGTTTTGCACATCGGACACTGCACTTAGTTATGTTTATGTGAGTCATTTTAAGACCTTGCTTTTCTTGGCTCTTCTCAGCTTCACTCATTGTTTCCAGCTCCAGCATGCATGCATTTAAAAGACATTGGTTAGCTAATAAAGGTATCATCTTTACTCAGCTACTTGCCTGGGTGACATACTGCGTCCATTAAACATCCTACTATACTATATTCAGCAAAAGAGATTTAAAAGTCTGAGCTGGTGTCAGTTAAAACATCATTTCATTTGCTGTCTTTTCCCTGAACACAAACACTCAGGAAAACAATAAAATAGTGAATGAACAATTCTAATAATATGGCACTGCTCCACTGGGAAGTATTATCCAGGACCTTGAAGTTCTTGGTGTTAATAGGATGTTTAACTGAATACTTTTTTTAAAATATATTTTTAAAGGCTTAAAATAAATATTTTAGCAGATTTATTTAAAAGAGGCCATGCAAATCACAATGAGCTGTAAAAGTCGAATTTCACCGTCAGCTTTATCACTTACTTTGCACTGCACCAGGGGAAAGGATGTCATTCTATAAATCATTCATATCAATAATAATATTATTAAAAGAGTAATCAACTTAAAATGTAAGTGCTTTAAAAAAAATAATTCTGGTAGAAAGTGCAGTGTGCAAAATATTACAAATCATGATAACACAATTATAAAAATTGGAAGCACTTAATTCAAATATAGATTAAGATTCAGCCCTTCAAATATGATTTAAAATACAATCATAGCACGTAAGTCGAATTTTGGCTGAAAGTGACTCCTTAGGTATAACGAGGGTGACGCATTATCTGGCCCAGTGGTCATTTCAATATCCCTATGATGGTGCTATATCATAGCATCACTATACACACTTTTCTAAATAAAATTATTTAACACAGTGGCAAAGAAGATATAATTAATATCTCCATGCAACAATATCATACACGCAATATATATATATATATATATATATATATATATATACACACCGGTATATATATATAATATTAATATAAAAATAAAAATATTAGTGATGCTCGTGAATATCAGGGTTGTAATACCCTAAAACCTTATTCCTCATGTTTCTAAAAAGATGCTGGATTGATAAAGCTTCCCTTTGAAGTAGTCATCCTTTCAGGATCTAGGGACCATTTGACATGGTTTCAAGGGCTGGCTGCACATGCTGTCCTGAATAGATCCCCAAGGGACTTTGTGACCAAGCAAACTTCTCAAGTAAGCTAACCAGGCAATACAGAAAATAAAAAAAATTAAAAAAAAAATCAGGTAGACATGCAAGGGGAATATGGCAGAGAACAAAAAAGAAAAGACACAACACTCCCTCCTTAACACTATAAATGATATACAGACAGCTGTAATAAAATAAATGTGCTAAATGCCCCAGAATAAAAATATATAAAATATTTACTAATAAAAATTATAAAAGAGAGAAACACATATAGTGATACCGCAAAGCTATATAATAAAGGTGTTAATGTAAATTAGCAGTAAACTAAAATGATCTTTCTTTAAAATATCTCTATATTTGCCAAAGGAAATCATCATGCTACCTGAGTAGACAGACAATCTAATAAAATTAGCAGGTGCAAAAGCAATGTTATGCAAAAAGCAATGAAGTGCAAGAATTGGGGCTGATCTGGAATGTATAGTGTGCTAAATTTCAACTAGTTTATTCTGTGCACCTGACTAATCCCTGGAGCAACAATAGTATATCTGTAGAAAAGGAGTTCCCCTAAATCTCAACCGTCATTGTGAAGGAGGTTCAACCAACTCCTGGTTGGTGTGGCTGCATTTTAAGAATAAAGCCTTACCTGTGGGTACGTTTTGGCTCCTGGTAGTCGTCTTCTGGACTAAAAACCTCATGATCAAGATATGTAAATATATAAATGCCTATAGTCTACACACAATTATACATGAAAACATATTTTAACAGGCCCTACAAAAAGCTTTAAAACAAATCCTCACATTTCTAGCTGTAAGCACTGTATAATATTTTCTCCACTGTAATTACTAGCACTGTAATGGTTGTCGAAGCTAACCCAGCTCACTCTGGTCCCTTTATCTACAGCATAAGCAGTGTATTTGCATGAGTGAATCGAAGGTCACAAGTCACTGTTGACAGGGGAAGCAAAGTGAGCTGATCAGAGAGTGTGTGTTTTTGATATATACTTTGTTGAATTACTCCACAGTGATTTGAACTACAAAGGTCAGTGGGGGTCTGTTTAATTGACTTAGTGACTCTGTGTTTTACCTGCAAAAGAGACATGGAGGGGGGGGAGACACATTTCTTCGCTAAGCAGCATTGAGGTCACGTGTTACATATTTACTGTAAATGACAATTGTAACACACAATTGTAGCACATCAAAATGTACAATACCACTTCACAGTGTGTTGTTGTGCATTGCCCACTGTGGGCTGTAAATCTTTCCATAAGTGTCAGCAATGATGTAGGGGTTGGTGGATTGAACCACAGAGTACCACTGAGGGGATGGGGAATCCAGTGGATCTTCTGGGCAGCAGGAGGAGTGAGTATTCAAGGTCTTCTCTGCAGGGAAAACATTTATTTAGATACATTTTAAGCAAGACAGTTTCTTTAAAGCGAATATATGGTTTGATAAAATACCTGAATGTCCATAGCCTGGCCATAGAATTGCCTAACACGTCCCAGGATCATACATACCAGTATTCTCCTCAGCCCCTGTAAGCCGGGCGCACCACCTGGCACTTTTCAGTAACCACCCAGTTGTTTTTGGATCATTACTGAAGAGTTGGGTCACAATATAGAGCCTGCCACCCACCTACAATTGCTTCCCACCCAGCTCCAAAAAAGTTCTAGGTTGAGCACTCTGTACACTGGTGGCCATACTTTGGACATGAACTACAAGCAGTGTAAGCAGGGACCTGATACAGGGAGGTGCTAAGTTAGCTGCCGCATAAGGGTCCCAGACCTCCTCTGCCATATTGGGCCCCGATTCTGTTCAGCAGGGAAGCCCCAGTTCAGCTCTGCAAAGGGACCCACTGTTGGCTACATGTGCCATTGAGTGAAAGCATATGCGTAAAGCACTACACATACAAAGCTTAATCATCATTATCATGAGCCATATTTCATAAAAAATTAAATAGCAGCACCATAAAATACATACAAATCTGACCGACACTACTGATAATTTAATGCATATTCCTAAGTAATAATATTGCCTTGGGAGAAGCCGTCCTAAAGGCAACCTTGTTGTCAGCATTGACGAACAGCTCTGCACATGACTAATGCTTCTTTTCATGGATGCTAGTTGTAAATTCCATTAAAACCCTTAAACCTAGAAATGTCTATCGTTTTGTTTTTTTTATTTATTATATAATATTTGTACATGACACATCCACACACAGCCTGGTGACAGGGAAAGGACGTCTCAATGCTATTTTTATATTTTTGCATCATCTTGTTGCCAGAAGTTCTTAACAGCAACAGAATATACATCAATC